>NC_134094.1:27248204-27587058 GCF_000715075.1 Nicotiana tabacum | reverse complement strand
AGGAAGGCCCGTTTGTTCCCGAAGATGGACTTTTCTTCGGCACCTCCAAGTCACCCAATCCGGCTAGTCCTTCATGGCGGTAGAATCCACGCCATCGAAAAAGCTGCGGAAGGGGTCGTCCGCTCCATGGACCCCCTCATTGGGACGTTCCTTCACCGTATGTGCCTCATTATACATGGACTCGGCGAACGAGGGTGACTCGGTGATGTCTATCTCGCCATGTGCTTACATTGGGGGCATTGCCTACATCCCGGGAAGCTTCGGCCACGACCTCCTCGTCGGCCTCCCTAACTTGAGGCAAATCGGCCTCACCTCTCTCCAGTTCGGAGGCCCTTGACCCTTGAGTTGCGATGACATGTGGGCCATCAGATCGAAGGCTTCTCATTCTTCTTCGGATTCGTCCCTCAACCGATGGAGTGAATCCGAAGATGGTGCTTGAGCGCTTGTGCTTTCATTGGATTTGCGTACCAACCTTCTCCTTGGTTTCTTATTCTCCGAGCTCGGAGAACTCAGAGCCCTCTTCCTTTTCTTCTCATCACCCTGTCTCGGGGCAGGGGACTCGGCGGGAAAGTTCTCGCAACTAGATGGAGGCCTCAGTGTGACTTCCTTGGATAAACCTGCAAATCTTAATGATACGAGAGGAACCCAAATATTACTTACTCGGGAAAGGAATATCACCATGAGAATGGGCCTCCCATCGACCCTTCGAAAGTTCGCGCCATGATCGCTCGGAATATGGCCTTTGTAGTACGATGCCTGGGATTACGTTCGGGACCCGAGCGACAGCTGCACCACCACAAAACACCGATAAGAAGGAAGGAAAAAAGCTTAAAATAAGATTTTGAAAACAAAATTTTACTTACGTGATATATTCCACTTCTCGGGGAACGACATGCGCTCAGCTGGGATCAAGTCTGAGGTCCTCACTTTGACGAAACGGCCAAGCTAGCCTCGATCCCGATCTTCATCAATACTCGAGAACGGGGCTTTACTGGCCCGACGTGCGAACTTGATCAGTCCTCCCCCTCCCCCAAAAAAAGATTCGGGGACTGTATAGGCGCATGAGGTGGTCGACGGTGAACAAGCATCTATCGATCTTGCTCACGGAGAACCGAAGAATGATCACGATCCTCCAGAATGAGGGGTGAACTTGACCAAGGCATACCTCGTATCTTTTGCAGAAGTCGATGATGACCAGATCCAATGGGCCCAGTGTAAAGGGATAAGTGTAAACACTTAAGTATCTCTCAACGTAGGTGGTGATGTCTTCATCGGGTCCGGGAACCACCACGTGCTTGTCAACCCAATTGCAATCCTTTTTTACCGTAGGGAGGACTTCTTCTGTGATTTAGCATATGTTTCTCGAGTCCTCCTCACTCCAGTCTTGTACGGGGGATGGATTTTCAACCTTGAAATCAGCGGTTACCGAGCATCCTCCAGGGATGAACATTTTCAATGGGGGTTCCGGTATTGGTTCCTCAATAGCAGTACGCGAAACGATCTCCTCGGTAGCCGGCCGCAAGGTAGAAGGAGTTTCTTTTTGGAGAACGGTTTTTGAAGTCTTCGCCATTTCTTTGAAAATGGAGGAAAAATGAAGAAGGTAAAGGAGTACACTTGATAGCTTGAGATGGAAATGAACAAGGGTTCTTGCAAAGGATCTCAAATAACCAAAGTATAACTGCTAGAAAGAATTGAAATTTCGAAGGTACGAGGGTAAAAGGTTGAATGTAAAGTTCGAATGAACAAAGGAAGATGTATTTATAGTATTTCAGTGGCTGTTCACATCCAGTAATGGCCGACCGGTGGCTGACATGCATTTAATGCCATTAAGACTTGACTGACGAGATGTTTCGTTTGTTTTGTCGTTTCTGTCGCGGGGTATCGAAGTAAGAATCGGAAGCTCGTGTCATTTCTCGTCGTCTACTCTCCGAAAAATGAGGGGACTATCTGTATACGGTCGAAATCGAACACGCCTATGATATGGTAGGTCAGGTTCAGAATATGGCAATAAAGGACTGAAGATCGACCCCAAGTCCCACCGGACTAGAACCCGAGGTTGGAACGCCTGCCTCCGAGAATATTGAGGTCGTGATCCCGAAATCGACCCTAGCCCCAATTGAGCTCGAAGAAACATTGTTAGCATAACAGAAGAGCGAAATATTTGTGACCGGTTATATATTACGGCGAAAATCTCGACACGTATCAATGAGGAACTGGCAATCGGCAAATCAAGAGATTTTTACCTTTTATAGAATTGTACCTAAAGTAGGACTCTTTTACTATATAAATGGGTCTGATAATTCATTTAGCACATTGTAACACACATTCCAAAGTAATACATTATTATTTTTCTCTTAAGCTCTTGTTCTTCTATATCTTGATACCGATCGAAGAGCATCTTGCTCAAGGGTGGCTAACCTTACGAGATTGAAACTGTTCAATTCGTATGGTTTGAATTTACTTTATCGTTGTTTATTTCAATTGCAACTTACTTTTATCACTTTGTCTCAAGTTAATCCGCGTATCTTTAAAACTATTTACAAATTTAATTATTATCCGATTTATAAGGGTAAACACTTGTTTACCGAAACACTAACCAGACGACCCCCGGGTGAATTAGAAATGCGCTAACTCCACCTATAGCTTTTATACCTTTTTTATAATCTTTTTTTAATAGAGACTTTTTGAAAGGTTTACTTTGATAGTAACAATTTATGGAGATATGATTTTATGAAGGCTAAACAATTACTGTATATATATAAACTTCTTCTTCCTTTATTTTGGGGTCTAAAACTGTAATAGTATTTGATATATACTCCATAAGAAGAGAATACATTTGTGGGGTGTTTGGGGGGGGGGGGAGGGGGGCTCACTTGGATGGTCAAGAGAGTGACGTATAAAGTGCAGGACAAAAAAGAAACACTCTGATTGTATGAGATACTATATATATGTGCAGAACATGATTTTTATTGCTTTCAGTTACTTTCCTTCGACTTGGACTTGCAGTGTTGACTGACTTATATCTGTATATATTTGCAAAAATGATCAAAAACTGGTTCTTGCTTTAAACGCACTTGTTTCTTTTTACCTAAAGAGAAAACGGAACATATAAGATAAGAAAAGGAAGATTAAAAACTGGATCATCTTCATGTTCCATGCATAATAAGAAATTTCTATTACATTTAATGTTTTTAAAATTATAGAGAGCTGTATCGTCTAATATAGTAATATTAACTAAGTAGAGGAGGTGTGACTGTGATATCACATATTACGGGAATATCAAATGAGTTAATTTCATGTATACCTTCTGCGCAGGGGTGGATTTCATGTATAATTTTCGCCGAAAATTTGCACTCTATATACAAGGCAAAATCTGTTTTTTACCTCTATATATTAAGTTTTAAATCCCTTGACACAACCTAAAAATATAGCTTAGTGGTCAAGGGGGTTCAAAATCTTTGAATGTCATAGATTCAATTCCTAGTAGCTTCAATTTTCTTTTTTTGAACCCCTTTGCGGAGATCCTGCCTCCGTCCGATTTTCCTGGGGTTCCAAAAAACAAAATCACAAAATTATTTTAGGTCACATAAAATAATTGAAGTTTAATTACCCGCTATAATAATAAAGCCATAAAACGTTACCCACTATAATAGTAAAGCCATCTTGATGGTTAAATTTTGTCATTATAATTAGTAAAGTTTTAATAACATGCTGTTATAGTAGTATACTAGTTCGATAACTTTAATATGAAAAAAGATATTTTTATATACTATTAAAGTAGGTAAAATTTAGTGAATTTAATGTTATAATGAATAAATTCAGTTAGTTCTTTTACTTTGCTTAACTATTGAAATGAATAAACTATTAAACTAATAACTGTTCATCAATTAACTATAGGAAATTATATATTAAGACCCTGAGATATATATACCCACCCTCTTCAGTAAACAAAAAAAGAAAAGAAAATAGGTCTAACCCTGGCTAAACCACAATTCCTCAAAAAAGATCCAAATAGGGTTTAGAAATTAGTAGTTACAAAATCTGCAAGTAATATACGTTAATCATTGCAAGTGTAGAAGATTTTTCAGAATAAAGTCATCAACGAATAAGTTATGACATAAGAGGCAGGACAGCATGACTATTATTTCAGTTATATAATGATCAACAAAATCGAATTTTTGCAGGTGGAATATTTTGTTTGTCCTTTTTAATTAGTTGTAAAAATGCAAATCATACAATAACCAGAACGATCATTTTGCATGTATTTGTTGTTGTTGTTATCCCACACAAATTCCACATCCACAAAACACGAAAGAAAGTATATAAGTAATTAAACATGTCTTAAACCCCTAGCAATGCGTTTTAGAACCGTGCGGGTCTAGGCCAAAGCGGACAGTATCACTAATAATGGGCTGGGCTGTTACAATTTAACATGTAGAGAAGTACATAAATTAAATATTCCCTACCTAAAACATCCAGAATAATGCTACGTAATTAGTATGTTTTTGGATTAAACTTTCAGGATTCTGTTCTCTTATATATGGAGCATTATTACAGATATTTTAAGTTCTATTTAAAGTTCATATGCGTCTATTAAAATGCAACGTTTGGAGAGAAAAAAAGGAGAAACGATCAATTTAAAGTGTTTTCTCTGATTAATATTACTCTAGGTACTATTTATAAGTAAAAGTCTCATTTTGGTCCTTGACCCTTGACGAATCTCCAACCTGAATGTAATTTCTAAGTCACATAGTCAAAACTTGAGGGATAAATTTAAACGTTTGATGTCTCGGAAAAATTAAACAGATAGAGTCCACCCTTTCCATGCTAGCTAAAGTTCCGATAATGATGAGAACAACTACGAGACGATTCGTCGGGGGCGGCCCAACCCTAAAGTATTTCACTTGCTTTAGGTCCCAAAAATTTAAAGGCCCTAAAATTACTAATATTCTTTATATATAGTAGTATATTATTTATATAATTATCTTTTATTATTAATAAATTTATTTTCTTTATTGTCATATTAATTTTTAATAATTCGATTTCTTTCTCTAATTAATATAACTAAAATAATTTTCTGTCAATCTTATTTTACTTTTTTACTTAATTATATTTTTCTATTCATTAGTTGGTCACGTAACTATATCTAATAATCTAACTTATTATTTATTTTTCTTACATAAATTATACTCTCTCCGTCCCAATTTATATGAAAGTGTTTGACTGGACATGGATTTTATGAAATAAAGAAAAGCTTTTGAAACTTGTAATCTTAAATAAATCATAGAAGTTTTTGGGCTAGAAATCATCTCAATAATGGTAAAAAGAAAAATCTAAAGTTGAATTGTTACCAAATATAGAAAGGGACTTACTAAAAAAAGGAGTCACTTATGTTTTCTGGATTCTCCCATTTCAGTTGTGATGCAATCAACGTTAAATTCATTTAATTTTCTGTATTTTATAAAACTAAGTTCTCATTTTTTTTAATTATACATCCTCACTTGTCTAATTTTTTTAAAAACGATGTTCATTATATATATATATATATATATATATATATATATATATATATATATATATTAAAGCCTCTTATTAAGATTTTGCTTTAGGCCTCCGATGAGGTTGGGCCGCCCCTGCGATTCGTTAATGGTAAAAATATAAATAAACCAAAAGTGTAATGGACGGCAAAAGTGAGTTATATTTTTGAATAATATCCGAGCATATATTATTGCCTTTAATTATTGCGAGGATATTTATCACTATATCATCATAAAACACACTTCTGTCTCCTTTACCAAATTAGTGTCAAATCATTTTAGACCCTCCCGTCGTCCCTGTAAATGTGCATTTGGATCTCTAATTCGATAATTATTTCTCCTGTCCATTAAATCTTTAGTTTCTTAAGTATCTTTTTACATATAAAATTAATAAAGCAAAATGCAAAGATATATCAGGAGCTTGAAGTTGGCCAACGGCAAAAAAGAAGATCGGCGCTTATTAGTTTTCAGAAATAGGAAAATACCTGGCGGTCAACAATTCTTTTATTATGTCACCTTCTGTAACTCACGTCAGAATTCTTCACGTCCTTAAATTTATCTCTCTTTTTTCATCAGAGAAATCAACAACATATCGTCCCACGGAAAAAAAGTTATTTTACTAAGAAGTAGAAAGAGAACGAAATGTTTTATTGTCTCCTTGTTAATCATGATTTGTTTCTAATAAACAAGTTTTTAGAAACAAAGCAAGTATCCGAGTTAATTTCTTAGATGATCATCACCTAATTTATGGGAATATTCTAGTAAAGTCACTTTTATTTCTTTTAAGATAATAAAGTCACATACCCAAAATATAAAAGCACATATTAACCCCATTAAGATTTTATTTTTTTAATAATAAAATTTATTTAACTCATGATCCTTATACCCATCTAACTCACCCAATAAGAAAATAAGTTTACTGTCAATTAAGTGAAAACTGATCATAATTGCTATTCATTGTTTTTGTTGGAGTGGCAATGACTTTCTTTGTAAACTAAAATATACTATTAATGTTAGGAAATTTTTAAAGCAGTCTTGGCACAATTCATTATGAGTTATACTACTTAATCATTATTCCACATTAGTTACAAAAAAACTCATTAAGTTTAAGTTGCATCAGCGTGTGGCTAATGATATATGGAGTAGTTCCTATAATGTTGATAAACATCTTACTATGTCAAGAAAAATTAGTCAACTTAAGGTGTTGTCGACTTGTCGCATGTGTTTATATATTTTAACTTTTGCTATGGTATGTTTAAAATTACACTGAAAATAAAGTGTAAACTTTTAAGTCGTGAATTGTGACCATATTGTTAAGAACGTAACTATGCATAGTAGTATTTGAGCATCAAACTAAAATAAAACAAGTATGAAATAATAAATTTAGAAGAATTAACCCAAATAGCCGCCCACCCAAACATTTAAACTACATCTAATTGGATTCCAATTAGATGTAACAAGAATGTAATTGCAAATATGTTCAAGAGGTTAATTACATTAACGTACTCCTGCTACTGCTAATTGGATTCCAATTTTGTTAATTGCAATTTTACAAAATTTGCCAGTAGTTTGAAAACTAGATTAGCCAATAGTTTGAAAATAGTAACTGAGACTGCTTTAGAATGTTCTTAACATTACGCATTATAGATTGAAAAGCAAGTAATTGGTATTGCTTTGGAAAGTTTTTTTACATTAATATATTAAATCATCTTCCAACAGAGACAATGAAATAACAATTATGATTGATTTTTACTTATTTGATAATAAGCGCCTTTCTTTATAGGGTGGATTACATGAGAAAGATGGGTTAGATGAATTTTATATTAAAAAATAAAGTTACTCATTATAGACCGGTGGGAGTATAATTTAAAAAGCAGTAAAGACCCGCTTCCTTTTCTTCTTCATTTTCCGTTTCTTCTACCCTTCTTATATTACATTTTTCCTTCTTATTATTTGCACAAACAATAAAGTGAACGAATACAGAGACAATGTTTCAATCTCAAACTCAAACTTAACTCCTTTGAGCAAAAGTAACTCTAGTTCAAACCTCCAATAACTAACATATTATGCACAACGTAACCACCTACTGTTGCCAAAAGTTTGTGGAAAGTGTACGTAAGGATATTACAAGTACTGTAGAAGAAGAGCACAAAAGAAAATTGAAGTTGAATATTGTATGTATATATTCTTGTTAACTCTTCAACTTATCATACATTTAAAAAAGGCAAAAATTGAGAAAATATATCCCATACAAAGTTCCCAACATTTATGTTAAAATTTTATCCATGAATAGGTATTTTTAGCCTCACTATAGTTCAATTTAAAGCAGTTCAAAAACTTCAAGTTCGAAGTCCAGTCAAACTTTAGGACGCTGTCCTGAAGTTCGAAAAAGTGTCCTGAATATATCAAAAATTTAATTTTCTCCTTTAGCGGAGGCAGATTTACCTTAGGTTCAGCGGTGTCACGTGAAAATTTTACTAAATACACATATAAATAATATGCGAAAAATAATAAATTTCGTATAAATAATATAGAATGACACCACTTGATAAATCTGGATTGTTTGGTTCGGTGGTTAAAGCATTGCAATTCTCGAGATTGGTTCTAGGGTTTGAGCCCAAACCAACACATTTGTAGTGCCATTTGTAGCCCAAAATTTGAAAATTGCCATTTGTAGCACCACAGGCAGCGTAGGGCGCTACCTGTGGCGCAGAAGTCAGAAACCAAAAATTCCCAGTGCCACGTATAGCGCCTCACGCTACCCTGGGCGCTGGTGACGGGAAGTTTCTCCTACTTTGCGCGGGACAAGGTTATTTCAGCTCAAGACCTCCCAACGCGTATAAAAGTAAGATTAAGCTTATTTTGAGAGGGGAGATACCACTTTGAAGGAAAAATACACACGAGGAACATTCGAGAGCAAGGATATCTCAGTTTTCTTCATCTTTTCTTAGTATTCCCAATTATTCAACACTTGTAAAAGTATTTTGATATTATCATGAGTGGCTAAAACCCATAGTTCTGGGGTTGTGATTTAGCCATGAATATTGTTGTTTAAAGTTGACTTAACCTTGATTACAATTCACTAATATATGATTGTTTCTTCAATTCTGTGATTAAATACTTAATTGTCTTGCCAACAATTAGCATTACAAGAAACTTGGCTTTTAACGACCACTTTTTAACGAAGGGATGTGAATCCGATCGTTATAAGTACACTTTTAAAGACAAAAAATATTTCCGGTCGTTAATGATGCTTTTTAATTCTACAATAACAAAAGGATAATATCCGGCTCATTAATATTAAGATATCCGGTCGTTAATGGCTATTACGAATTTGGCGGACATATCCAAAATAAAAAAGCGCAAGCACTGTCCACTAAATTTTCAGTTCTTTTCTTTCACGCTGTTTAAAGAACCCTATGCCCCAAATTGCAAAATGAAGATGGCACAGACTCTCTGCTACCACCGCCTTGCTGTCCTCCCTCTCCAATTGGTGTGGTCTCTCTCTCTGAGTGTGTAATGTGCTTAATTGAAGTTCAATTTTACTTTGATTTGAACAAAGTATTCCTAAGGTTTTCACTGTTATAAAACAAGTGCAGTTGTCTTAGCAGAGGTAACCTAATGTTTTGAGGTCATTGTAAGCCACATGATGTATAGGGGATTTACATTGTTGCCATGCTTAGTGTGAAACTCTTTTTAGCATCAACACTTCCTTGTCCACGCATTCAGCATCTTCTCATTTGATGTGCGTTTTCCTTACTTCTACTGTGGAAGTATAATATATTCTTTTTGGCAATAGGTAGGATTATCCGACTAGAAGTGGAAAATATTAATTTGTAGATGATATATTAGTTATATAAAATTTGTCTTGGTTTGAAATACTAGAAACAAATTATATCTTGTGATTAAGGCGTAGTTGAAATGAACAGTGGAAGCAAAGGTGCACTAGATTAAGCCTCATGCAAAGGTGCACTAGATTTGGTAATTAAATTGAAACTGCTGTTGCATAAAAACTAAGTGTCTATATGTGTAGTTTTGTATTATCATTGTAGTCACTTGTCCTCTTTGAGAAATTTATCCATGTTTATATGCTCTAACAGGAAGTATATTTGAATTGGCTTGATTTCTTGTAAGATTTGGACCCAAGTTTCTTGGGATTTATTATATAAATATTAGCTAAAAAAAACAGGAAGTATATCATAAGATTGAAATAGGAAGATTATTAGAATTGCAACAACTTTCCCTGAATTCCAGTTTCTTTCAACGTTAGATTACTAAAGGTGATGGGAAGTTGCTCAAAATTGCAGGCTCTCTTACAATCATTTTTGGAATACTAATTTGATGTCGATTTTTCAGTTCTATTCTAGTTGGAATTCTAACTGGAACACTTTAATAGGTTAGTATGTTTCTATCAACTACATGAAGAGTATTTGTAAATGAATTTAGTCATATCTTGTATCATTGAATTGATGGAAACACGATAACTAACTTGTTCCACATTTCTTTTCAGCATTGTTCATTTATGATCCGTTCTATTTATCATGGGCTTTTGTACTTGCTTTTGTTAGTCCCGCCAATATTACTGTATTTGTAAATAATAATTCTAAAAAATATAAGTTATCGTAATGAAACAGTAATTAATTCGAGCCCACTGAATTCACAGTGTTTCCTTAAGGAATTTAATCCCCTCCTACTACCCAAGGTTATGGATTATTTCCTCCCAGGATAGAACGAATCACACACTGGTGTAGCGGTACTTCAAACCCCAGTGTTTTAGCGAACACAAAGTTCGGTAGCAAATCACACTTACAGTTGCTTTGTTTGAAGTTAAAACAATGCAGAACAAAGGAGTAGAAACTCAAAAAATCGTATGAAAATGCTGAGATGAAGGAGTGCAATGTATAGCCAAAGTTGAGCATTTTCAGTTTTGTTTGTTGGTGTTTTTCGGTTTTCGTTCGTGTCTTTCTTCAACAGCTGCTGCACATATATATAGCAGCCAGCTTTGAAGATGAACGACCCTCCATCCTCCATGGTGGAGCATGCACTAGCTTGTTTGTGGAGCAAGCACTTGGCCATGGTGGGAAGAGCATTAGGCGGCTGCTATTGCAGCTGGTGGTCAATAGACGGATTGAAAAATATCCGTTATAAATGCGGATAATCTTACGTTAATATTTACTATTAACAAATAAATTTGGTCCAAAAAATTAATCAATCAATCGATCATTTGACCAAATCCGAATTCGAATCCGAAGCCGAAGCCGAAGCCGAAGCCGAGCCGAGCGAGCGACGACGACGATGGCACGAGGCTTGCTTTCTTCTTAACTCTTTAAGAGCTATAAGAAGAGCAATTATATATATACCCACCAAAAATCTTTTCCTCTTCCAATATGGGACAATGTCTCATTGTCAAGAGGGGAAAACTTAAAATTTTACTCAAAAATTTTATTTTCCCTCCATTTCCCATTCACCCTCATTTTAAGACTATTTCATCTTAAAAATAAAACCTCAACAATCCCCCACATGAATCGGGGAATGGCTATATCACGGAAGTATGTATGGAAAAATTGTGTGATTTGCAAGCAAGGATTAATCGCATTTGGATAAGTAGGTTTCCCTTTGAACTTTTCGTAGTGAACTTATATCGGATATATTCGGTCAATCGGTAGATTTGATATCTTTGAACCGTCGATCTTTGGTGTATACCTAGACAACCATAAGTCACACAATCAACCCTTAACCGTCTTTGGTTCTCATTGTTGTGTTCGTTTCAGCCATGGACACCGCCTGGTTTCATAAGTGCGTAGAGAACTGGCCTTACAAAGTTCTCCTTGAAGCGGCTAACACTTCACACTTACATAGGTGATTCCTAAACGTGTCATCCTGTGGATACACTTTTTGATATACCCCGTATCAAATTTAGAAATCATTAAAAAGCCTTAATGTTTTATCCTTAGTACTGAACATTGTCTCATCACGAGAACGGACTAAAATTTTATTTGACAATGTTGAACCGTCATTAATGACTTTGTTTGATCTCCTTGAACCTAGATCTTGGGATCTCCAGTCTTCTAGGTAGAGTTACCGCCACAATGACTTGTTCTCGGCCATAGCCCCATTTCCCTTGATGATTTCTCAACTACCTCTCTAGTTAGGCCTTTTGTAAGTGGATCCGACACATTATCACTTGACTTTACATAGTCAATCGTGATAATTCCTCTAGAGAGTAATTGCCTAACGGTTTTATGTCTTCGTCGTATATGACGAGATTTACCGTTATACATAACGCTCCCAGCCCTTCCAATTGCCGCTTGACTATCACAATGTATGCATATTGGTGCCAACGGTTTGGGCCAAAATGGAATGTATTCCAAGAAATTCCGGAGCCATTCAGCTTCTTCACCGACTTTATCTAAGGCTATGAATTCAGCCTCCATTGTAGAGCGGGCAATACATGTTTGTTTGGACGACTTCCAAGATACCGCTCCTCCACCATTAGTGAATACTTATCCACTCGTGGACTTAGAATCAGTCGAACCGGTGATCCAATTTGCATCACAGTATCCCTCAATCACCGCAGGGAATTTACTGTAGTGCAAATCAAAGTTCTGGGTATGTTCTAAATATCCCAAAACTCGTTTCATTGCCATCCAATGAGATTGGCCTGGATTGCTCGTATATCGACTCAGTTTACTTATAGCACAAGTTATATCTGGTCGTGTACAATTCATGATATACATTAAGTATCCCAACACACGAGCATAATCCAATTGTGATATACTTTGGCCTTTATTCTTTGCTAATGCAAGATTCACGTCAATTGGAGTCTTTACAACTTTAAAGCCCAAGTGCTTGAATTTTTCAAGTACTGTCTTAATATAATGAGATTGTGACAATGCCAGACCTTGAGGAGTCTTATGGATCTTAATTCCTAGAATTAAATCAGCAGCTCCCAAGTCTTTCATATCAAACTTGCTATTGAGCATACGCTTAGTAGCATTTATGTTGGCAATGTCATTACTCATTATCAGCATATCATCCACATATAGGCAAACAATGACTATGTGATTTGGAATATTTTTAATGTATACACATTTATCACATTTATTTATCTTAAAACCATTTGACTACATTGTTTGGTCAAATTTCGCATGCCATTATTTGGGTGCTTGGTTTAGTCCGTAAAGAGACTTAACAAGTCTACATACTTTCTTTTCTTTACCTGGAACCACATACCCTTCAGGTTGTTCCATGTAAATTTCTTCCTCCAACTCTCCATTTAAGAAGGCCATCTTAACATCCATTTGATAAATTTCAAGACCATACACTGCAGCTAATGCTACTAACATACGTATGGACGTAATTCTTGTAACTGGAGAGTATGTATCAAAGTAGTCTAGACCTTCTCATTGTCTATACCCTTTGACTACGAGTCTTGCCTTGAATTTATCAATAGTGCCATCATCTTTGATTTTTCTCTTAAAAATCCATTTAGAACCCAAAGGTTTATTTCCAGGAGGAAGATCAACCAATTCCCATGTATGGTTGTTCAATATGGATTCTATTTCACTATTGACTGCCTCTTTCCAAAACAATGATTCGGAAGAAGTCATAGCTTCTTTAAATATTTGAGGCTCATTCTCCAATAAGAAAGTCACAAAATCTGGTCCAAATGAAGTAGACGTTCTTTGACGTTTACTACGTCTTGGATCCTCCTGATTACATGTACTTTCCTTTGTTTCTTCCCGAGGTCGTTTAGATCCTTCACCAAACGACTCACATTCCTTTTTATACGGATATATATTTTCAAAGAACTCAGCATTATCTGATTCTATAACCGTATTATTATGAATGTCGGAATTTTTTGATTTATGAACCAGAAATCGATATGCTTTACTTTTTGTCGCATATCCTATGAAAACACAATCAACGGTTTTGGGTCCTATCTTTACCCTTTTGGGTTTAGGAACTTGCACTTTTGCCAAACACCCCCACACTTTAAAATAATTCAAGTTGGGCTTCCTTCCTTTCCATTTTTCATATGGAATGAATTGTGTTTTGCTATGGGGCACTCGATTTAATATTCGATTAGCCGTAAGAATAGCTTCCCCCCACAAGTTCTGTGGCAAACCAGAACTTATCAACAATGCGTTCATCATCTCCTTTAATGTGCGATTCTTTCTTTCCTCAATCCCATTAGATTGAGGCGTGTAAGGGGCTGTTGTTTGATGAATAATTCCATATTCTAAACATATTTCTTCAAAAAGAGATTCATATTCACTACCCCTATCACTTCTCATCATTTTTACTTTCTTGTTAAGTTGCGTTTCAACTTCATTTTTGTATTGCCTGAATGCGTCTATTGCTTCATCTTTACTATTCAGTAAGTAAACATAGCAATATCGAGTACCATCGTCAATAAAAGTTATGAAATACTTTTTTCCACCGCGAGATGGTATTGACTTCATGTCACAAATATCTGTGTGAATTAAGTCTAAAGGATTTGAATTCCTTTCAACTGACTTATAAGGATGTTTAACATACTTAGATTCCACACATGTTTGACATTTTGATTTTTCGCATTCAAACTTAGGCAGTACTTCCAAGTTAATCATTTTCCGTAAGGTTTTATAATTGACATGACCCAAACGTACATGCCATAAATCATTTGACTCAAGTAAGTAAGAAGAAGCTGAAATATTATTATTGTTTTCCACAACCATTACATTCAAATTGAAAAGGCCCTCGGTGAGGTAACCTTTTCCTACAAATATTTCATTCTTACTTATGACAACCTTGTTGGACACAAAAACGCACTTAAAGCCGTGCTTAACAAAAAGTCCAGTAGAGACTAAATTCTTTCTCATTTCGGGAACATGAAGGACATTGTTCAAAGTCATGACCTTGCCAGAAGTCATTTTCAGAAATATCTTCTCATATCCTTCAACTTTTGTTGTTGAAGCATTTCCCATATAAACTGTCTCTCCGGGTCCAGCAGGAGCATAAGTAGCAAAAGCTTCTCTAACTGCACAAACATGGCGAGTGGCTCCTGAATCAAACTACCACAGTTTAGGATTTCCCACCAAGTTACATTCAGAAAGCATGGCACACAAGTTATCAACATCATCATGATTTACTACCATGTTTGCTTGACCCCTTTTCTTGTCTTTCTTCGGAGCACGACACTCCGTAGATTTGTGTCCGGTTTTCCCACAGTTGTAGCAGTTTTCACTGAACCGCTTCTTGCTTGGGTTGTATTTCGGACCAGAAGCCTTCTTCCTCTTTTTGTTAGCTTCAACAATATTTGCTCCCATTATTGTTGAATTTTCACGGTCTCTCCTTTCAGCAGCTTTATTGTCCTCTTCGATTCTCAACCGAACAATGAGATCTTCAAGGGACATTTCCTTTCGTTTGTGTTTCAAATAATTTTTGAAGTCCTTCCACAACGGAGGCAACTTCCCAATCATTGCTGCTACTTGGAATGCTTCATTGATGACAAGACCTTCAGCAAGTAGATCATGAATAATCACTTGCAATTCCTGGACTTGGGTAATAACAGACTTGCTATCTACCATTTTGTAGTCCAAAAATTTTGCGGCAACGAATTTCTTCATCCCGGCATCTTCAGTTTTATATTTCTTTTCAAGCGCATTCTACAATTCTTTTGACGTCTCCACGCCACTGTATACATTATACAGATTATCATCCAGTCCGCTAAGAATATAATTATTGCATAAAAAATCAGAATGCTTCCACGCTTCAATCACGATAAAGCGTTCATTCTCTGGAGTTTTATCTGGCAGATCAGGAACATCTTCCTTGATGAACTTCTGTAGACATAATGTAGTTAAGTAGAAGAACATCTTCTGCTGCCAGCGCTTGAAATTAATCCCGGAAAATTTTCCGGGTTTTTCTGCCGGTGCCAACGCCGGTGTTCGGCTTGTCGATGCATTGGCAGTCACCGTCGGAACAGCTTGGTTTTCGCTTTCAGTCGTCATTTTTTTTTTCTGTAAAAGAATGACAAAAACAAACGTTTAATACACGTTTTCAAACTGGAGTAAAAATCACGTAGATTTTAATCTCCAACAAAACGCCACGAAGGCTTTACTCTCCAAAACGGGAGTACACAAAATCACAAAGGTTTTAGTTTGCAGAATAATAAGAATAATACAAATACAGAAATAAATATTAAATTCCTTAAGATTGTTAGTCCCGCCAATATTGCTGTATTTGTAAATAATAATTCTGAAAAATATAAGTTATCGTAATGAAACAGTAATTAATTCGAGCCCACTGAATTCACAGTGTTTCCTTAAGGAATTTAATCCCTTCCTAGTACCCAAGGTTATGGATTATTTCTTCCCAGGATAGAACGAATCACACACTGGTGTAGCGGTACTTCAAACCCAGTGTTTTAGCGAACACAAAGTTCGGTAGCAAATCACACTTACAGTTGCTTTGTTTGAAGTTAAAACAATGCAGAACAAAGGAGTAGAAACTCAAAAAATCGTATGGAAATGCTGAGAGGAAGGAGTGCAATGTATAGCCAAAGTTGAGCATTTTCAGTTTTGTTTGTTGGTGTTTTTCGGTTTTCGTTCGTGTCTTTCATCAACAGCTGCTGCACATATATATAGCAGCCAGCTTTGAAGATGAACGACCCTCCATCCTCCATGGTGGAGCATGCACTAGCTTGTTTGTGGAGCAAGCACTTGGCCATGGTGGGAAGATGTCTCCATCTTCTAAGTTGGCACAATAGGATTGGTGAATCGATCACAACCCCGGAATATTTGTCTCTACTGAATACACAATAACTATTTTGCTGCTTGATAATTTAGTTAGTTGTTAGAATTAGTACTTAGTATAATCACACTATTGAACTCTGATTGACTCGACTGAATAATAATCTTGGTGAAACTAGTGGGTAGTTAACACAAGTCTCCGTGAGTTCGACACTCAATTTATCACTTTATTACTTGTACGACCATGTATACTTGCGTGTGCGTTTGGAAGCAATACATGTTCATCAAAGGAATCCTTTGTAGCTGATGATTTATTACTCCCTTTGATTATTAAAGACAAAATTACGGTCTTTGTTTGTTGGGCCAACAACCCAACCGAATTAGGCCCATATTTTTTATTCTAACTTGGATTGGCCTATGTTTTATATAATTTGAAAAAATCTTTGAGATTCTGACATAATTGGTCGTTCGGCACTAACTTAAGACAATCGCCAGCCCATTATATTTGATTTCAAGTTATAGTCAAACATTTATTGCATTGGCTACAACAAACATTCGCTAACCCACAGTATCTTTTTCATTCTGCCTCCTTGTTACGTCCAGCTCCACCATCCAAACAATTATCATAACCCATCATAAATATCAGTCTTTACTTTCTCATTTTGATAGTTCCTGCAGTAAGATTGATATTACATGCACTTAATGGATTTTATTTTTAGTCAAGATATGGTTACACAGAAGAAAGAAAAAAGAAGAAGAAGTTTTTGCTATACATGGCGGGGCGAGGTGTATTGAAGTCTTTTCGGGTTAAGACTGAACATTGCGGGGCGGGGCGTATCTAAATTAGTTAACAAGTTTGAGAAAATTCTGTCTTCAGTTCGCCCCTCTTTCTTTTAGTCCCATGACGTTGGTGCGAAGGGATGCTTGAGTTGTTATCTCATGACTAATTGCTATATAGCTAAAATTCTCCTTAATGATAAATTTGAATTAATTTATTCTCATTGGAATTATCTTTTTGAATTGTAGAAGTTTTATTATTGTTCTTTCTCAAATAACTATGCATAACGTTGAAATATATACTAAATAGACTGTCACTATATAATTTATATACAATAGACTGTCACTATACAAAATATATATAAAATAGACTGTCAGTATACAAATAATATTCTAAATAGACTGTCACTATACAATATATATATAAAATAAACTGTCATTATACAAAAAATATACTAAATAGACTGTCACTATACAATTTATATATAATAGACTGTCACTATACAAAATAGATTGTCACTATGCAAAAATTATACGAAATAGACTGTCACTATATAATTTATATACAATAGACTGTCACTATACAAAAACATATACTAAATAGACTGTTACTATACAAAATATATACAAAATAGACTGTCGCTATACAAAAAATATACAAAAAAGAATGTCACTATACAAAATAGACATTTCGGGCTATTAGATGTAATATGTTTGAATCGGAGGGACATTTCGGATCAATAAAAAAAAAACACGGGCTATTAAAATTTTAAGAGGTTATAGAGGGTCATTTTCTCAAAATCTTTTCATCCTTTAGCCCACATTACTATTCCCACTTCTTTATACGAGGGAGTTTGATTAGTGATTGATGAAAACTGCAGTAACAAAGGCAAAAACATTCTAATCAGGGATTAATGAGACATCAGTGATCAAATTAGTTTAGTTTTCTTCTTTTGACAATGTACGGTAAAGTTTCATTGCTTCTACGCGCACAAACTAACAAGAAAAGATAGCTTACCAACTGTTTGATCCACGATCCACTCTAATGAGCATTTTAAAAGTATAATCTTATGAGAATTTTATAGCAAACAGAGGCGAGGCAAAACTATATATTTTAAGAAAACAAAATGGTGGTCGGGTTTGGCCAACTTTTTGTATTGTGGAGATTTATTTGGCGTGAAGATCATCCTAGAATTTATGATCCATTTGGTGATGTTTTTGACCTTTTTCAGGATTGAGATTTTACGAGTTTCTTAGTTATTTGGATTGAGTATTGTTTTTATCGATCGGAAACAAAAGAGGAGTTCAAATCTTAAATTTGAAGTGATTTGGAGTAGATCTAAGCTAAATTTTGCATTAAATTTAGTAAGGACTCAAGGAAAAAGACGAAGTCAGTTTTTGTATATTGAATAATAGTATATATGTAGGTGTATAAACACCTCTTATACATTATTATACACTTTTATACACCTATATACATAATGTACATGCCTTGTATAAAAGTATATAACATTGTATAAAAGTATATATGCGTCTGTAGATGAACTTTTTCTATGATTTTCATTGCAATTCTTGTTCAATACCAATCCAAATCTCCATTAAATGACTTTAAAATTTGTAAATAACCTCCTTAGACAATTTTTAACAAGTTTAAACAACACCATTTCGAAATTTAGATCCACTTATTTAAGGTTGTTCAACAATGATGGATTACCTTAAAAATTTAATTTTTACCACCCAAATGAATTTGGTTTGTTCAAATAATTTGAGTCACAGTTATTAATTTCGAAATTAGGTTAGAAGCTTGAGGTTTCTTTAAGAAAAACTAATTGGGGATTCCAAGAACCTATTTGGAGTTGGTTGTTGAATCTTAGCCTATTGTTTTGTAAAGTTGTATGTAGGCTACATGGTTGCAATATGTGATTTCTCTTTATTAAAGGGAATCTTATGAAAATGTCCCAAATAGGTCATAACTTACTAACTTCTAGCCATTAATCATAGACTTACCAAAACTAGCAAAACACATACAAATATTGAAAACCAAATAAATAAGGATTATTTCTCTCCAAGAATTACACGCAAAAATCTTCTTCTATATTTTTAAACGTGATCAACAACATTAAATGCTAGACGGAAAGGAAATTTTATGGATGAGGTATCAAACAAGGTGATGAAACACAATATATATATATATATATATATATATATATATATATATATATATATATATATATAAGATTCCAAAAATCTAAGCAAAAAAGAACCCTTTTTAATGGGTATGGTTGAAATTCATTGAAAACATAGATGCGTCAATACATAAAATTTGAGGAAGATTGGAGGTGATTTGGACTGATTTGGTATCAAAATTCGTAGTCAAAAACGAGTTCAAATTTATTTTTATGCGACACATGTATCACGTGTATATCTCACAGCCAGATATATAACGGATATACATGTGATACATATTTAATACATATGTGATACACGAATGATACACAGTGTGATACTTATATCATCTTTTTTCATGTTCATCTTCTATTTCGAATTTTCAATTCAAACCACCTTAAAACTCTACCAAATCATCCCAAAAATGAGATTTAAACTTATTAAGATATATACAATATATTCCAACAACGCTTTAAAAAAAATTGATACTTTTTGGCTACAAATAGCTAATTGGCTAATATTTGTAATATTTTATGAATTGACTTATTTTTATACTAACTTACTTATGGGATGACATAACTGATAATTTCTCTTTATTAAATAAGCAATTTAAATACTCATAAAAGCCCCAAAATAAAAAGTGAAAACTTCAAAAAATAAATCTTGTTCAATGAGACAAGCAGAATAATGTTGAAAGAAAGAAAAAGACCAAGCAGAATAAAGACACATTCAAAATAGAAAGTAGAAACTACTCACTCCTTAAATTCTTGTTCAACGTTACTCTCGCAATGGTAATATTAATCCCTTTGTCTCATTATTAGCTATTTCTCCTCGCAATGGTGATATTACTCATCCTAGAGATTATTCTTCATGTCATAGCAATACAGCCATTTCGATAAAGGGGAAACTTGGGGTTTCTAACAGCTTTGAGTCGATAAAGGGGAAATGTGGTTTTTCCAATAGCTTTGAAAATGTCAAGTGTTTAGATGATGCTGTTAGTGTATTCCATCAAATGGTTAGAGAACAGCCTCTTCCCTCTCTTGTCAGCTTTGCAAAATTGTTGAATACTATGGTAAATATGAAGCATTACTCTGCTGTTGTTTTCTTTTTTGGTGAAATGCATAAATTAGGAATTCCAATAGATAAATTCATCTTGAATATCGTGATTAACAGTTATTGCCTCATGCATAGTGTTTATTTGGGATTTTCTGTATTGACCATTTTCTTCAAGTATCGTATTCCATTTAGTGTTGTTACCTTTAACACCCTAATAAGGGGACTCTTCGCTGAAAATAAGATTACAGATGCAGTTGAATTGTTTAAAAAATTGGTAAGACAGAATATTTGTGAACCTGATGAAGTTATGTATGCAACTGTCATGAATGGACTTAGCAAAAGGGGTCATACTCAATAAACTTTTAGTTTGCTTCGGGTAATGGAACAAGGAAGCACTAAGCCTGATACATGCATCTATAGCATTGTTATAGATGCCCTCTGCAAAGATGGAATGCTAAATGCTGCTATCAGCCTTTTGAACAAGATGAAACAAAAAGGCATTCCTCCGAACATTGTCACATATAATTCGTTGATTGATGGTTTGTGTAAGTTTGGCCAGTGGGGAAAAGTTGGGACTTTATTCCTTGAGATGATACATGCGAATATTTATCCAGATGTGAAAACCTTCAACTCGGTGATCGATGGTCTATGCAAAGAGGGAAAGTTGAAGAGGCCGAGGAAATAATGAGATGCATGATTGGAAAAGGTGTAGAGTCTGATGGATATTGTGTAATGGATCCATAATTACCGAAGAAGATAGAGACAATTTCTATTAGTTCCAACCATGAACAATGCTAAGAACAAGGAACTAAAATAAAAGGAAAACAAGAATGGAGGGAGGTCCCAGAATGCTCCAACAAGAGCTAAGCCACAATAAAGAGAAGACTCAGTATTCGCATACTCTACTCCCTACACCCTCCTGCTATTTATAAGCCTTGTATTCTTTTTAGCTCACCAGCCTTGTCTCAACCTGGATCCCACATCACATATTGGGTTTTCCTCAATTCAGCAACTGACCCAAATATCTTAGCTTCTAACCCAATAACATAATCAGTAATGGGCCTATTCATAACATATTGCTTGCATGGTCAAATGGATAGAGCTAGGATAATATTTGATTCCATGAAAGATAAGAGAATTGAGTCTGACATTATTAGTTATCACATACTAATAAATGGATACAGTAAAAAGAAGGATTTGGAGGAGGCCATGCAATTGTGTCATGAAGTTTCTCGAAATGGATCCAAACCTAGTATTTTTACCTACAATACCATCTTGCATGGTCTGCTTGAAGTTGGAAGAATCAGCACCGAACGAAAGTTCTTTGCTGAAATGATATCTGCAGGCTGCAAATCTGATTTATGTACTCATCGTATCTTGATTGGTGGTTATTTTAAGAATGGACTCGTTGAAGAAGCTATTTCACTCTTTCATAAGTTGGAATGTAAGAGAGAAGATACTGATACTGACCTTTACAATGTCGTCATCGATGGATTGTGCAAAAATAGAAAGTTTAACAAAGCTCGTGTTGTTTTTGAGAAGCTCTGCGTAATAGGTTTACATCCTAACGTGATAACATACAATATAATGATTAATGGATTTTGTCGAAAAGGGTTGTTAGATCAAGCTAAACACATGCTAAAAAAAATGGAAGAGAATGGTTGTTTTCCAAACAACGCAACTTACAATGTTATTCTGCAAGGATTTCTTAGAAGTAATAGAATTAATGAAACGAAGGTTTTCTTAAAAGAAATGACCGGGAAGAGCATCTCATTTGATGCAACTACAACAAAGTTATTGATATATGTTATAGCGAAGGATCCTTCCTTACTTAACATGATATCAGAGTTTCACCCCGATAATAAGAAGTGAATATTTTTCACTTGGTTTTCTGTCTAAAATAGTATTTTTTTCACTTGGTTTATTCGTCTGTACTATCCTTATGACGTAATTTCCTTTCACCTCTACAAAAGAAATCGCATCCAATGAAATTGCGGAAGCCAGGGAAATGGCAGCTAGAGCATTGCTTGAGCTTTCCGCTCGAGCTTATTGAAGAGGTACATTATTTTGATTGTTTTGCCACTCTTCTTGTGTTGGAAATCTCATGTTATTGCACCTTAAATCTTAATATCAGAAATAATGTGAGTATTTGCACACGTTATAAGTCTAGGAATATCATTTTCATTGGTATTTAGTTACCTTCAGGTATTATATATCATTTCCTATCTTGTTCTAGGAATCAATAGCAACTCTCTATAACTTAGCAATTGTTACAAAAACTCTACTTACGATAGTTTCTTAGGTCTTGGTAACATCATCCATAAATGGATCACCAGATCTAGCAAAATCCAAAAAGGGTTGTACTCCATAACGTAATTTTCAACTAACTTAGAAGATGGAGGTGGAATATCCCTATGAAGACGTACAAATCTGTTTGCAATTCTCAACTATATTTGTTTGTTTCTTTATTTTAGATTATGGATTTTAACTTTTAAGGCTAAACTCTGCTTGCTTATTTTAAGAATTTGGGGGAGAAGGAGTTCTGTGTCTTATCTTATACTTCAGAATTGTGTTATACTGCATGGTAACCTTTCTTTATGTTAGGGAGATGGATATAGTACAGTTTTTCATAATTATAGAAGGGAAGTTTGTGCTATGCTTTGTACATTGTAGTATCTGCAATGAGCTTAAGAAGACAATAGAATTTTACTTTCTCTCTCTTGGCTGTTCACGTTAAATACATAATATTTTCAATCTTTTCGTATGCCTTTGTGCTAAGTGTAACACGACCTCAACTTGAAGTAAGAGTTTTACATATACTGGGTTTGGCAATTCTACCTAACCTGTGTCTATCTATTAGGAAGGTTTAGCTCCTCTTTTCTCAATTTTATTTTCCAATGTTTGAGAAGGAAAGAGTATCAGATATGGCAAATTTGTGGTGAACTGGATTATGTGCAGACGTGCTGGGTGATATCAAATAAGCATTATTGACATTTTTTTCTTCTATTTTAGGGACTAGTGTTCTGCAGGTCACTCATTTGATTATAGAATAGATCGGTAAGTTCTATTTATCTGGTCTCTGTGTATAGCACCAAAGGTGCAATTCAACAGAGTAGAGTGTGGTATACATCATTTTCTCCTTTCCATATTTGATTTATACTTTACCTTTTGCAGGTGTGATCATTGCAAAACCTTGCTCCAATAAGTGGATTCCTGGCTAAGTGAGACTAGTCATAACTGAAAAACTGTGTACAGCAACCTCATTTCATATCCTGCTTTTTTTCAAACTTACGAATAGGTTGAGTCGGTGTCCAAACAAGAGGAAAATGTGGTGGTATTGCTAATCTTGGTGCGGACATCTCAAGGATCTCGTGGAGAAGTAAGTTATAGTTAATTTTTTGGGAGTGCTATGAGAGTCCTACTCGAGATTTTTTTCAAAAGTCAAATTTGGTCTCCAAACACTTTTTCTTTTCTACCCTAAGTTGCTCGGACTCGGGTCCAAATGTCCAATACGGGTGCGGATCTAGAGGTCGGATCCTTCATGATTTAAATTTTAAGATTCGGGGTACGGATCCAGGCACAGATACGGCTGCGGGGATTCGGCTAAAAATAATTGAAATATCTAACAATAGAGTTATAAAATAATGTCTAAATTATGAGACATTATTTGGTAAACTTACAAGGTATTCCGAGAAGGAGAAAATATTGATCAAGAGGAGAATCCAAGGAGATAAAAGGACTGACGTAGAAATTCTATACACAAGATATTCCATTTTCTTCAATTTCACCCTAACTTTTGTTTTGATTTTAGAAATCAATATATTTGTCCCGAATTTCTCCATTGATTTTGGTCAAAGTACCCAAAATTGGTTGAACAAATCTGGTACGGATCTTACACCCACGTCGTGTCGACACGGGTACGGCACTGAAAATGAAGAGTCGGAGCAACTTAGTTTCTACCCATGTTACAGAAATTCCTTTGTTGGCTCATATGTTTCCGTTGAATGTCTCCAAGAATATGCTTAGATTTGTTCAACAATGGTGTTTTTTCAGCCATTTTATACCTTATTTCGTCATAGTTATTAAAGTTCCTCTGTGTTTGTGTATGCATGTGTATTGATTTTTAAGGAAAGAACTTTGTGCGGTTGCCAGCCCTTGTTACTTGTTGAAGATATTCCTTTATCATACTCGCGTCCTCGTTAATAAGGACGACGCATTAATGATATTAGACAAAATAGATAGGCGAAATATGTATTTTATAGCATCATGTGACAGTATTTAGCTAAGGGAGTGTAGGTCCAATTGCCAACATCAAGTAAATAAAAGTGCTACATTACATCTAAAGTCTTATGGAGCTATAAAAGCTTACAGGACAGGTATAGAAAAGAGAGACAAGGTAAGTGATGGATTGCATTATTTGCTTACCTTAGAAAGGTTGTCTGTACCAATTTGTTCTTTACAACTTATAAGTATGGATAAGTATTTTAGGGTGTGGGAGTTATCCCATAGCTTTATATTCGCTACTAGAAAATTATGCTTTATCTATCAAACTGCTCTGCTGTTGCTATTTATTGTGCCTTTGTTCACAATGTGCAAAGTCCCCTTCCACCTCACCTATCTCTCTCTCTCTCTCTCTCTCTCTCTCTATGTATGTGTATATACACACTCACACACACATATATAGAGATATTTCTTCACTCTCATGCATATTGAAGCTGATATAAAATTGTACTTATACTAAGTAGGTAGGGTGTAAGTGGCTATTCCAATTTGAAATTCTTCTCAAATGCCAACAAAGCTGGTGAAGATTATGATGGTGTCGAGGCTTAGATGACTTTGTCAGCTTCATTAACGAGAAGTGTGGCACTAGTTTTGATCCAAAAGGACGACTTACTTCTAAGGTTAGTAGCAACCAAATAGACGATTGATGACATAACATTTATCATTCGAGAAAGGAGCTTTTTATGCCAAGAATGAAATCCATGCATTACTTCTAAAAAATGTTGCCCTCCTACCCTCTTGATATCAGCTTCTTAAATGTTACACAATTTTGATCAGTTGACATATCGAAGGAGATTTGTTGTTTTAACTCTGTGAAGCAGAAACTGAGCTCTTTTTGTATTTATTAATGATGCAATTGTCTGATGAGTTCACTCTCAAGATAACATTTCCATCGTTGATTACGTCGTGGCTTGTAAAATCTGCACTTGGCGTCCTGGAGTTTTGCTTAACGTCAAGGAATATACAATCTGATCACTTTTCTGTAGCACATTTTGTACACACAAGTATGTGCTCGGCTGAGAACCAACAGGAAAAATGTATCTTGGAAGTTAGGTTAGTTCTTATGGTTCTTTATTCAGTCTGTTGGTTCTTCATAAAAAATGATGCCCTGCCACATTTAAGTATCTTATCCCTAACCGGAAGCGTCAATAGCGGAGGGTTTATTGGCTGAAAAGTACTTGACTTTTTGTTCGAGATACCTACATGATGACGTGAAAACAAGATTCAGTAGGTATCAAACTGAAGATGATAAGTGCCTTCAAAATTTATCACCTATAATTCCTTAGATAAACCATCCAATTGGAAGTAAGAAGAAAAAGAAAGGCAAGACTTTTTTCATGGATTTGTAGTTATCTTATGAAATAGATCATCAGTACCGGACATGAACATGTGGAAAATTTTATCAAGTAAGATAATTATATAACTAGGGAATTTGCTGCGATTATGATAAAACATCATTAAATTTAGAAATAATTTTTTTATATATGTGATGACCCAATATGTCATCTTTAAATTTAATATTCATTTAGGTGTTTTAAGATCTCGAATAGCACATTTCAATATTTCTCGACTTACGTGTGCAGTCCGTATATTTTTTCGGAAAGTTTTTATGTGAAATTTATTTTTTGATAAAAATGTGAAATAGATCTTCAAAACTCATTTGAGTTGATTTCGGTCAACATTTTGAACAAACAGACTCAGATCAGTATTTCGACAGTTCCGGTAGGTCCGTATCGTGATTTAGGACTTAGGTGTATGCCCGAAATTTAATTTGGAGGTCCCTAGCTCGAGTTATAGCCAATTATTGAAAAGTAGAAGTTTGAAAGATTAAAGATTTCACAGTTTGACCACAAATTGACTTTTATCGATAACGAACTTGGAATGAGATTCCGAGAGTTGTAATAGCTCAGTTATATCATTTATGACTTGTGCGCCAAATTTGAAATTATTCCGGATTCATTTAATACGTTTCGGCACGAGTTTTTATAATGTGAAAAGTTTGAAACTCATAAGTTCGAATCGAGGTGTGAATTATAATTGTCCGCGTTATGTTACGGAACTGGTTGGTATAATTGTATGTGGTCCCGAGTGGCTCGGGTGAGTTTCAGATATGCTTCAGACTATTTTGGTAAACAATTTGCAGGTCTGGTTCTGGTATTTCACACCTGCGCAATTTTGGCCGCAGGTGCGTGATCGCTTCTCCGGAGGCTGTGTTGCTTCTGCAACTTTGAGGCCAGGGGAGAAACTTCACTTCTGCGAAGCATGGGACGCAGGTATGCGTCCGCTTTTGTGTTGCCATGATCGCAGATGCAATCGTCCTCGCTTTTGCAGCTTCCTTCGCGCTTCTACACAGTCGCTTCAGCGACGTGAAGGTCCGCAAATGCGGTTCTCTGCTTGGCTGCCTTGTTCCGAAAATGCGAGCTTTGTCTTGCAAATGTGAGTCCGCAGATGCGAAAATGCTGGACAGAACACATAGAAATCGGGTGTTAGCCATTTTTACTTATTTTTGAGTTTTGGGTGGACAGAACACATAGAAATCGGGTGTTAGCCATTTTTACTCATTTTTGAGTTTTGGGTCTCAGATTTGGGCGATTTCAAAGGGTTTTTTCTCATCATTTTTACTCATTTTAACAACTAACTCAACAAATAACTAATTAATTGGTAACAATGCCGCTTGACATGTACAATAACTAACACTCTAGTAATACACAGTATTCCCAAAACCCAGAACATCATAAGTCACAAGCTACAGAGGAAAACTAGTATCTCTATACACCAGAGTCTAATAAAGAAGTACTGAAGGTAAATGGCATATGAGAGAATAGAGGGGGAATCTGAGGTCTGCGGACGCGACAAATGTACCTTGAAGTCTCCGTACAACAACAAGCACTCTCAGCTAATAGCAGGGTTGATAAGAAGCACCTGGATCTGCACACAAAACATGTGCAGAAGAGTAGCACGAGTACACCACAACGGTACCCAGTAAGTGCAAAGCCTAACCTCGGTCGAGTAGTGATGAGGTAAGGTCAGAGCCCACTGGTATATAATACATAAAGCAGGAAAATGTAGCAATATAATAAGAGACTGGAATTTAACAAAAAGGAAAACACAACAAAATTGCAGTACATCACACAGGGGTTAAGCAGCAGAGGATCTTCCGAGATACCGTCTCGTAGTCTCAATGTAAATATGCAAAGAGATCTCCTGAGGAACCACCTCGTAGTCTTAAAAGTAAATGTACAGGGAGAACTCCCGAGGTATCGCCTCGTAGTCTCAAAAGTAAATGTGCAGGGAGAACTCTCGAGGTACTGCCTCGTAGTCTCAAAAGTAAATATGCAGGGGAACTCCCGTGGTACCGCCTCATAGTCTCAAAAGTAAATACAGCTCAAACCGATAAATACAACAGTTAACAGCAAGAATTCTACAGTTAAGGCTGATAAAGATCAAGGAGAAACAAGAAAATCAACTAGACATACTGCATAGAGTTCAAATAAACAGTTAAAGCACGTAGACATACGATATTAGACTAAACATGATAACTACACATGCTGGTATAACTCAATTAAGATGAAAACATGTTACTACTCAGTAAAAATTGGGTTTTACCATAAATAGCCCGTGTACGCACTTGTCACCTCACGTACACGATGCTCACATATCACAACAGTACCAAATCCTAAGGGGATTTCCCCCACACAAGGTTATGCAAGCCACTTACCTTGAACCAAGCTCAATCAATCCGTAAGAATTCTTTTTCCTCGATTATCTGACTCTGAATGACCCAAATCTAGCCAAATACAATTACATATCATAAATACAACTATAATAGACTAAGCTAATTAATGAAATCAAGACTTAAACAAGAAATTCAAAAATCGCCCTAAAAAGTCGACCCGGGCCCACATCTCGAAATCAGACAAAAATTACAAAATTCGAAAGCCCATTCACTCACGAGTCCAACCATACCAAATGTATCAAAATCCGACCTCAAATGACCACTCAAAACCCAAAAATTACTCCCCAAATCCCTAGCCTCAAACCCCCCAAATTACACCTAAAAAACACACCATCTAGGTAAAAGATCATTAGGGAAACATAATTATTGGAGAAAGATGAACACAAGGAGCTTACCTCGAGAACCCCTTTGAAAATCCTCTCAAAAACCTCCAAGCTCCGAGCTCAAAATGTTAGAAATGGTGAAAAAATCTCGAAGTCTCGCATTTATGGGTTCTGACCAGGTCTTCCGCACCTACGACAACTTGGCTGCTTATGCGCTCTCGCAGGTGCGCCCCAGATCCCGCTTCTGCGCAAACCGCATGTGTGGAACAACCCTCGCACCTGCGCCATTCTCCGCATTTGCGCCCAAAATCCGCTTCTGTGCAAACCGCTTCTGCGCGTGCATGTCCGCATCTGCGGCCTCTGTCCAAAGCATCCCTGGCCTCTTATGCGGTCCCTTTTTCTTGCTTCTGTGAGCTCGCATCTGCAGTTCCCAGTCATAAGATGCGATTACACCAGCAGCCCTCAAACTTCAGCAGCATTTCAACTTCAAACCTTGATCCGTTAACCACTCTAAATCAACCCGAGACCCCCCGAGAACTCAACCAAACATACCAACAAGTCTTATATCCCAATACGAACTTATTCAAGCCTTTAAATCACATCAAACAACACTAAAACACGAATTACACATTGATTCAAGCCTAATAAACTTCAAAGTTTCAAACTCCCACAACCGATGCCGAAACCTATCAAACCACGTCCAATTGACCTCAAATTTTGTACACAAGTCATATTCGACATTACAGACCTACTCCAACCCGCAACCGAAATCCGACCCCGATATCAAAAGGTCCACTACCGGACAAACTTCCCAAAAATTTAACTTTCGTCATTTCAAGCCTAATTTAGCTACAGACCTCCAAAACACAATCCGGACATGCTCCTAAGTCCAAAATCACCCAACGGAACTGACGAAACTCCATTTCGGAGTTGTCTTTACATAGTTCCAACTACGGTCAAAATCCTAATACTAAGCTTCTATATTAGGGACCAACTGCCCCAAATCACTCCGAAACCACAACAAAACCTCCCGGCAAGTCACATAAGCAGAAAAGGATACAGGGAAGCAGTAAATAGGGGATCGGGGCTAGTACACTCAAAACGACCGACCAGGTCGTTACACTACTTGACATTTAGCATATTAAATATTAAATTACCTATTTTCTCCCTTAAATTGCCTATTTTCTCCCTGATTTTCACAATTAATCGCTACTTGTCATTCATTGTTTCCTAAATAAATCATAATTATTGTATGCTTTGTTGCCTAATAATTTCTTATTAAATGTGATATTTATTAGAGTATTTTTATGTAACGACCCGACCGGTCGTTCTGAGTATTACAACTCCGTTTCCCTATTTACTGCTCAATTTATGCTTTACTGTTATTTTATGACTTACCAGGTTAGTTGGTTCGGGCCTGGAAGGATTTCAGAGTGAATTAGGACACTTAGTCTTATAATTTAAAACTTAAGTTGGAAAAGTTGACCGGATGTTGACTTATGTGTAAAGCACCTCGTATTTGAATTTTGATGGTTCCGTTAGTTCCGTTGGGTGATTTTGGACTTAGGAGCATGTCCGGATTGTGATTTGGAGGTCCGTAGTGGAATTATGCTTGAAATAGCAAAAATTGAATTTTAGGAAGTTTGACCGAGGAGTTGACTTTTTGATATCGGGGTTGAAATCTGATTCTGAAAATTGGAATAGTTCCGTTATGTCATTTATGACTTGTGTACAAAATTTGAGGTCAATCGGAATTGAATTGACAGGTTTCGACATCAAATGTAGAAGTTGGAATTTGTTAGTTTTCGTTAAGTTTGAATTGGGGCGTGATTCATGTTTTTAGCATCGTTTGATGTGATTTGAAGGCTCGACTAAGTTTGTATGATGTATTAGGAATTGTTGGTGTATTTGGTTGAGGTCCCAGGAGCCTCAGGTGAGTTTCGGATGGTTAATGGATCAAATTCGGACTTAAGGAAAAATTTGGAAATTTTAGTCTTCTGGTGCACTCGCCCCTGCGGAATTTTGGTTGCAGGTGCGAGCTGAGGAGCGCGGATGCGACCATGAAGAGAGCTGGGCAGAGCTCGCAGGTGCGACTATTTTTCTGCACTTGGGTGGTCGCAGGCGTGGTGAGGGGCTCGCAGAAGCGCACCCACAGATGCAAGATTTTGAGAGCAGGTGCGCGAGTCAGGGACTGGGCGTGCCTTCGCAGAAGTGGCCTTGCAGAAGTGAGAAATTTAACCGCAGGTGCGAAAGTACTAGGCATGTACAAAACAGAGGAGTTCCGACATTTTTGTCATTTTTGACATTTCAAGCACGGTTTGGGCGATTGTTTAGAGAGAATGCATGGGAAATTTTGAGGTAAGTCACTTGTGATCATTGTTAGTCAATAATATTGGATTATCAATGAGTATTTCAACTAAATTACATGTTTTTGAGGTAAAATTAGAGGATTTGGGCCTAGGGATTTCAAAATAAGAATTTGAGATTTGGAGGTCGAGTTGATGTGTAAGCCCCTGTGAAAAGTTTCCTAAAACCCGGGGTTCTGTGATGTCGGGGCAGGCGTTGAGGTTAATAATAGTAGAAATTCCTCTAGGTCATTTTGAGGTCAAATTTCGCGGCCATTATGCGACCGCATAACCACTTCACGGCCCGCACTCTTGTCGCATATCCCGCTTTGGGATTTTTCGGAGGGAGGTTCTGCGGTGCAGTATGCGACCGCAGAATCGTTCTGTCTGCGGGCCGCATAGTGACCGTAGACCTGGTCAATTCCTTTCCAGTTTTGGAACCCCAATTTCGCGCCCGCATAATCATTATGCGGTCATGTATGCGACCGCAGAACCTGTTTCAGAGCTTTATTTTTGGATTTTTAAAATCCGACCCTAGTTCGTTAAAATAGATGTAATGGGCCATTTTTGAGCAAAACTTGATACTTTAGAGTGAGAGAGAGTTCTTAGAGTGGGGGAGTAACCTTCAACCTATTATCCATCAATTCTTGCTCAATCATTGAGGATTAACAAAGGAAGTCTTCATCTCAAAGGTAAGAATCTATGTCCTAGCTCTCAATTTCGAAAATTTACAAAAATGGGATAGTTAGAGAGGCAATTCTTTGGTATGGGAGTTGTTATCTTGCATGCATATGTTATCAAATAATGTGGAAAGGTTATAAGCTAAAAATGGTAGAGAATGGGTTAGGGAATGATGAAATCTTTCGCAAAATGGCCTTAAGAACTTTAATGCACACCTAGTGTTTGATAAAATGCTCAAATGGGCTAGAACCATGATCATCATCCTAATTTTGATTCAATTTGTTACATTTTCAGAATAGATTGAAGTTGCTAAGATTTCCGAAATATTTTAGCGTGTAAGGAAGCTCAATTGAGGTATGTTGGCTAAACTTTCTCTCTTAGAATCGAATTCCATAATGTCTCCGTGAGTTTTGAAGTATGAGTTGCGTATTAAAATGTTAAGGTTTTGAATCATATTTCAAATGAAGGCTAGTATGCCAAATTGTGTGAGAAAATCTCAATATTCTTAAGTCTCTTAATTGCTTATATGTGTACCTAAAGTCTTGATTGGAAATGTCTTATGGTTGATAATCTATAAAAATGGTTGGAAATGAAATAATTGAATTGGGGGTATCGTGTGTGGCCAACGTGCCAAGAGTTTAAGTTATGATTGTGGCTAGTAGTGCAAATGATTTGAGAGGATGCGATAAAGAATATGAAATGAGACTCGACTCAATTGTTTAAAACTGATTTCGAAAATAGAATTGCCTAAAAGCTTTTGTACTCCATTCATGCCTATAAGTGGCTGTTTTAACTAATGCTTTGCTTTACAAATATATCCAGTGTGATTCGACTTCTTACATACTCAGGTGTTGAAATTGTATATTATCATTTCTAGGAAGGAGTATTGCAAGAATAAATGGTGTATTGATTGCTTATGATTTTGATGTGTGCTTGTATTGCTGGTCGGTATGCCCAATTATTTGGGAAGAAACCTTTTGTGTTTAAAGTTTCCATTACTAATAAATTTGAGTTATATGATTGCTTAAATATTCTATATGTTGATATTTGATGGTGATCTTTGTAATTGAAAGAGGTGAAAATGTAGAATATGAAATACGGCCACCGTGCCAGGAATAAAGAATCTTGTGAATGGCCAAATGAGCCAAGAAAATATTGTTGTTGTGAGTATCTGGAAATATTAATAAGAATTTATACAATGTGAAAAATGTTGAGGTGAATACAATTGTATTTATGTTACCTTTGTGTGCTAATCAAATAAAAAATATTTTTGGGAGCATCATTAGCAAAACCGAAGAAGGGTGGGTCATAAGGCCCACATTTAAAACTACATGTGCCGGTGTAGGGGTGGATTGTGATTATTCCCTTTATTTAGGATGAAATTGAAATATTGGAGAAATTGTGATATTATTCCCCTTAATTGGGATGAAACTGGTAACAATTGTGGATTGGAAAAGTCAACCCACACGACATATATGGGAAGACTGTCTAGCTAATCGGGTGAAGATCGGACGCCATGTTGCACACATGGTGGTACTATTCTTGGTAACAACTTTCTTTCGCATCACCTGTCAAACCACATTGTCCGTGGAGAGGTATCCTAGACGATCGGGCGTGATCGGACTCCGTACTAACAAAGACGGTGGAATATCAGTGCTAATGATCTCCTAACCAAAAATTGTATATGAAGTTCGTATTTTGAAAATTATTATGTTTTAACTGGACATTTGAATATTGTTGATTACGACTTGTTGTTTCTATATGTTGCCTTTTCTTATATGAGCATTCTATTTTGAAAGAGCACTTTTAGCTATACATACTAGTGCTATTCGACAGTACTAACACCCCTTTTGACGGGGGCGCTGCATCTTTTATGGATGCAGGTGGTTCTACAGCAGGAGGCATTGATCAGTGATAGCAATACACTCTTTTCAGCTGATTTGGTGATCCCCACTTCATTTCGGGGTCATATATCTTTTGTTCCTCAAGTACTGTATTTTGAGGTATAGCTGGGACCTTGTTGCCGGCATTTTCATATTACTCTTCTATTGTACTTAGAGGCTCCGTAGACAGGCTGTGGGTTGTGGTTGATGTTGAGAATTGAACTAGAAAAGTTGGTATTTGGAAATCATATTTTTTCATTAATTATATAAACTCGTAATATTTTGAAAATTATGAATGAAGCTGCTAATGGGAATGAAATGGAAGTTGTTAATAAAAATCTTTTCAATGTTTGATTAATGGAGTACATCTCCTATTTATTCATGGATGAGTTTGGGTAGAAGGAAATCTAACATGCTTGTTCGGCCGGGTTCTCTCGGTTGAGCGCCAGTCGCGCTCCCCGAGTTTGGAACGTGACATGATGTCGGAATTTGGTAAAATTTGTATGGTTAGACTCGTGGTTGAATGAGCGTTCATATTTTGTAACTTTTATCGGGTTCCGAGATGAGGGCCCTACAGGCGATTTTGGGTGAAATTTTAGATTTTGTTGGAAAATTAGTATTTTCATATGGAATTAATTCCTATAATTTGTTTTGACTGAATCGAATTATTTATGACTAGATTCGAGGAGTTTGGAGGCCGATTCGCGAGGCAAAGGCATTGCAGAATAAATAATTACACGGTTCGAGGTAAGTAATACTTCTAAACTTGGTTATGAGGGTATACATCCCTGAATATATGTTATATATGTTTGATGTTGAGGTGGAGCATATGCTAGGTGACGGGCGTGTGGGCGTGCACCATGTGAATTGTGACTCGGTTATTTCTGTGGAACTGTGTAGTTACCTAATCTTATTTGTATCCGTAAAATCTCTACGTGCTATAGTAATTGATCTTTGATCCATGTTAGAAACCATATCTACGCTATATGCTTATCCTGTTGAGACCCACTGAGGTCATTTCTGCTGTTGAGTTATTTGCTTATATTGCAATTACATACTCAGTCATACGCATTCATTTGCATATCATATCTCAGTATCTATTACCATTTTATTGATATGTCATATCATTATTTTGGGCTAATTTTTATGACATTGTGAGCCCGAGAGACTGGAGAGATTGATGACTGAGTGAGGCCGATTCCTGATGGTGAGGATATTGATGGGATCAGGTTGCACGCTGCTGCAGGTATTATAGATTTATGATGGGATCGGGTTGTACGCCGCATCATATTTTATTGATTTATGCCATGATTGGCTTGTTATAGCGCTTGGGATGAAGGAGTCCCTCCAGAATTTGTATACACCCCCAGTGAGCGCAGTTACCTACTGAGTGCGAGTGCCGAGTGATTGGGAGGGCTGAGTGACTGAGAGGACTGAGTGAATTGATACTCTGAGAGTATGCATATGGTTTATCATTGAGTTGCATTGCATTCGACATGCACACTTGACATACATGCATAGAGATGCATTTTTTTTCATGTTGTACGATATTACATCATTCATGACTTCACATACACATTGACATGTAGGCATAGAGATGTACTTTACTCATGTCATTTGAAAATGAACCATTTACCTATTTAAAATTTTGGGAAAAAGTTACAGTTTTACAAACGTACTCATATTTTGGTGATTCCGATAAAAGATTTGGGTTTTCACTGACATACTTGAAAAGCCATCAACATGCATGCTTTAGACAACAACAGTTCATAACAACATAATAAAAGTGATAAAAGAAGTAACTCAAAGATATAGCACTCAACTCGTTCACAGTTCTGGAAAATAGGCATGCTTTTCAAGTATAGCCCATCAATCTCGTATTTGCGAACAAAAGGGCTGCTTCTGCGGTGGCACCTTTGCGACAAAACTCCACTCATGCGTGTAACGACCCGACCAGTTGTTTTGATTTCTAGATCCCCGTTCCCCCAAATAAGACCTCGGGGGTATGTTCTTTTACTATTTTATGACTTGCAGGGATGGTTAGTTTGGGTTTGGAATGATTCGGGTTGAAAAAGAAACACTTAGTTCCTTAATATTGACTTTAAATGATTAAGTTTGATGTGGATCAAAATTTCTGGTAAATGACCTCAGAATTGGGATTTGACGGTCCCAATAGGTTCGTATGATAATTTTGGACTTGGGCATATGTTCCGATCGGGTTTTGGACGACCCGGGAGTGTTTTGGCGTATTGAAGGTTTTAAAGTTCTTTAAATTTTGTTTGGAGTAGGTTTTAATATTATCGAGGTCCGTTTGGAATTCCTAGTTCGTGAATAGTTCTGTATGGTAGTTTAATACTTGCACGTAAAATTTGGTGTCATTCCGAGCAGTTTACGTATGATTCGGTGCATTCAGAGTAAGTGGGAAGAACTTGAAGTTCATAGTTAATTCTATTGGTTTTGGGTTGGGATTCTTAGTTTTAATGTTGTTTTTCGCATTCCGAGGGTGCGAACGAATCCGTTTTATGCTTACAAACTTGTTGGTGTGCTTGGGCGAGGCCCAATGTGCCTAAGGTGATATTCAGACGATGCGCGGATCAAGATTGAACTTGAAGGGGTCTTTTGGTGCACCAGTTCTGGTGCGTCCGCACCTGCGAGATTTAGGCCACAGGTGCGTGAATTTGGCCGCAGATGCGGTTATGGGCGAGTGGTTAATGGCCTGCAGAAGCGTAGGAACTACCACATAAGCGACCTTGCTTCTGCGATGGAAGGGTCGCAGATGCGAGGTGAGGCTGGCCAGGACTGGACCGCAGATGCGACACATCTTCCGTAGAAACGGGAGCCCATCTGCAGAAGCACTATCAGGAGTACTGGGCTAGGACCGCACTTACGATGGATTTTCCGTAGGTGCGGCGCCGCAGAAGTAGAAATCGCTGGAGGCAGAAGCTTCATTTAAGTCGGGACTTAGGCCATTTCGGGTTCATTTATTGCATTCATCGGGCGATATTTGGAGCTCTTAGAGGGTGGTTTTCACCTAGTACTTTGAGGTAATTGATTTCTATGCAATATGAGTTTAAAACATAGATTATGGATAGATTTGAATATGTAAAATTATGAAAATTATAGATTTAGTTGGAACACTTGGGTTTTGGATAAAAATGAGATTTAGCCACGAAAATGGTTACGGAATTGGGCAAAAATTATATATTTGAGTTCGTGAGGTTATGAGTAACATTTATCTTGAAAGATTTTCGGAATGCGGGCACGTGGGTGAATATTAGGAATCTTCCAATTTGGGTTGGGTAATTACTCTAATAGTTAAATTATGAATTTTAAACATGTATTGATTAATTTATATAATATTTGGCTAGTTTTAGATTGTTCGGCACCGAGTTGAGGCTTTGGAACAAATTTGCGGGACGGAAAGTGACCTTTGAGACGAGGTAAATCTCTTGCCTAACCTTGTAAGAGGGAATTTACCCCATAGGTGATTTAAATTATTATTTGCTGATAATTATGGGGGCTACGTACACATGAGGTGACGAAAGTCTGTGCGTAGATACTAATTATGCTTATGTCCGGGTAGTTTAGGACCCAAATAATGAAATACTTGTAACTTTTGCATCCTACTTGTTAATTAAAGTGCTAAATTATATTAAAACTTGTTAAGGAATTTGTAAGGACCTAATTTCATTTACTTGAGTTTTTGGCGGGTTACTTGACCGTTAATAGAAATTTGTGCCTCATTGTGCATTAGCCTTGTATTAGCTTCTAAATTGGTTGTTCGTAAAGTATCATCTCTTCTTGTGGAGTGGGCTGAACACTTTGGTAGTAGATAGATGCATCTATGGTTTGTGTCGCTCGACCCTCGGCAGTGTACACATTAATCTGGATCGGAGCGTACGGCCTCAGCATGAATCGTGCGTAATAATACTCGGAGCTTAATTATACTTGATATTATTATATGGCTTGAGAGATGGTAATTATTAATGATAGAATTTGACCAGAAATTTACGGTTAGTGAAAGAATTATATGCTTACTATTTGTTACTGAGTTATTATTATTGTTTATATAACCAATGCTTATTTAGAATTTCTATATTACTTTGTTAGCCTATAGTAAGTGTCGAAGTCAACCCATCATCACTACTTCTTCGAGGTTAGACTAGATACTTACTAGGTACATGTTGTTTATGTACTCACACTACACGTCTGCACTAATCGTGTAGGATCTGAGGTAGGTGCATCTGGCGGTCATATCAGCGTGCACCCCCGTTACCCCGAGGCCTAGTGGTTAGCTGTTTTCTGAGCCGTTCTGCAGCACCTAGAGTCTCTCTTTTGTATCTATTTTCTGTCTACTTTATTTTAGACAGTAGTTAGAGTTTTGTATATTCTACTAGTTGCTCATACACTTGTGACACCAGGTCTTGGCACACATACTAGTAGGCTTTATGGTTTTGGAGTATTTTTGTCTCTATATTTGCCCACTCAGTCGCCTTCATTTTATTTTAATAAATTTTCTACTCCTTAATCTCTGAATAAATTTAATTACTTGGAAACTTATTAAAAGAGTAGTTACATGTTTAGTTCACCATTGGCTTTCCTAGCGGCGACGTTTACTGCCATCACGGCCTATAGGAGAAACTGAGTCGTGACAACATGGTATCAGAGCACTAGGTTCACGTAGGTCTCACAAGTTATGAGCAGGCCTAATATAGTCTTGCGGATCAGTGCAGAGACGTCTGTACTTATCTTCGATAGGCTATAGGGTGTTAGGAAACTACTCTTTCTTCATCTCCTATCGTGCAATTAATGTTGTGCTAAGTATCTTTCTCTTATTCTCTCATAGATGGTGAGAACGCACGCGATAGATGTACCTAATCATAGAAGAGTTGCTCCCCTGTTGCTAGAGGCCGAGGGAGGGTTCCAACCCGTGGTAGAGAGGACGAGGGCATCCTAGAGTTGCTCCAGTTATGCCACCAGTAGATCCAGTAGAGGATCCTATTATTGAGGAGCAGGGCGAGGTGCCTGCAGCAGAGCCAGACCCGGTGGATTTCATGTCCGCACCGGGTGTCCAGGAGGTCATGGGCCGTATGATGCGGTTCATGGACTCTATGACTCGGGCTAGTTTATTTTCAGCGGACCTAGCCACATCTTAGGCGGGGGGAGGGGGAAGGGGGGGCACAGACCCCTACCGCTCATGCTCCAGGGCATGAAACTACCGTATATAAGACCCCGGGCGCACTACCCGTGGGCGAAGTTAGCTAGTTACTGCAGCTATACCTGAGCCCAGACCAGTTGCGACCGGCGAGCCATAAAAGCTATTGAATAGATGGACCAGGCTACATCCTTCTGTCTTTGGAGGTGAGCGACATGAGGACCCCTAGAACTTTATTGATCGGTACAGGGACAGACTGCGCATCATGAGGATATTGGAGTCCCACGGGGTGGACTTTACCACCTTTCAGCTAGAGACCAGGGACCATAGATAGTGCCAGTCTTATCTTCTCGACAGACCACCAGGTTCTCCTCCGATGACTTGGGACCAGTTCACACGTCTCTTCCTGGATGGATACACTCCACCCTATCAGAGGGAAGAGTTGCGGTTTCCGTTCGAGCAGCTTCAACAGGGCCAGATGTCGGTGACCGACTATGAGGCGAGATTCTCTGAGTTGTCTCGCCATGCACTTATGATACTTCCTACCAATGTAGAGAGAGTGCGGAGGTTTGTTGCGGGTTTGCACTCTAGTGTTTAGGCTAATATGGTCCGAAAGGTTGATATGGGTACTTCGTATGAGCTAGTTATGGAGATAGCTCAGAGGATCGAGGGTGTTCATCAGCGGAGCCGAGAGCAGGTGATGAGGGATAAGCGGGATCGATAATTAGGAGGGTTTAGTGGTGCTCCGTCTAGGGGTAGAGGTCAGTTTGTGAGGAGTCAGTCTAGTAGGCCCACATATCCAACACCGTCGCCTCCTCGGGGCGTTCCAGTGCGGCCCTAATCAGTGCCATGCCAGAGAGTAACTACCACCCACCAGCTATTCAGGGTTTTTTCTGTGGGTATTCAGGCCATCAAGGTTTGACTTCAGGTCAGCAATCCACCTTATCGAAGGGTTGTTTCGAGTGCGAGGATCTTAGACATGTAAGGAGGTTTTGCCCCAGGCTTCAGGGTAAGGCAGTACAATAGGGTCATCAACCTATGATTATAGCACCAGCTTCCACACCCGTCGTCGGTCGGCCTAGAGGTGGAGGGGAGGTGGGTAGGGGCCGTCCTAGAGGTGGAGGCCATCTAGGTGGCGCTCCTGCCATATTCTATGCCTTTCCAGCCACACCAGATGCAGTAGCCTCAGATGCATTGATCACAAGTATTATTTTTGTCTGCGGTAAGGATACTTCGGTACTATTTGATCCAAGGTCTACATATTCATATGCTTCATCTCTGCTTCCTCATTTCTTTGGTGTTCCTCGCGAGTCCTTGGGTACTCTTGTTTATGTGTCCACTTTAGTGGACGATTCTGTTGTGGTGGATCGGGTTTATCGGCCCTGTATCATGACTTTTTGTGGTTATGAGACTAGAGCGAATCTTCTGTTGCTTGATATCACCATCTTTGAGGTCATCCTGGGCATGGATTTGTTGTCCCCATATCACGCTATCCTTGATTGCCATGCCAAGACTAATACCTTAACAATGCCAGAGCTTCCTACATTGGAGTGGAAGGGTTCATGTGTCAGTGCATCTAGATGGGTTATATCTTTTTTGAAGGCTCGACACATGGTCGAGAAGGGTTGTTTGGCTTATCTAGCTTACGTTTGGGATACTACTACAGAGACTTCGGCGATTGATTCAGTTCCCGTGGTCCAGGAGTTCTATGAATGTGTTTCCTTCTGATCTTCCAGGCATGCCACCAGATCGTGATATCGATTTCTGTATTGATTTGGCTCCAGGTACCCATCCTATCTCTATCCCACTGTACCGCATGGCTCCGAAAGAGATGAGGAAGTTGAAGGAACAACTTGAGGAGTTGCTAGAAAAAGGGGTTCGTCAGACCGAGTGTATCGCCTTGGGGTGCACCAGTGTTATTCGTGAAGATGAAATATGGAACTATGTGGATGTTCATTGATTACCGCCAGTTGAACAAGGTTACCATTAAGAACAAATACCCGTTGCCATGTATCGATGATTTGTTTGACCAATTACAAGGTGCCAGGGTATTCTCTAAGATTGACTTGAGATCGGGGTATCATCAGTTGAAGATTCGTGATTCGGATGTTCCGAAGACGGCTTTCCGGAATAGATATGGCCACTACGAGTTTCTAGTGATGTCCTTCAGGTGGACTAATGCCCCGACAGCGTTTATGGATTTGATGAACCAGGTGTTCAGGCCATATATTGACTCATTTATTATTGTCTTCATTGATGACATTTTGATCTACTCGCGTAGCACGGAGGAGCACGAGCATCATTTGCGAGTGGTGCTTCAGACCTTGCGGAAACAGAAGTTATATGCTAAGTTCTCCAAGTGTGAGTTTTGGTTAAGTTTCGTAGCATTCTTTGGGCATGTCGTAGCAGGCGAGGGTATTAAGGTAGATCCCAAGAAGATTGAGGCAGTTCAGAGTTGGCCTCGTCCTACTACATCGACCGAGATCAGGAGATTCTTGGGGTTAGCAGGTTATTATCATGGGTTTGTGGAGGGCTTCTCATATATTGTAGCACCTCTGACTAGATTGACCCAGAAGGGTGCTCCATTCCGATGGTCCGATGATTGCGAGGCGAGCTTTAAGAAGCTTAAGACCGCATTGACTTCAACACTGGTATTAGTGTTGCCTTCCGGTTCATGGATGTATACTGTGTATTGCGACTCTTCGCGCATTGGTTTGGGTTATGTATTGATGTAGGAGGGGAGAGTTATTGCATATGCTTCATGTCAGCTTAAGCCCCACGAGAAGAATTACCTCGTACATGATTTGGAGTTGGTCGTGATAGTTCATGCTCTTATGATCTGGAGGCATTATCTTTATGGGGTTTCCTGTGAGGTTTACACTGATCATCATATTTTGCAGCATTTGTTCAAGCAGAGGGATCTCAATTTGAGGCAGTTCAAGTGGCTTGAGTTACTAAAATATTATGATATTACCATCCTTTATCATCCGGGCAAGGAGAATGTGGTTGCGGATGTTTATGGGTTGAGGTAAAAGATTCTAGAGGAGGCACACAGTTCTCGGTATTCTATTCATCCATGTGATACGAAGATGTATCGTGACCTGAGGCAGCATTATTGGTGGTGGCGGATTAAGAAGGACAATTGAGTATGTAGCGAGATGACTTAATTGCTAGCAGGTTAAGTACGAGTATCACATGCCAGGTGGCCTACTCCAACAGATGGTCATACCTAAGCGGAAATGGGAGCGCATTAATATGGATTTCGTAGTTGGGTTGCCGCGGACCTTGCAGAAGTTTGATGCAGTTTGGGTTATTGTTGACAGGTTGACCAAGTCAACACACTTCATTCCGGTGGTGATCATGTATTCTTCAGAGAGATTGGCCCAGATTTTCATTCAGGAGTTTGTTCAGTTGCATGGTGTGCCTGTCTCCATTATATCATATAGAGGCCCTCAATTTACTTTGCATTTCTAGAGGGTAGTACAAAGTGAGTTGGGGACCCGGGTAGAGCTCAACACAACCTTTCATACACAGACTGACGGGCAGTCGGAGTGAACAGTTCAGATCTTGGACGATATGCTCAGAGCATCTGTGATTGACTTCGGAGGGAAGTGGGATCGATTCTTGCCTTTGGCCGAGTTTGCTTACAACAACAGTTATCGGTCCAACATCCAGATGGCTCAATTTGAGGCTTTATATGGTCATCGATGACGTTCTTCCGTCGGATGGTTTAAGCCCGGTGAGACTAAGTTATATGATACTGATTTGGTGAAGGATGCCTTGGAAATGGTAAATTTCATTCATGAGCGACTTCACACAGCACAATTTAGATATAAGAGTTACGTGGATTAGAAGGCGCATGATTTATCATTCATGGTAGGCGAGAAGGTTCACTTGAAGGTTTTGCCGATGAAGGGAATCATGAGGTTCAGGAAGAAGGGCAAGTTGAGCCCAAGGTTTAAAGGACGTGTATCGAGAGTTCATCTAGTTTTCCACGTGTCCATGCTCCGGAGGTATCATGCCGACAGGTCGCATGTGTTAGACTACAACACGGTTCAGTTAGATGAGAGCATGGGTTATGAGGAGGATCCAATTACCATTGTTGATAAGCAGGTTCGCCAGTTGAGGTCCAAGAAGATTTCTGCGGCAAAATTTCAGTAGAGGGGTCAACCAGTCGAGAAGGTGACTTGGGAGGCCAAGGGGAACATGCGGAGAAGATATCCACACTTATTCTTCACTCCGGGTACGATTCTAGATCCGTTCGAGGACGATCATTTGTTTAAGAGGTGGAGAATGTAACGACCCGACCAGACATTTTGCTTTCTAGATCCCCGTTCCCCTAAATAAGATCCCATGTATGTGCTTTGATAGTTAGTTCGGGTTTGGAAGGGTTCGGGTTGAAATCGGAACACTTAGTTCCTTAATATTGACTTTAAAAGGTTAAGTTTGACTTGGGTCAACATTTCTAGTAAACCACCTCGGAATTGGGATTTGATGGTCCCAATAGGTTCGTATGATGATTTTGGCCTTGGGCTTATGTTCAGATCGGGTTTTGGACGACCCGGGAGCGTCTTGGAGCATTGAAGGTTTTAAAGTTCTTTAAATTTGGTTTGGAGTAGGTTTTGGTGTTATCGAGGTCCATTTGAAATTTCGAGTTCAGTAATAGTTCTGTATGGTCCAAGCAAAATTTGGTGTCATTATGAGTAGTTTAAGTATGATTCGGCGCGTTCGGAGTAAGTGGGAAGAACTTGAAGTTCATGAGTTGATTCTATTGGTTTTGGGTTGCAATTCTTAGTTTTAATGTTGTTTTCCATGTTCCGAGGGTGCGAATGAGTCCATTGTATGTTTATAAACATGTTGGTATGCTTGGGCGAGGCCCCGGGAGCCTCGGGTGCTATTCGGACGATGCACAGATCAAGTTTGAATTTGAAAGGGGCTGCTGGTGCGTCCACACCTGCGAGATTTGGGCCATAGGTGCGAGCATTTGGCCGCAGATTCGGTTATGTGGGAGTGGTCAGTGGCCTGCAGAAGCGGAGGAACTACCGCAGTAGCGGCCTCACTTCTACGATGGAAGGGCCGCAGATACGAGGTGAGGCTGGACAGGCCTGGACCGCAGATGCGACGCATCTTCCGCAGAAGCGGGAGCCCGTCCGCAAAATAGAGGTCAGGAGGCTCGGTCTAGGACCGCACCTGCGATGGATTTTTCATAGGTGCGGTGCCGCAGAAGCGGTCGTTTCCTCGTAGAAGCGGAAATTGCTGGGTAGATTTTAAAATGTAAAATTGTGAAAATTATAGGTTTAGTTGGAAAACCTAGGTTTTGGATAAAAATGGGATTTAGCCACAAAAATGGTTATGGAATTGGGAAAAAAATTATATATTTGAGTTCGTGAGGTTATGAGTAACATTTATCTTCAAATATTTCTGGAATGCGGGCGCGTTAGGAATCTTCCAATTTGGGTTGGGTAATTACTCTAATAGTTTAATTATGAACTTTTGAACATGAATTTATTAGTTTATACAACATTTGACTAGTTTCGGATTGTTCGGCACCGAGTTGAGGCTTTAGAGTGAATTTGCGGGCCGGAAAGTGAGCTTTGAGACGAGGTAAGTCTCTTGCCTAACCTTGTAAGAGGGAATTTACCCCATAGGTGATTTAAATTACTATTTGCTGCAAATTGTGGGGGCTACGTATGCATGAGGTGACGAAAGTCCTTGCGTAGCTAATACTTATGCTTATGTCCGGGTAGCTTAGGACCCAAATCATGAAATACTTGTAACGTTTGCACCCTACATGTTAGTTAAAGTGCCTAAATTATATTGAAATTTGTTAAGGAATTTGTAAGGACGTAATTTCACTTACTTGAGGTTTTGGCAGGTTAGTGGACCGTTAATAGAAATTTGTGCCTCCTTGTGCATTAGCCTTGTATTAGCTTCTAATCGGTTGTTCGTAAAGTATCCTCTCTTCTTGTGGAGCGGACTGAACGCCTCAACAGTAGATAGATGAATCTATGGTTCTTGTCGCTCGACCCTCAGCAGTGTACACATTATTCTGGATCGGGCTGTACGACCTCGACATGAATCCTGCGTAATATTACAGGAGATTAATTATACTTGATATTATTTTATGGCTTGAGAGGTCGTAATTATTAATGACAGAATTTGACGTGGAATTTTCGGTTATTGAAAGAATTATGTACTTACTGTTTGTTACTGAGTTATTATTATTGTTTATATAACCTATGCTTATTTAGAATTTATGTATTTTATTGTTAGCCCATATTAAGTGTCGAAGTCAACCCCTCGTCACTACTTAATTGAGGTTACACTAGATACTTACTGGGTACATGTTGTTTATGTACTCACACTACACTTCTGCACTAATCGTGCAGGATCTGAGGCAGGTGCATCTGGCAGTCATATCGGCACGCACCCCTATTATCCCGAGGCCTAGTGGTGAGCTGCTTCCTGAGCCATTCTGCAGCACCTAGAGTCTCTCTTTTGTATCTAATTTCTGTCTACTTTATTTCAGACAATAGTTAGAGTTTGTATATTCTATTAGTTTCTCATATACTTGTGACACCAGGTCTTGGCACACATACTACTTTATGGTTTTGGAGTATTTTTGTCTCTATATTTGCCCACTCAGTCGCCTTCGTTTTATTTTATTAAATTTTCTACTCTTTAATCTCTGAATAAATGGAATTTAATTACTTGGAAACTTATTAAAAGAGTAGTTACATGTTTAGTTCACCGTCAGAAAACACTGGAACTCCAACCTTCCGCACCTGAGCAACAGGTCCCGCTTCTACGCAAGTGCAGGTGCGCCACAAGCTACGCTCCTGTGCACCTCCTCGCTTCTGCGATTAATCCTACCGCTTCTGCGCTACCGCAGATGCGGTCCACTTCCCTGCTTTTGTGGATGCCCTGCTCCAGCTTACTTCGCTTCTGCATTCACGTGGCTACATTTGCGGTTCCGCACTTGCGCCCGATATTCTGCAAGTGCGGTCACACCAGGTTCAACAAGGGCCAACCATCCCACATGAATGAAAGATGATCCGAAACATGTCCATACCTCACCCGGGCCCCTCAGGACCCCGTCCGAATATACTAAAAAGTCTCATAACATAATATGGACCTAGTTAAAGCCTCAAATCACACACAACAATATCGAAACGACGAATCGCACCTCAAATCAAACTTAAATGAACTTGAACTTTTCACTTCCAAAACTAGTGCTGAAACACATCAAATTAACCTGGAATGAACTCAAATTTTGCACACAAGTCCCAAATGATATAACGAAGATATTCCAATTTCCGAAACCACAATCCGAATCTGATATCCTCAATGTCAACTTCCGGTTAAACTTATGAACTTTTCAATCTTTCAAATTTCCAACTTTCGCCAATTAGTGCCGAATCCTTCTAGAAATATCCAATTGCAAATCCAGGCATACGCCCGAGTCCAAAATCACCATCCGGGCCTAACGGAACTATCAAAACTCCAATCCGAGGTCAAATCCTAAAACGACTAACTTGCTCAACTCTTCCAACTTAAAATTTTAACAATGAAATTCATTCTTCCAAATCGATTCCGAATAACCAGAAAACCAAAACCGATGATTCGCACAAGACATAATACATCATACGGAGCTACTCCTTCCCTCAAACTATCGAGCGAAGTGCATATGCTCGAAACTAACGGTCGGGTCGTTATATCCTCCCCCACTTAAACATACGTTAGTCCTCAAACGTGCCGAGAGTTGTTCCAAAGCCATCAAAATGTCGTGTAACCTTACCACGCACATACCCGGGGGTGATCCCACGTCACCCTATTCCATATAGGCCTGACAATGCAACATAACTGAAGATCATTACTTCAACCTTAGCCCGTAAACCACAAGCTATACTAAGCCATAACCATAACCCAAGATGCAATCACATGATATACCACATAACTCAAATACTCATAGCAATAGTTCCGACCACAATAACTACTCGAAGCAAACCCGGTATCGGCAATAAACCTCGTGTCAAACAAAACCTCATTCTAAAACCTTGATACACTGCTAATGATGGAAGAAATACGCAGAAAATCATAACCACTTATCAGGTCAACAAGCCATGGAGCTCCTTCTCATTCGACAAGAACTATAACCAATTTCTAAGCCGATCAACAACATTATCCTTCCAAATATACCGCAAATCAGATCTGATAGCACCCATTCTAGGTCCAACGACCTCATCTTATCAAATACAAACTAATCTACTTACATGCCACACCAATACTACCCATAGCCACAAACCGTGCAATTCGTGCACCAATTCGCAACAATCCAAATGTACTTAAACATAGAAAATGACTCCAGAACCATCTTGGAAGATCAATAAGTACCACCACAACTACAATGTTACAAACCCATCTTACATAATATAACCAAGACACACGAATCTAACACAAAGGATCATATCCCGACATAACCCAACTGCAATGCGTGACCCCGTCCAGGCACGGGTCCATATGGAATACCTCAAGCCACCATGCTCAAAATCAACAACTACATGCAATTCGACATCAAATACCCGAAGTGTGTGACCATAACCACGGAGAAGCAACTAGCACGATATCCCACAGTCCGGAGAGAACATAACCAAGGCAAAATCAACCATATCTGATCCCAACCACACTGCTCGAATGTCTAACATATCTCCCATACACGATCATCACCCGAGGAATACTTTCATAATTCTTCCGTTCTACATAGCAAAATCTGAATATCAGGAGTCGATCAACCAGACGAGTACCGTAATACCAATGAAGCATCCGTAAATCAACACTCAGTGCGCCTTCTGAAATGCGCACCCTTCTCAGGAATTACAAAGAAGTTATAACATTTATCTATATATCTGAAACTATCCATGCTGTCCAAAATTCATGACCTTCCCTCCAAATATGAATCGTGACCTTGCACATGCAAATCTCAATCCCACACATACATCGCATCCATCATGACATCATATGACAAGTACGAAAATCTCATAATCCACTCTGAGTTGGCAGCAAAATACATACTCAATCGGTAAAAAACCTTCCATTTGATCCTATCCAGGAGAAAACTCACAATATGGAACATGCGCTTCACGCCGGTAGGAAATATCCATCTCAAACCTTGGTAGAAGCCATCGAGAACTCTTCGAAACCTATTTGCACATAATCAAGCCATCAGAACTGAATCTCTCTAACTTAACCAAGACACGCCGGTCGCCAAACCCCAGAGTATTGCCACAGAACACCTATAGAAACTCAGCGCATCATAAGTACCCAAGGAACAGATCGTATCCATTGTCGTACTGATCCAACCTACTACCAAACAATCATATTCCTTCGAGTTCCTTTCGAATTACCCTCAATGTAATACTTCTCCTTGCCAGAACAACATGATCTTTAACCAAAACTCACCCCATGAGACCCTAGAATAAAATCACACCGCCCCAAGGCCCATAAGTCGATGTATTCCCTCGTAAGCACCCCAAAAATACCACAACTGAGACACACACTCTGAAGAGACCTTCTGTGAATCCCAAACATTTCTTTTCACCTTCCTGACGCTGAAATGTATAATCCATAATGATATAGAAATTCCACAAGTCTCGACACCATCCAACTTAAATCTCAGATTCTAGCCATATACAAATCTATAAAATTATCAATTGATATATATAAATCTTGAATCCATTAAAACTTTCTCTAGAGTCATCCACTCTGCTCAAATATCAATTGCACCAACCAAACAGACCGAACGACTTATGCCCCATTAGCACAACAACAACCAAAGAAGTAATCCACATCTTTAAGCAACCGAGCAATTTCCTACTCCACGCGCACTACTTCCTTCATTACTAATAACTCAATCATCCCATGATTCCCATATACCCATAAAGTGTAACATAACCCATATCCAGAAACTTCTTTACTCGAGTCATCCTCGATCTCAAACTCTACAAGTCATAACTGATCCACAAGTATTCCTCAGACCAAAACCAATGCAACACGTAACCATGCAATCAAATCGTCAATAGCAGACTCCCCCACTTAGCTCAATGCCATAGAATAGAACATCTGATAACTCACCATACCCATACTCTATTACTGCCATAATACCGTAGGGAGATTCAACTAAATCCTTCATAAGCTCACATAACACAAACCACATAGTACCTCAAATCATCTACTAAGCTCGCATATATCCACATGATGATCAGGTCAACTTTCTCAACCAAATTCAAATTCAAATATCAACACATATACCCCGCTGGTAGAAAGGAAACTCTCCACACAACATTATAATGACCATACCTCTATAGATTACTCCATAGGAGATAACCCACCTGCTTAGCCTCAAACTGACATCTTGCTATACCCTTTTGCAGCCGCGATTACTATGCCATCACTTAATCTTCCTGAGTTTGAACTCACCACAAGACATGAAAATCTAATTCGTTCCACAATTAAACAACATGAACAAACTTTCAACACACTCAACTCGAGACTATACGTCATATCAAGACAGAAATCTAGCACCCAATAGTCCTTTTTACATCTAAAGAAAACTCTTTTCATCACATTCAAACCATCTGAACACATCCCGCAGTCACATCATACTCATCATATAGCCATCCAACCACTCATCTTGTCAAAAATTCCACTCATAGGGACACTACCAGACATATAAGTCCAAAAGCACATGCTCACATAACCGAAATCCACATGCTCAATCTACAGTCATAACCCGGTGTCAAGTCCTCCAAAATGTCCCATCATCAGCACACAGAAATCACATCCCGCACCTCATCTATGGAATCACAAGCCGACGATGCACAACTAATACCTAACGCTTACATGCGCACACGAATGTGTGGATGGAATTCAAAGAGTTATGTTTCAAGCTGAATCAATGCCGCACGATAAGGAAATAAAGATGTGAAGTTTATCCTAAATGCCATGTAGCCTCTCGAAGATAGGTATGGACGTTATCGTACCGATCCATAAGAATTTACTAGACACTTGCTCATGACTTGTAGAACCTATGAACCTCGAGCTCCAATACCAACTTGTCATGACCCAAAATCCAACTAGTCGTGATGACACCTAATCTAACCCGCTAAGTAAGCCAATTAACAATTGACTAGTTTAATGAGATTTAGTGGTATCAGAGCTCTAGGTTCACTTAGGTCTCACGAGTCATGAGCAAGTCTAGTAGAGTCTTGCGGATCGGTACGGAGACGTCTGTACTTATCTTCGAGAGGCTACAAGGCTGTTAGGAGCATTTCCCTTCTTGATTCTTTTATCTTGCGATTTGATTCCATTAAGGCTTGTGCCTTTATTTTCTTCTTACTCATTCTTGTATGATGTTGAGCGCTCGTGTCAATTGGGCATCAAGGAGTTTCAATGGTACTACAGACGTGGATCTATATGTTTCTCCCTGCGCACTCAAACAAGTATTATTGTCTTCTTACGAAAGAAGGTTCTATCATTTCAGCTCAAGATCGGTAAATCCTATGTTTATTGTCTTCTTACGAAAGAAGGTTCTGTCATAACAAGTGGTGGTGTTATGGTAGGGTGTCTGTCTACATGTCAAGCCGGTGAATGGAACGAAAAGAGGATTTTTCAGTGCATGATTTAGAGGTTCAGTATTTAATATCAGCAAAGGAAAAGCGATCGGACTATAAATGTTCATGTTTGGGCTGATGGAGTAACGATATTTGGTACTTTTGACTATGGTGGAAGTTTTATCTAGGATGTGGTGTCGTTATCCTTGTTTTATTGTATTAAGATTCGCATTGCTATGGTGTTCTTAATTTTTCTATCGGGACAATGTGTTGTGAAATGGTGCCTGAGGGGCGGTTGTCAGAAATAGCGGTGTGCAACGGTTCAGGATCGAATGGGTGATTCCAATATTGATGGCTAGAGGAAGATGATCTACTAGGAGACTTAGAATTGGTAGTAATTTGTTAGTTTAGGTGCTACAGAGATGGATTTTGATTTGATACAACAATTGGGTAACGAGGAATGAGGAAGGACAGGTAGGAGGTATCTTGTGTTGGTTGAATTATTAGCGAGTCAAGTATGAGAAGCGTAAGTAGAGAAGTTGTTTAAAGGAGATGATTTGACCGAAGTGGAAGAGGCAGAGTAGTATATGGATTCGGAGGTAGAATAACGATGTGTCTTGAGAAAGTGCTGAACGGCTTGGGGATCGTGATGAAAGGTGATTTGGTCCACGTATTCTATTTGGAATAATGGTCATTGTATGGAGAGAGATTTAATATTGCAGGAAGAAGTTTGCTTGAAATGAGAAGGGGTGTGAAGATTTGATTATCATTTCAGATGCAATATGACTTAAGTTGGATGATACGGTTGAACTCTCAATTGATGTCAATAGGGAATGGACGGATTTGTACCGCTGGTGGACAAGAAAAGGCTCAAAAGGTTTACTGAATGCGTGGTAGTTTCACCCAGTGAAACGTCGCTGGAAGATGTCGACATGGAAGTTCACAGGTGGGTTATCTCGTGTGAGCTGGATAACGGTTGTGTGATGATGATGAAGCTTCTACAAAGAATTTTAATTGCTACCCAGTAAGAGGTCGAATAGGTGATTGTGGCTGATAGTTCAGAATGTTTGGGGAAAGCTTAACAAAAGGATTTCTAGAATTTGGCGGTTAACGACGCGGGATCATGGTAAATGAGGAGGAGGAATAGTTGTGGGTTCGATATTATGTGATGGTATCTTAAAGCTAAGTGGGGGAGCCCCACTGTCTACGATTGGATCGTGTGGTTGTCGGCTTGTGCAGCTTTCGGTTATCGGCGCATTGGTGGATTATTTTTGACTAATAAAAAGGGAACATTAGTGGTAATTCGAGCAGAGAAATTGATAAATGTGTGCTATATTTCGTCTTATCGATTCAGGTGAAGATCTTGGGTAGATTCAGAGTTATACTTATTGTGGAGGTAATGTGCAAGGATTTAACCGGTTGCTTCTTTGTGAGGGTATTCATATACTAGCAGGGCAATGGGGTTTGGTGATATTTGAGAGTAGGTCAGAGTGGGTGACTCTTAATAATGGTGCAGTGAGTTCAAGAATTCAACTCTGGTACATAAAGATTCAGGTCTGTTGTATGGTTAAGGATCGAGTTCTGTAGTGGATTGTGAACGGGACTTAGGGTGTTCTATGTTGTTATCGGGTAAGTAGTGCAGTATTGAAGGAAAGTAAGGAAGGGATTCAGATTTGCGGGAGGTTCTGCATAATGGGTATACCAGTCGGAGATGCTATTATGCACTAGAGAAAGGTATGAGGTGATTCATGGGTATTGAGATGATATGATCTCGCGATTCGGGTCTCTCGGGATGAGTGCAGATTAAGTTCGTTATGTTGTGAATGGAGGTAACGTTATTTATAAGGCATGTCAAGGGTAAATTTAAAGAAGTTGGGTCGGTTGTAATGGCTGAATCAACATGATTGTGGCAGTGGTCAATTCTTTCGGTGTGTGAAGATATACATGGGGTTTATGGTTGTACGTGCGGGCTTGACAGCCACCAATAACTGATTGATTTGGGAGGTAGTTGATTCAAATGGCTTTGTTGTGTAAATGGATTCCAGAAGAGTTATGACGATTTAGATCAGTTTGAGGTTGTGTTGTTTTCTACTATTGGGGAAATTCGGTTGCGTGTTGCATTGGCCCTTATGGAATGATGCTAAGTGGAAGGTTTCTAGCAAGTAAAGTGTTTAATTCTACTAGTAGTTCAAGGGTTGCGTAATACATGTATTATTGCATAGCGGTATGATAAGTGCGGTGAGTAGTATGGAAATTGGAAGTTGAAGATCAAGGTTGCGATTGGTTTTGATAAGAATGTCACAAGCTCATAGGAGCGGGGGAGGATTTTAGATGTCCAGTGTATGGTGGCACTATTGCCGGGCAGTCGGAGGATGGTATATGTTATGTTAGTAGTATTGGGGTATTGAAATGTGGATGCCTGGCTAGTTATGTAGAAATAGCATGGTTGATGTCCATTGATGTTCAGATATGATTGCTTGCTGCGGAAGGTTGTGGGAGTGTATTCCATAGGGAAAATTTGTAAAAGTGTGATTTGTTGGTCACTTGAGTACTAAAGATTTAAAAACTAAGTGTGAAGATTTTTGGGTACAATCGTTGATGTGAGAGTTTCTTCCGGATTGGGACAGCTGCTCGTGTGTGCGGTGAATAGGGCCATTGTGAATCCTTGAAAGGTTATTAGCCCAGTATGGTATTATCAGAATCGGTTTGAGTTTCATTGGTGGGACTAATGTGAATGTGTGCTCTGCGTAAGGTCGGATATATCTATTCATCATAACATTCCTTACTAAGGCGTCGTCAGGCATTGGATGTTATTTTCGCCGTCAGTTATTCTGTGTAGCCTACATTGTGCCACGCGGGTTGTGAGATGTCTTGATTATTTGCATGTGTGTTGAGGCCCGTGTAGTTTGCGGTATTATATGAGTAGGATATCTCTCGAGATGCAGGTCATTTATTGCACCTTAGCTGTGCTTGGGTTTCGTAGCGTGTGGTGCTATTCGCCTTCTTAGGATTCATATTATGCACTAGTGTGCTTGTAATAGATATTCAAGTATTTCATAAGTGTAAGCGTTGTGACTTGATGTGCGATTTCTCCTTGATTGTTATGTGAGGATCTTGTGGCACATTGCCACGTGTATATAATGTTTGGATCAGGATGCATGACGCAACAGTGTCGTGATGAATTAGGTTGCACGCCGCAATCGTGAGATGTTGGGTATGGTTCCATATATTTATTTATGTGTATTTTGTTTCTCATTCACTGAGGAGAGTTCATAGCGTCTAGTCGACCGTTATATATGTTACGCAGATTGGGAAGTTCCATTCCAGAGTTTGCTTTTCCTTATGTATCACATTCAAGTTTGTAACCTATTAGCACATTGTTGGCATTATACGAGATCTCGGCCAGTGTTTGAGGTGGCTTATTGCATGTGTAGCTTATACTAGGTGAGACGAGACTATTGGACCTGAAATTAGTGCAATCAGATTTATATAAGGTATAATAAGGAACAAATATCGCTATTCGGTTCAGAATGAGGTAATGGTTCTTGTCAAAAGGATAAACCCAATGATTTGTTGACTCTGCAGTTGGTTATGAATTTTTACACATATCTTCCGCCGTGGCAGCATTGCAAAAGTTGGAACAGGACTTATATGTGTCATGAGGTGTATTGCGAGCATCGGGTTCGTGAAATTCCAGTTATTGTGGTCGAAGGATGTTGTCTTGGGCAAATTAGTTATGTGGTGGATGGTGTGATTTCTGCATAAATGCACAATCGTGTTTTAGCACAGTGTGCAGTGATTGATTCGGTGTTCGTATGTTAGAATAAGGTATTATAAAGAAATTCGGAGGTTGGAATTTGGTTCTAAGGCTTATTAATTTAATAGAAAGGAAGGACCTTCCGTCCGGCTCAAGCTGAGGTGCCAAACTGGGATGGTGATGGCACGAGTAGGTGTAGAAGGTGTTAAGCAATAATTTTGGACAACTATGGAACAACTCTTAGCACGTTCGAGTACGAACGTATGTTTAAGTGGGGAAGAATGTAATGACCCGACCTGTCATTTTGAGCTCTACCGCGTCATTCGGCGGTTTGAGGCCTTGATTAGCTTCACTTCAGCTAGTATGACTTGTACGTGTGATCGGCATTGAATTTCGGGATGTTTAGAGTTGATATTGAGAGAAATTCTAATTTTGGAAGCTTTAAGTTAGAGGAGTTGACTAAGGGTTGATTTTTGAGTAAACGACTTGAAATCGGGATTTGAAGGTTCCAATAGGTTCGTATGATGATTTTTGACTTGGGCGTATGTCTGGGTCGAGTTTTGGATGACCCGGAGCGTTTCAACGCCTATGGTGAAAAGCTGGCATTTGAAAAAATTTCATAAATTTGGGTTGAAGTGTATTTCAATGTTATCGATGCCCGTTTGGGATTCCAAGTCTTGGAATAGATCCGTATGATGATTCTGGCCTTAAGAGCACGACCGGAAGTGGATATGGAGGTCCGTAGGTCATTTTGGGGTTATTTGGCGAAAGTTGGAAATTTGCATGATTTTAAGAAGTTTCACCGGGAGTGGACATTTTGATATAGGGGTCGGATTCCTATTCCGGAAGTTGGAGTAGCTCTGTAATGTCAATTATGACTTGTGTGCAAAATTTGAGGTTGATCGGACGTGATTTGATAGGTTTCAGCATCGATTGTAGAAGTTGAAATTTCAAAGTTCATTAACTTGAATTTGGAGGGTGATTCGTAGTTTCGATATTGTTTGATGTGATTTGAGGCCTCGAGCAAGTTCGTGTCATTTTTTAGGACTTGTTGGTATGTTTGGTTGGGGGCCCGGGGGCCTCGGGTGAGTTTCGAATGCTTAACAGATCGATTATTGGACTAAGGAAAATGCTGAGGCAGTTGGTTTCTGCTATAACTGCACCTGCAAAGTTTTGGCCGCATGTGTGGAGCCGCAAAAGCAGGAAATGAGGGGCCTGAAGCAGGACTGCAGGTGCGGTGATCGATGGGTAGAAGGTTTGCTTAAGTACGGGATTTTGGCCCATTTCCTCTCATTTCCACTTGGTTAGGTGATTTTTGGAGAACTTCAAGGAGGGATTTTCATCAAGTAACACGAGGTAAGTAGTTTCCACCTATTGCAAGTTAAATATAAGGTTTATACATGGATATAGACATGAAAATTTATAGAAATTTGGGATTTTGAAGAAAAACCTAGAAATTAATATTTTTGGATTTTGACCACGAAATTGGACATCGAATTGGAGGGAAATTATTTATTTGAGTTCTTGAGATTATGAGTAACGTTATGCTCCAAAAATTTCCGGAATCCGGGCACGTGGGCCTGGGATGAATTTTAGAAATTTTACCATTTTGGGCCGGGTAATTTATTGGATAGTATAAATTTCGAATTGTTGAGCATGTATTTATTATTTTATATAACATTTGGATAGTTTCGGATTTTTCGGCACCGAATTTAGATTTTTAAACGACGTCGTAATCGGAAGCGGGCTTTGAGACAATCTTGTCTAACCTCGTAAGAAAGAATTTACCTCATATGTGATTTTAGTTAATAATGGTTGCTAATTGTGGTGGCCACGTACACACGAGGTGACGAGAGTCCATGCGTAGCTACAAATTATACTATGTCCTCGTAGTTTAGGACTCAAAGCATGAATTACTTGTAATAATTGCATCCTTATTTAATTAAAGTATTGGAATTATATTAAAAATTTTTAGAGGAAATATTAAATGATCGAAATTTCATATACTTGAACTTTTGTGTAAATTATTTAATTGTTAATAGAAATTGTACATCCTTATGTTTTAACCTTATTATAATAACTTCTTATTCCGGAGGTATATAAGAAAATGTCCTCCTTTCTTGTGGAGCGGGCCGAACACCTCGGCAATATAGATGCATCTATAGATAGCGTCGCACGTACCTCGGCAGTGTACACGACACTCTGGATCGGGTCGTACGACCTCAGCAAAAATCGTGTCTAATAATAATAATTACACGAAATCTTGATATTTTAATTGCTGCTTGTGAAGTTAATTGATAAATTGGAAATTATTGAAATGTAAGAAATTAATTATTTCTGCTTGTGTAGAAAATTATTGTTGTTCACCTAAAAGTCATGGTTAATTAAATATTTTTATTATAATATTATTGACCCATAGTGAGTATCAAAGTCGACATCTTGTCACTACTTCTTCTAGATTAGGCTTGATACTTACTGGGTACGCGTTGTTTACGTACTCATACTATGCTTGCTGTACATTTTTGTGCAGGTACATATATGTTTAGTGATCTTTTGAGCATAGAGGCGCAGTTATTGCGGGGACTTACGGTGAGATGCATTTTCATGTTACGAATCTGCAGCATACAAAGTCTCCATCAGTGTTATTTACATACTCCTGTCTAATTTGTATTCCACACAGATGTTGCAATTATTATATTCCCTAGTTGAGGCTCATGCACTTGTGACACCGAATTTTGGGGATACTTATGGGTTGTTCAGTATTGTAGTTGTGAAAACATTTCCATTTACTCTGTGAATTTTACCTCTTATTATTTAATTGAAAGAAATTATAATTTTAAAAATACTAAAATGAGTAATTAAATTAATCAATTATTGTTGACTTGTCTGACGACGGTGTTATACGCCATCACGACTTTTAATGAATTTGAGATCGTAACAATGATCAACTGAGTGAATTTTAATTAATGGACCTCTCAATCTTTTCCATTTTCCGTTGCTTACTTTTAATGTGATACGTTACACATTTAGCTGATTTATAGGTGAGATTGCAGTACCGTTAGACCACATTAATATTGTTCATTTCCAATTTCCTTTTTTCTTTTTCTTTTTTCCGTTTTGATTTACCCCCTTTAATTTATCTTTTCTTTTAATAGACAAAAACAATGATTTTCAAGTATGGGAAGTTGTGTACGTGATGGGAGGTTTTCTTTATATATTTACTTTTATATTGTTTTTATTCCGTTTTCACTCCTAAAAATAATATATAGTTTTTATATATAGTATATAATAGTTGTATAAATAATATATATATAGTTGTATAAATATTATTTATATAATATACCTTTTGAATATTACTACTATTATATTATATACAATGTATATAATTAATATATACATATTATATATAATTATTTGGATATGCATAGTGATATATGATGTATTTTTGGCATATATTTAATTTGAATATACGAAGCATCTGCTCATACTTGTGGCTTACTTCCTGTCCATTCCAGTTGTTATAGCAAATATTAATACAAATAATAAAGATTGCAACAGATGAATGAATATCAAATTCATAAATACTATGCATGGTCTTTACATGATCTTGCTTCTACTTTTTATTAGTTCCCTTTCCCTTCATTTTTATTTAGGATGCGAATCCAAAAATTACTAACCAATTTTGAGAACCACCAATATTTTTTTAACCAAACTGTAGGAATATTGTTCGGGATGGTGCATTTCACAAGCCTGAAGTAAAATTGCTTTCCACAGAGCAGGGAAAATTATACGAATTGGTATTTTGGTTTGCAAGCGAATTCATTTTCTCAGACAAGAGTCAAGAGAGATTTTGAGAGATTTTGAGAGAACCTAATTCAAAGATTCGGGCAATAGAGACGATGAATTTCAAATGAAAATGGATAGTTTAAGTATATCCATGATTAGAATATATTTTGGGTAAAATGAAGAAAATAAGATAACATTATATTTTGGGTAAAATGAAGAAAATAAGAGGAGATTAGAAAACTATGCAAATTGGTATGTGACGATGTGACCTTTGATGGAGGCGTGTTGTTTCGGAGGAGTAAAACGAAATTAACAGTTTATGATTTAAAAAGGCAAAATATATAAAGACCCCGTTAAACTTGTCCAAAAAATAGGTTTGAACACTTAAACTAAATGTGTGTTCTTTTACCCCCCTTATTCTTGTTCGGAGTGAATTAAATGACACCCTAAATGCTAATATGAAAGAAAAAAAAAGAAAAATAAATAAAAGCGCGTAAAATTTTAAAAAAAGAGGGTTCGCTAATAATGTATAATAAAAATAAAATAAAATAAAGACTGGGCCTCTCTAATTTTTTTAACCCACTAGCCCTCTTTCTACTTCTTGTACCCCTCCCCTCCCTTCGTCCTTCTTCTCCATCCCCGTTCTCCTCGTCGTCTTTCTTCTTCTTTTTGTTTCAAATTTTGTTCCTGTACTCATCTTCTTTTTTTTTTAAATAATTTTTTCCTTTGGCACTATCTGTTCATCTTCTTTCTTCTTCCTTTTTTCTCTCGCCATCTGCCTCATCTTTTTTTTTATTCAATGAATTTTTCTTTGTCCTGAAAATTAAAAATTAATTTAGCATTTTGTCGTATTTTCTCTGTTGCGGTTAATTGAACAGAAAAATATCATCGAGGATATTGAAGATTGAAATGAAAAATTTAAAATAATTATATAAAGAAACAAAAAAAAAAAAGAGGAGAATAAATCAAGATCGAAGGGATTTAAATTTATAGTGCATATATGGATTCGATGAAAAATATATAATTAAGAGCAATTTAATAATTAATTAGAGATTTATTAATGTATTAAATAATGAGTAAGGAAAAAAAATGTGAATAGACAAAAAGAAACGAAAAGGTTAAAAAATTAAAATTTAGATAATTTCTGACGTGGCTCTAATGTGGCGTTGATATGGCTCTAATGTGGTGCTGATGTGGCAATGATGTGGCGCGTGTGTAAAGTATATCACATTGTGAGACTGGTATTATAGTGTTAGGGTGTTATTTAATTCATCCCGACAAGAATAGGGGTAAAAGAATACCTGTTTAGTTTAAATGTTCAAACCTATATTTTTGAAAAGTTTAATTGGGTCTTTATGTATTTTGCCATTTAAAAACACAAAAGTTGAAGTTAAAGTTGCTGAGCTTGAAGCGTCACTTTACTTCGATCATTGTTGTCACGACCCAAAATCCATTTTAGGTAGTGATGGCGCCGGACACCGCTGTCAGGCAAGCCAACACTATATAGTTAATTAAATCCTCTTTGAGTATTTTTGAAATCAAAATTTCTTCATTGAAATAATAAAGATAGAACTCATAGAGTAAATGATAAATATTTTAAGCAACTAAATTTCTAAACAATTCATAACCATCCCCAAAACACGGTGTCACAAGTGCATGAGCATTTAACAGGGAATTAAAAATAAAAGACAGCATCTGTCAAGAATACAAATTAGACAGAAAAATATAATAACTCTGAAGGATACTCTGTTGGCTGCGGATCGTAATACAGAATGCAGCTCACCTATGTCCCCACAATTATTAACCAACCTCTGCGCCCACAAGGCCGCTAGATATATATATACCCGCACAATAAAATGTGCAGCAAGTGCAGCATGAGTACGAAAACAACGTGTACCTATTAAGTATCAAGCCTAATCTCGAAGAGGTAGAGACTAGGTGACTGACTTTGACACCCACTAAGAGTCAATAATAATAAATGAAATAAAGATAGCAATGTCTAGATCAACATGATTTATAGAATTTACAATGATTTTCTTTAACCAGCAAAAAATAATTAAATTCTTTCAATTCCAATAAATTTTTAATTTATCAATTAGCCTCATTTACAGGAATAACTATAATTTTCTTAACAAGCAGAGATAATTAATTCTTTCAATTTCAATAATTTTAAATTTATCAATTAAATTCCTTCAGATGCAACAATTCTCAATCTATTAATTAAATTCACAAGCTGCAATTAAAATAGCAAAGTATCGTGTAAATATTATTATTAGGCACGATTTCTATAAAGGTCGTACGACCCGATCCAGAGTGTCGTGTACATTACCGAGGGACGTGCGGCACGGTCCATAGATGCATCTATCCTGCCAAGGCGTTCGGCCCGCTCCACAAGAAAGGAGAACATTTTCTTATGTACCTCCGGAAGGAGAGTATATTTATTATAAGATAAATTCGAGAGGAAGAATAATTTTTCGTAACAATTAATTAATTAAAACAGAAAATCAAGTATATGAGATTTGTATCCCTTAATATTTTTATCTAACAATTCATATATATATATATATATATATATATATATATATATATATATATATATATATATATATATATATATATATATATATATATATATATATATATATATATATATATATATATATATATATATATATATATATATATATATATATATACACAAGTAATTCATGCTTTGAGTCCTAAACTACCCGGACTTTAGTATTAATAGTAGCTACGCACGGACTCTCGTCACCTTGTGCGTACGTAGCCCCCACAATTAGCAACAATTATTACTTTAATTACCTATGGGGTAATTTCCCCCTCACAAGATTAGACAAGAGACTTACTTCAATTTACTCCAATTTAATCCAATAGAAGGCCTTTTCTACAATTATCCAACTATGAATGGCTCGAATCTAACAAAAAATAATTCGATACAGTCACCAAAAATTATAGAATCAATTTCATAAGAAAATACTACATTTTCAATAAAGATTTCAAAATTAATTAAAAATTCTTCTGTGGGGACCACATCTCGAAAATTCGGCAAAAGTTACGAAATCCGACAACCCATTAAATTACGAGTCCAACCATACCAGTTTCACTCAAATCCGACTCCGAATCTATACCGAAATCTCAAAAATTCGTTTCTTTGAGATTTCTAAATATTTTTCAAATTTCAATATCAAAACACTAATTAAATGGTGAAAATAATGATATATTCGTGTATATTGACTAAATCCAAGTTAGAATCACTTACCCCAATGTCTTTCCCTTAAAAATCTATCAAACATCGCCTCTGCGCAAGTTCCAATTTGTTAAAAATGGCGAATGAGACGAATACCCTCCTTTATAATTCTGCCCAGGCAACCCTCGATCATCGGCCCCGATCATGGCTTCGATCATGGCCCTCGAGCCTGGGTCTTCAATAATGACCTCGATCCTCGGCCCCGATCGTGGCTTCGATTATGGCCCTCGAGCCTTTTTCTTCGATCATGGATCTCGAGCATGGGCCATCGATCATGACCCTCGAGCCCTATGGGCCTTCGATCATGACCCTCGAGCCGTGCCTTCGATCATGACCCTCGATCCTGGCCTCGATCTTGGGTCTCGATCTTGGGGCTTGATCTTGGGTTCGATCTTGGGTCTCGATCTTGGGCTCAATCTTGGGCCTCGATCTTGGGCTCGATCACAACCTAAAATTTCCAGCATAAAGGAAATATTGTAGCAGTTGTTTTAAGTCCAATTTTTGATCCGTTAACCATCCAAAACTCACCCGAGGCCCTTGGGACCTCAACCAAATATACCAACAATTATGCTCCAATTCAAGCTTAATGAAACTTGAAATTTCCAACTTCTACATTCGGTACCGAAACCTATCAAATCAAGTCCGATTGACCTCAAATTTTGCACACAAGTCATAAATGACATAACAGAGCTATAAAAATTTTTGAAACTGGATTCCGACCCCGATATCAAAAAGTCAAATCCCCAGTTAAACTTCCAAACTTAAATTTTTATTTTAGCCATTTCAAGCCTATTTTAACTACGGACTTCCAAATAAAATTTCGAACACGCTCCTAAGTCCAAAGTCACCATACAGAGATATTAGAACCGTCAAATCCCGATTCCGGGGTCATTTTCTCAAAATATTGACCGAAGTCAAACTTAGCATTCTAAGGCCAACTTAAGGAACCAAGTGTTCCTTTTTCAACCCGAACACTCCCAAATTCCGAACCAACCATCCCCGCAAGTCATAATTTATTATAAGCACATTTATGGAATTTTATTTAGGGGAACGAGGTTCTAAAAGTCAAAACGACTGGTTGGGTCGTTACATTCTCTCCCACTTAAATATATGTTCGTCCTCGAACGTGCTAAGGAGTGTTCCGAAGTTATCCAAAATCACTGTTTAACACCTCGTGCACCTACTTGTGCTACCACAACCCAGTTGAGCACATTAGCAATTTGAAGATTCTCCCCTTTATTCAGGCAAATAAGACTTAGATCCCAATTCTAACATTCAGAATTCTCAACCATGCATATTTCCAGCCTATGAACACCGTATCAATCACTACATGATGCACCAATACAAGATTGCATACCTTTGTAGAATTTAGATCTTGCACCGCATTATTCATATGACCATAATAATATCCTCCGATAGCAATAGCCAAAATTCCACGAATCTGATGTTCACAACACTCCTCATGATACATATAAGTCCTGTTCCAACTCTTGAAATGCTTCCACGATGGAAGAAATATTTAGAAATTCATAACCAATTGCCGAGTCAACAAATTATTGAGTTTCTCCTTCTGACAAGAACCATTGACTCATTATGAACCAAATAACGACATTTGCTCTTTAATATGTTTCATTCAAAAAATCTGATCGTACTGATCCCAGGTCCAATAATCTCGTCTCACCCCAGTACAAGCTACCCAAGCAATAAGCCACCTCAGACACGGAAAAAAGCCTCATATGACGCCACGATGAGCTAATAAGCTACAGTCTCGATTGCGATACATAAGGAAAGACGAACTCTGGAAAGGATTATACAACCCACGTGACTAATTAGACAACTGAAAAGGTGTCATGAACCTTCCATAGAAAATGAGACACAAAATAGAATATAGGGGACTGTACTCAACATCACACTGTTGCGGCGTACAACCCGATCCAAACAACATACTCGTGGCGGCGTGCCACCCGATCTGCACAAAAAGAATCTATAAAGACATACTTGCTGAGCTAGAATGCTCATTACTATAAAATATCCGAATATCGGATACAAGCACGCTAAGTGCATAATACCATCCATGGAAGGACCGACAATGCCATACACTATAAAACTCAAGCACAACTAAGGTGCGATATATGATATGAATCTCGAGAGCCATCATGCTCACATAACACCATCGCTATGCGGAACCTCAACACATAAGAAATTTATCAAGCCGTTTCACAACTCACACGACACAATATAGTATTATATGAAATAATCGATGACGAAACGACATCCAACGTCTGAATACTCATCCATAAGGAGCTTTTATACTGAATTGAACACATCCGGCCTGATATAGAGCCCGCATTCATATTTAAATCCATCCACAGACCTCAAGACGATTCTGATCGCACCGTACTAGGGTAATAACCTTTCAAGGATCCATAATAACCCTTTTTCCCATAACACACAAGGACAACCATCATAACCGAAACAAACTTCCACATTCCACAACCAAGTGAACCGAGTGCCCTCCAGGCATAAATTCTCGAATTAGCGATATCACCACAATCTTCATACTTGGTTATTAAATATTTAATCAATCAGGTGACTATTTGTCATACTTATACAACTCTCCCGTGGAATACGCTCCCACGACCTTCCGCAACAGATAACAAGTCTGCACATCCATACCACCGGCCATACTAATATTGTAAGGAGAATCAAGGATCCACAAATCAATACACAAAGCCTCTTACACATAACACCGATCTCAGGTGATACTGAAGACAATGCCAACTTGATTTAAACCTCTAACTCCTTTTCTGCTCGTCCGAGCTTGTGACATCCTTGTCAACACTGAACCGAAATCTTAAATCCTCAACTTTCGAATCTCATGCTACTTAATGCACTTAATCATGCAAATACGTAGGAGTACAAGAATTCCATCATAACTCTCGAACCACTAATAGGGTAAACACTTCATCATATATCAACCTTCTACTTAACTCATTTCAAGAGAACCATTGCAACACGTGACTAAATTCCCATATCCGCAGAAAATACCGGACTCAAGTAGTGGCCTAATCCACCATAACTCTTCCAGGATCACTCTACATATAACATGCCATAATACTTGAATTCCTCCAAATAAAATCAATTACAGAGGCTGCCAAGCCTCACGCGTACCTCCACAAATTACATGCACAACTCTATGCGCTGAAAGAACTGATCATTGCCACCATCATACCGATTCAACCATTGTTAGCCGACACGTCTTTTTCTCAATTTATTCTCAACTTGCCTAAAAAATAATAATAACTCCAATCATTACATCACGAACTCAAATCCACACTCATCCAGAGTGAACTTATTTCACGAGACCACGCTGTTTCAAAACCCACGAATCATCTCATAATCCTCCTTGTGCGCACTTTTACATCTTCAACTGGTACACCCATTCTAATACTTCTTTTATGAATATGAAGTTATTTTCTTCCGTTTCTCTAATGCTACACCACAACCGGAAGATAACACAGAGTACTCCAAGCCCTGTTTCATAATCTATTGCAAAAGCTCGATACTCATCCATACTACGGACTCGAGATCCTTAGGCACCATACTTTAAATTTTTGAACCCTCTAAGACCGTTATCAAGAGTCACTTGCTCTGAATTATTCCCAAATATAATCAACTCCAAGGCCCTTCTAGTACATGGACACTTTCTCAATCAAACACCTAACAGACTCACTTTCCCTGTGCATTACATCTACACAAAGCATAAACTCTGAGTCTTCCAAAAACCTGAATATGAATCGATAAGGCCAAATATGACACACATTCCCCAAATACTTTTCTCAAATTACCAGTGATGTTTTCTTCCCTTAGTTGCAATGACCCACCAATACACTGATAACTAGGAACCTCATAAATAGACAACCATGCAATCCAATTGTAGATGGTGGGCTCTCCCACTTAGCTTGAAGCTACAATTACATAACTTTGGAATCCACCGAGATTCTTTCTTCATCGTTGACATGATCTTGCACACGTAACTTGCCAAATTTCTTGAAATCCTTCTATTAACCTTTAATAAACACTATGAACCATTAGCCACACTTACATATTAAATCTCTTACCAGGTAGCCAGTAGAATTCTTCGCAGAAGTTTTGTCAACACCACGCGACCGATAACCTGCTCACAGGAGATAACCCACTTGTGGAAATTAAATACCGACATATTCCAACATCGCTGCACTGGGTGCAATTACTACAAAGTCAGTTGATCATCCCGAGTCCAAGCTCATTCACTAGTTGTACTAGTCCGTTCACTCCTCATGGACGTCAACTAAAGGTACGACAATACATTCCAATCCAAAGTCATGTCGTATCCTTTTTCATATCAAGCAAGTCCCTCCTATTGTATCCACTCTTCCTCAATATAGCAACTAATATTACAACTTAAGTTCGTAGACCTAGTCACTGTCCATCCTAAATCCCAAATCATTTCAAACTTTCCTCAAGCCGTGTAGTTATCCTACCATGTAACTCATATGCTACCTTGCCACTCTCCTTTAAGCAACTACTCGACTTATGTTTCTCACACTTGGCCTCCAAGGAACTTAACCACCACAAGATACCTTCCACATGTTCTTCCTCTTCCTTTGTTGTCCAGTTGTTGCCTTAACTAAAAATCCGTCTCTGTAGCACTTGAACCAATAGGTCGTTACCAGCTTAAAAAACCTTTCCGAGGATTATTCTTCTCGAGCCATCAATACTAGGAACACTGCTTCGACCCCGAACCACTGCACACCATGATCTCTAACAACTGATTCCCCTATACCAATTCCTAACACACCACCGTGAAGGTGAGATGAAGAAAACTATAACATCGGCAAACCTTAACGCTTTTAACAAGGTGATGACACCACATCAAAATTGAGAACTCTACCACGCTCGAAGATATCATGCTTCGTTACTCCATCAACCCCAAACCTAAACATTCATAGTTCGATTGTCTTTTCTCTGCCGGAAATAAAACATGGAACCTCTGAATCATGTACTGGGAAAACATTCTTTCAAGTCGTTTACTGCCCTACACATAGATAGGCATTTTACCATTACATAAACACTGTGCGATAACAACGCATGAATCGTCATAACAATCAATGCAAAATCTCAAAACCTTAGATAGTATTGATACTGAACTGAAAGGATAGAGCGGCCTTCCGCAAGGCGACGACAAGAGCCCAATTAATTACATAGGGAGAAACATCCTGCACTACATCTGTAGTACCATTAAAAATTTCCTCGATCCCCAATTTATAACAAGCGCTTTGCGTCGCATAAGATTGAATAAGAAGGAAATGAAGGCATAAGCCTCAAAGGAATCGAATCGCACGTTGAGGAATCAAAAAGGGAAGTATTCCTAACAGCCCTGTAGCCTCTCGAAGATAAGCACATACATCTCCGTATCGATCCGCAAGACTCTACTAGACTTGCTCATGACAAGTGAGACCTACGTGAACCTAGTGCTCTGATACCATGTTGTCACGACCCAAAATCCATTTAAAGTCGTTATGGCATCGGACACCGCTGTCAGGCAATCCAACACTTAATAGTTAATTAAATCCTCTTTGAGAATTTTTGAAATCAAAATTTCTTCATTGAAATAATAAAGATAGAACTAGTAGAGTTAATGATAAATAATTTAGCACTAAATTTCTAAACAGTTCATAACCATTCCCAAATTCCGGTGTCACAAGTACATGAACATTTACTAGGGAATTAAAAATAAAGTACAACATCTGTCCAGAATACAAATTAGACAGGAAAATATAATAACTCCGAAGGATACTCTTTTTGTTGCGGATCGTAATACAGAATGCAGCTCACCTTTATCCCCACAATTATTAACCAACCTCTGCGCCCACAAGGCCGCTAGACATATATATACCTGCACAATAAAATGTGCAGCAAGTGCAGCATGAGTACGAAAATAATGTATACCCAGTAAGTATCAAGCCAAATCTCAAAGAGGTAGAGACGAGGTGGCCGACTTTGACACTCACTAAGAGTCAATAATAATAAATGAAATAAAGATATCAATGTCTAAATCAACATGATTTATAGAATTTACAATGATTTTATTTAACCAGCAGAAATAATTAAATTCCTTCAATTCCAATAAATTTTTAATTTATCAATTAGCCTCATTTACAGGAATAACCATAATATCCTTAACAAACAGAGATAATTAATCTTTCAATTCTAATAATTTTAAATTTATCAATTAAATTTCTTCAGATGCAACAATTCTCAATCTATTAATTAAATTCACAAGTTGCAATTAAAATAGCAAAGTATCGTGTAAATATTATTATTAGACATGATTTCTGCCAAGGTCGTACGGCTCGATCTAGAGTTTTGTGTACACTGCCGAGGGACGTACGACACGATCCATAGATGCATCTATCCTGCCGAGGCGTTCGGCCCGTTCCACAAGAAAGGAGAACATTTTCTTATGTACCTCCGGAATAAGAGTATATTTATTATAAGATAAATTCGGGAGGAAGAATAATTTTTTTTAATAATTAATTAATTAAAACAGAAAATCAAGCATATGAGATTTCCATCCTTTAATATCTTTATCTGACAATTCACAATATATTCATATATATCAATTAATATTAATTAAACAAAGAATACATATATATATCAAATAATATTAATTAACCTATGGGGTAATTTTTCTCTCACAATTAGCAACAATTATTACTTTAATTACCTATGGGGTAATTTCTCCCTCACAAGATTAGACAAGAGACTTACCTCGTCTTGCTCCAATTTAATCTACTAGTAGACCCTTTCCTTGATTATCCAACTTTGAATGGCTTGAATCTAACCAAAAATAATTCGTTACAGCCACCAAAAATTATAGAATCAATTTCATAAGAAAATACTATATTTTCAATAAAAATTTTGAAATTAATTAAAAATTATTCAGTGGGGACCACATCTCGAAAATCCGGTAAAAGTTACGAAATTCGACAACCCATTTAATTACGAGTCCAACCATACCAGTTTCACTCAAATCCGACTCCGAATCGATACCGAAATCTCAAAAATTTATTTCTATGAGATTTTTAATAATTTTCCAAATTTCAATCTCAAAACACTAATTAAATAGTGAAAACAATGATATATTCGTGTATATTGATTAAATCTGAGTTTGAATCACTTACCCCAATATCTTTTCCTTGAAAATCTATCAAAAATCGCCTCTGCTCAAGCTCCAATTTGTTAAAAATGGCGAATGAGACTACTGCCCTCCTTTATAATTTTGCCCAGGCAGCCCTCGATCATGACCTCGATCGTGGTTCGATCATGCCCCTCGATCCTGGGTCTTCGGTAATGACCTCGATCCTCGGCCTCGATCATGGCCTCGATCCCCGGCCTCGATCGTGGCTTCAACTCTTGAGCCTTTGTCTTCGATCATGTCTTTCGATCATGGGCCTTCGATCATGACCCTTGATCATGGGACTTCGATCATGACCCTCGATCATGGCCTCGATCCTGGGTCTCGATCTTGGGCTCGATCACAACCTAGAATTTCTAGCTGAAAGGAAAAATTGCAGCAGTTGTTTTAAGTCCAACTTTTATTCCGTTAATTATACGAAACTCACCCAAGACCCCCGGGACCTCAACCAAATATACCAACAAGTCTTAAAATTTCATACGAACTTTTTTGAAACCTCAAATCACATAAAACGACGCTAAAACTATGAATTATGCTCCAATTCAAGCTTAATGAAACTTAAAATTTTCAACTTTTATATTCGATACTGAAACCTATCAAATCAAGTCCGATTGACCTCAAATTGTGCACACAAGTCATAAATGACATAACAGAGCTATGAAGATTTTCGGAACTGGATTTCGACCCCGATATCAAAAAGTCAACTCCCTGGTCAAACTTCCAAACTTAAATTCCTGATTTAGCCATTTCAAGCCTATTTTAACTACGGACTTTCAAATAAAATTCCGAACGTGCTTCTAAGTCCAAAATTACCATACAGAGCTTTTGGAACCGTCAAATCCTGATTTCAGGGTCGTTTTCTCAAAATGTTGATCGAAGTCAAACTTAATATTCTAAGGCCAACTTAAAGAACCAAGTGTTCCTATTTCAACCCGAACAATCCCAAATCCCGAACCAACCATCCCCGCAAGTCATAATTTATTATAAGCACATATAGGAAATTTTATTTAGGGGAACAGAGTTCTAAAAATCAAAACGACTGGTTAGGTCGTTACAATTCTGTAACATATGTGGAGACTAAAATAACACCTAATGCTGTGCGTGAATTAGGATTACAATTGCGTTTGGAACTTTGTTTTCTGTTTCTTTGAAGTAATTCATTCTAGTTAGTTATTCTCTTTATAAGTTTGTCTTTATGTTTTCTTTGGTGTTTTGAGGTCGGAAGAAATCTGAAATTTGCAAGATTTAGAGCACACTTTATGCTTTGGATAACATTAATTCTAGAACGTTTTTATTCAGTTATTCCTCATCTTCTACCTATATTATACTACAGCAACAATAATAATAGTGTCACTAATAGAACTAGAAATTTTCTATATGTTTTACTAGCATATAAATATCATATATGACCAAAAGACTCGTAGAAATTATAAGACCTAAAATAAATATACTAAAGTACCTAAACCATAGTGTCACGACCCGAAATGTCACCCATCGTGATGGCGCCTAACTCAATACTAGGTTGGCCGACAATATCAATAACCCACAATATCTTTTAAATACGGAAAACATCATAATTAAGATTAAGGGAACACAAATACTGGATATAAATACACTTCCAAAATCCAGTGTCACTGAGTACATGTGAAACTAAATGATAACGAAGTCCGACTAATAAAAATATTGTTTGAAAATATAGAACAGTATAAAAACTGAAAGGAAAGAGAGTCAAGGTCTACGGATGCCAAACAGCTACCTCGAAAGTCTCCAACAGATAAAGCTTCGAAAAATTATCAACCACCGTGTCCACAAATACCTGGATCTGCACATGAGGTACAGGGTATAGTATGAGTACAACCAACTCAACAAGTAACTGTCACGACCCCAAATTCCCTCTGTAGGATGTCGTGATGGAACCTAGTCTCTAATACTAGGTAAGCCTATCATTGCGGAATAACAATAGAAATCTGAAATAAATAACTATGCAAATTCATATAATTACAACTCCCAAAACCCAGTAGAAATAAGTCACAAGCTTCTAAGGATTTATCCTCAATATCTCTATATATCAGAGTCTAAAGAAAATAAGGAAGCAACATGATAAGGATAGAAGGGGACTCCGGAGTCTGCGGACGCTGACAGATATACCTCGTACACTTATTATCATATCCAATTGATATCCGTAATATTACTACTCCACAATTGAGAAGTAGAGTCTGCCCCCAAACACATAACATAACTTATCTCTTCTTTCACCCATTTTAATTTCCCGAAATTTTACTAACTCCCAAAATTTCTAAACATTTTGCCAGAGTTTCCTTTGTAACTGGGCTTATCCACCTGCCAGAGAATCCCAAAACCAATCCTAACAACACATACATAATCCAATCAACGTAACACGACATGAAAACAATACTAACAGTGCCATCATAAGTAATATATTACAAGAAAAGGAACGCCATTAGCATCAACTATTCAGGTGATACGTAACTCATAGCTCAACATCTTCATAGAACACAAAAATGAACGTTTAAATTAAAGGTGACATTTTTGTGTCATTACATTCTCCACCTCTAAAACAAATGTTCGTTCTCGAATGGAATTAGAAAATTACCTGAGTTGGTGAAAAGGTGTGGATGTCTATTTCGCATGTACCGGCTGACCTCTTCATTGAACCCGAACTAAAGGATAACTCTTAGACCTTAACTGTCGGACCTGCCGAACTAGAATAGCTACCGTCTCCTCCTCATAAGTCAAATCTTTGTCCAATTGGACTGAGCTAAAATCTAATACATGGGACGGATCACCATGATATTTCCGGAGCATAGAGACATGGAACACCGGATGAACTGTTTATAAACTAGGTGGTAGTGCAAGCCTGTAGGTTACTTCACCCACCATTTTCAGGAATTTCAAAGGGTCCGATATACCTAGGGCCCAACTTGCCCTTCTTTCCGAATCACATTACACCTTTCATAGGTGAAACCCAGAGCAATACTCTTTCTCCTGCCATGAATGCAACGTAATAAACTTTACAGTAGGCATAGCTCTTTTGTCTAGACTGAGCTGTGAGAAGTCGATCCCTAATAATCTTGACCTTATCCAAGGCATCCTGTACCAAATTGGTACCCAACAATTGAGCCTCTCCTTGTTCAAACAACCAACTGGCGAACGATATCGCCTACCTGTATAATGCTTCATACGGATCCATCTGAATGCTCGACTGGTAGCTGTTATTATATGCAAACTCTGCAAGTGGCAAAAACTGATCCCAAGAACCTCCAAAGTCTATAACACAAGTGCGAACCATCTTCCAATATCTGAATAGTGCGTTTTGACTGTCCGTCTGTCTGTGGATGAAATATTGTACTCCACTTAAACCGTGTGGCTAACTCACGTTGTACAATCCTCCAAAAGTGCAAGGTGAACTACGTATCTCGATCGGATATGATAAACACGGGCACACCGTCAAGGCGTATAATCTCACGGATGTAAATCTCCTCTAACCTCTCTGAAGAGTAGGTAACAACTACTGGAATGAAATGTGATGAATTGGTCAATCTATCCACAATCACCCAAACTGCATGGAACTTCCTCTATGTCCATGGGAGCCCAACAACGAAATCCATAGTGATCCGCTCCCATTTCCATTCTACGATCTCTAACTTTTGAAGCAATCCACCTGGTTGCTGATGCTCATACTTCACTTGTTGGCAATTCAGGCACCGAGCTACATATTCCATTATGTGTTTCTTCATCCGCCTCCACCAATAGTGATGTCTCAAGTCTTAATACATCTTTGCAGCACTCAGATGAATGGAGTACCGCAAACTGTGAGCCTCCTGGAGAATCAACTCACGCAAGCCATGTACATTGGGTACACATAGCCTGTCATGTATCCGTAATACACTGTCATCTACAATAGTGACTTCCTTGGTATCAGCGTGCTGAACTGTATCCTTAAGGACAAGAATATGGGGGTCATCATACTGACGCTCCCTGATACGATCATAAAGAGAAGAGTGAGAAACCACACAAGCCAAAACTCATCTCGGTTCGAAAATATCCAATATGACAAACTGGTTGGCTAGGGCCTCAACATCCAAGGCTAAAGGCCTTTCTGCTACCGATAGATATGCTAAACTGCCCAAACTCTCCACCTTATGAAACAAGGCTTCAACCACTACATTGGCCTTTCCGGGATGATAGGGAATGGTGATATCATAATCCTTAAGCAACTCCAACCATCTCCGTTGCCGCAATATAAGATCCTTCTATTTAAACAAATGTTGTAGACTCCGGTGATCGGTGTAGACCTCATAATGGACACCGTACAAATAATGTCACCAAATCTTCAAGGCATGTACAATAGCTGCTAACTCAAGGTCGTGGATAGGAAAATTCTTCTCATGTACCTTTAAATGTCTGGATGTATAGGAAATCACCCTACCATCTTTCATTAACACTGCACCGAGACCAATACGCGATGCATCATAATACACAGTATAAGATCTTGAACCTGTAGGCAACACCAATATTGGGGCCGTAGTCAAAGTTATCTTGAGCTTTTGAAAGCTCTCCTCACATTCCTCGGCCCACCTGAACAAAGCACCCTTCTGGGTCAATTTAGTCATTGGTGAAACAATAGAAGAAACACCTTCTACAAATTGGCGATAATACCCTGCCATCCCAAGGAAACTCGGGATCTCCGTAGCTGAGGACGGTCTGGACCAACTTTGCACTGCTTCAATTTTCTACAGATCTACCCGGATTCCCTTGCACAAAACTATATGACCCAAATATCCCACTGAATCCAGCCAAAATTCAAACTTTGAAAATTTTACATATAACTTCTTTTCTCTCAAAGTCTGAAGCACAGTTCTCAGGTGCTGCTCATGATCTTCCTGGCTCCGGGAATACACCAGAACGTCTTCAATAAACACAATGATGAAAGAATCATGATAGGGCTGAAATATACTATTCATTAAGTGCATAAATGTTGCTGGGGCATTGGTCAGTCCAAAAGACATCCCAAGGAACTCATCAAATATATCATCAATATGTGGAAATGGGTACTTGTTCTTTACTGCAACCTTGTTAAACTGGCGGTAATCAATACACATCCTCATAGCACCATCCTTCTTCTTCACAAATAAGATAGGAGCACCCCAAGGCGATAAGGCCGAATGAAGCCCTTATCAAGCAACTCCTATAACTGCTCTTTTAATTCTTTCAACTCTGCTGGGACCATACGATAAGGTTGAATATAAATGGGCTGAGTGCCCTGTAACAAATCAAAGCCATAGTCAATATCCCTGTCGGGTGGCATACCCGGAAGATAAGCTGGAAATACCTGAGGAAAATCCCTTACTACAGGAATTGACTCCACGGTAGTAATATCAACACTAACATCTTTCACATATGCCAGATACGCGTCACACCCCTTCTCAACTATTTGTTGAGCCTTAAGAAATGAAACAACTCTGCTAGGAACATAATCCAAGGTACCTCTCCACTCTAACCACAGTAGACCTGGCATAGCCAACGTCACCGTCTTGGCGTAACAATTAAGGATAGCGTGATAGGGTGACAACCAGTCCATACCTAAAATAATATCGAAATCCACCATACTGAGCAATAATAAATCATCTCTGGTCTCAAAAATACTGATAACAATTAAACATGACCGATATACACGGTCCAAAATAATAGATTCACCCACGGGTGTAGATATATAAACAGAAGAACTCAAAGAATCAGGGGATACGCCCAAATACGGGGCAAAATAATATAACACATATGAATAAGTGGATTCTGAATCAAATAAGACTGATGCATCTCTATGACAGACCGGAATAATACCTGTGATAATAGAATAAGATGCAATGGCCTATGTCCTAACAAAAAAGGCATAATAACTGGCCTGGACTCTCCTTCTAGGGCGACCTCTACCTGTCCGATCTCCACCTCTAGCTGGTTGTGCAAGTGGAATGGAACCTGGTTCAGTGATTATGGCCTGAGAAGCCTGAGGGCCCTATGGAATGGGTGGGGCCTGAGAAATCTGTGGAGGTGCACCCTTCCTAAGTCTGGGGCAATCCCTCATGATATAACGAGTGTCACCACACTCAAAATAAGCCCTCGTAGGACATGGCTGCGGGGACTGGCTCGGGCCTGATCGACTAGACTTCCAGCTGAAGGCACCCCGTACAGGAGGTACAATAGACACTAGCGGTGTATAATATGGAACCTGAGGTCTGGGAGTAGCCAGAATATCACTGGAAGCTGGAAGTGCTAAAAGAATAGGATGGCTCGCATAGCCTCTAACATGACGGGCTGCAGCTGGGGCATGAGAATTGTTATATGTGCTGGAATCTCGGGGTCTCTTAGCTTCCTTCTCTTCTTTATCCCGAGTCTGCATACCCTCCAATATCGTAGCAATTGACACCACTTGTTGGTATGTGATGTCCATCTCCAGTTCTCGGGCCATACTGAATTGGATATTAGGGTGGAGCCTTTCAATAAATCGACGAACCCACTCTCGAACAGTAGCAACTAAGGCTGGTGCATGTCTAGCCAAATCATTGAATTGGACTGCATATTCTGACATGGTCATAGAGCCTTGGCGCAGCTGCTCAAACTATGCATTCCATGTATCTATAAGACTCTGAGGAACATACACTCCTTTAAGAACACATTTGAGAATTGAGTCCAAGTGAGTGAAACTGCCTCAGCCGTACTATCCAACTCGTATGCCCGCCACCAGTGGTAGGCTGCTCCTCTGAGCTGGAATGCCATGAAAGAAACCCTACTAGAATCCATAATAACCATAGTATGGTGGATACGGTGACATTCCTCAAGAAAACCCTAAGCATCCTCTGAATCCAAATCGCTAAAAGTGGGAGGGTGGTACTTCTTCTACCTCTCGATCTTGAGTTGCTCCACCTCCGAAACTGCTGCCCTAACCTCAGGCCAAATTAGGACAACTAGCTATACTAGTATAACCTCTGGGGCGTGGTCAACCTAGGCCCGTGGCTCTGGGGTACGAGCGGCGGGAGTCTGTGCTCCTCCCTCAGCCTAGGATGTGGCAGGAGCAAGTGGAATTAGCCCTACCTGAGCTAGAGTGCCAAATATGCTCAAAAACTGGGAAAGAGTCTCCTGATGTGCAGGGGTAGTAACAGGCATCTCAGGTGCATGTTATCCAACTGGAGCTACTAGTGGCTCTACTGCAGCAGCTCGTGCAGGTGCTTTGGATGCACCGCGTGGTCTTCCTCAGCCTCTGGCATGACCTCTGCCCCGACCCCGGCCTCTTGCGGCTCCAACATGGGGTGTGGGTGTCTGATCATCGGATCCAGTTATGAGTGTCCTCGCCATCTGTGAGAGAATAGAAAGACAATGATTTAGAACTTCGAAGTCAACAAATGCGCACGATAAGGAATCAAAGAAGTGAACATTTTCCCAACAATTCCATAGCCTCCTGAAGATAAGTACAGACGTCTCCGTACCGATCCGCGAGACTCTACAAAATCTGCTTATGACTCATAACACCTATGAAGCTAGAGCTCTGATACCAAATTGTCACGACCCCAAATTCCCTCTGTAGGATGTCGTGATGGTACCTAGCCTCTAAGACTAGGTAAGCCTATCAATGCGGAATAACAATAGAAATCTGAAATAAATAAATCTGCAAATTCACATAATTAAAACTCCCTAAACCCGGTAGAAATAAGTCACAAGATTCTAAGGATTTATCCTCAATATCTCTATATATCAAAGTCTAAAGAAAATAAAGAAGCAACATGATAAGGATAGAAGGGGACTCCGAAGTCTGCAGACGCTGGCAGATATACCTCGTACAGTTATTATCATATCCAATTAATATCCATAATATTAATAGTCCTCAATTGAGAAGTAGAGTCCTCCCCAAACATATAACATAACTTATCTCTTCTTTCACTCATTTCAATTTCCCGAGTTTCCTTTGTAACTGGGCCTATCCACCTACCAGAGAATCCCAGAAACCAGTCGTAACAACACACACATAATCCAATCAACGTAACACGACATGAAAACAATATTAACAGTGGCATCATAAGCAATATATTACTAGAAAGGACTGCCATTAACATCAACTATTCAGGTGATACGTAACTCATAGCAAGTAAGCTCTCAACATCTTAATAGAACACAGAAATGAAAGTTTAAATTAAAGGTGATATTTTTGGGCCATCACAGTAACAATACTAGATAAAGAACGGAAGATAGTGCCAAGCTTCACAACTAAGTCCAATTACAAAATTTCCAACATAAGAAGGTAGGCATGCTTTCAAGTTCAACATTTAAAACTCAAAAAATAGTTTCATATCAAATTCGACTGAAACAAAAGATAATGTCATTCAGAAATTTCCAAAGAACAGTAATATATGACAACTGAAGTGCAACAATAATGAAATCAATTCATCCTCTCAGAGCAACATTCACTCAACACTCCACACTCGCACTCAGTAGGTACCTGCACTCACTAGGGGTGTGTACAGACTCCGGAGGGGTTCCTTCAGCCCAAGCGCTATAACAAGCCAATCATGGAATAAGTCAATGAAACATGTTGTGGCGTGAAGCCCAGTCCCATAAATATCCTCACAATTAGGCCCTCGGCCTTACTCAGTCATCAACCTCTCCAGTATCGCTGGCTCCCAGAAATCATGATAAGTAGCCCAACAACAATGATATGATACATCAATAATGAACAAGAGAGATTGAGATGTAAAATCCAAGTAAAACCGTGACTGAGTACAAAATAGTAATTTAACAGATAATTCAACATGTACACGACCTATATGAGTCCCAACAATATCAACACATGATTTAAACATGATTTATAGTTCGATTTCTCTAATACGTAGAAAAATGTACGGATAACAATAATTTATTCAACTACACAAATCCATGGAATTGACCAAGTCACAATTCATACAGTGCACGCCCACACGCCCGTCACCTAGCATGTGCGTCACCTCCAAACCAATCACATAACACACAATCCGGGGTTATATACCCTTAGGACCAAATTTAGAACTGTTACATACCTCAAACCGTGTAATTCTTTATTCTGCTATACCCTTTCCACGAGAATTGATCTTCAAAAGTCCCGTATCTAGCCATAATTAATTTGATTCAGTCAATACCAATTTTTGTAATTAATTCCCTAAGGAAATACTAATTCTTCCAATAAAATTTGAAATTTAACTCAAAAATTGCCCATGGGCCCCACGTCTCGAAACCCGACAAAAGTTACAAAATATGAAATGCACATCCAACCACGATTCCAACCATATAGATTTCACATAATTCCGACATCAACTCGATCTTCAAATCATCAATTAAAGTCTTTCAAGCTTTCTACCATTTTCAACCTAATATTTACCCATTTGAACTCAACAATCTTACCACAAACCTTATTGCTATGTGTATGTATAAATAATACTCTCACACCCAAGAATCATACTCCCAATCACCCATCTTTACCCAAACTCGAAATTGAATACTAGTGTTAGAAATTCTTACCTCTTTGAAGCCCTAGCAAAATCCTTGTGAAATCTTCAAACCTTGAACAAGAATTGATGGACAAATGACTAGGTATTCACTTTCTATCTCTAAGATGCTCTCACCTCTCTCTAAAATATAAGATGGTACCCTTGAAAATGACCCCCAAATAGTATTTTATAAGAATGGGGTCGGGTTTATAAAACCAGAGAAATAAAGCCCTGAAACACACTATACGGTCGCATATGCGACCGCATAATGGGTCACAAAAATGGCTTCCGGAACTGGGCAACACTGGCTCAGTCTGCGGTCGTTATGAGGTTCGTAGACCTGTTATGCGGTCGCATAATGTGCCGCAAACTTTCCTTCACACTTGCCCCACTCCTAATTTACTCTGCGGCCATTATGCGATCCGCCGAGTGATTCTGTGACCGCATAGTGGGCCACATAAATGACTTTTTATGGAAAAGATTTTTCCTTTACTCCCAGTGCATTGTTCAACCCAAAAAGTACAAGCCTTTCTACAACCTTTGTACTAATCAATCTTCAACGGAACTACAAAACCTTAATTTTCATAGCAAAATTTCTCCGGGGTCGTTACTCATAAGTCAACATCCGGGCACCTTTTTTAACTTAAGTTCTACACCTTGGAACTAAGTGTTCCAAATAATTTCAAACCTCACCGAACCCAAACCAATTACCCCCAGCAAGTCAAATAACAATAGAAAAGAACAATTTGAGTAGAAAATGGGAGACGTGGTTGTAATACTCGAAACGACCGGCCAGGTCATTACATTCTACCTCTCTTAAACAAACGTTCATCCTTGAACAGATTTAGAATTATACCTAGAGTCTCAAATAGGTGTGGATTTTTGATCCGCATCTCCCACTCAGTCTCCCGCGTAGCTTCTCCACTAGCTGGCCTCTCCACTGCACTTTCACTGAAGTTTGTTCTTTGATCTCAACTTCCTAACCTTCCATTCTAAAATGGTCATCGGCTCCACATCATAGTCAGATTACTATCCAACTGCACTGTGATGAAATCCAAAATATACGACGGATCCCCTACATACATCTGGATCATAAATACATGAAATACTGGATGAACAATCGATAGACTAGGCGGCAATGCAAGGTCATAAGCCACATCTCCAATCTTCTTAAGTATTTCAAAAGGCCCAATATATCGAGGGCTCAACTTTCCCTTCATCTCGAACCTCAACACACCCTTCATGGGCGAAATCTTGAGCAGAACCTTCTCCCCAACCATGTAAGCAACATCACGGACCTTCCGGTCAGCAAAACTCTTCTGTCTAGACTGCGCCGTCCGAAGCCGCTCCTGAATCAATTTAACCTTCTCCAAAGCATCCTGAACCAAATCAGTACCCTATAGTCTAGTCTCACCCGGCTCAAACTAACCCACCAGAGACCAACACTGTCACCCATATAAAGCCTCATACAGAGCCATATGACTGCTCGATTGGTAGCTATTATTGTAAGCAAATTCTGCCAGTGGCAGAACTTGATCCCAAGAACTCCCGAAATCTATAACACAAACGCATAACATATCTTTCAATATCTGAATAGTGCGCTCGGATTGTCCGTCCGTCAGAGGGTGAAATATTGTACTCAGCTGAACCTGTGTACCTAATTCTCGTAGTACTACCCTCCAAAACTGTGATGTAAACTGCGTACCCCGATCTGAAATGATGGACATTGGCACACCGTGCAGACGACCAATCTCGGGGATGTAAATCTTAGCCAACCATTTCGAATAATAATTAGTTCCAACTGGAATACAATGTGCGGATTTGGTCAACCGATCCACAATCACCCAAACAACATCAATCTTCCTCAAAGTCCATGGAAGCCCAACTACGAAATCCATGGTAATACGCTCCCATTACCACTCTAGAATTTCAATTCTCTAAAGTAATACTCCCGGTATCTAATGCTCGTATTTTACCTGTTGATAATTTAAACACCGAGCTACAAACCCACCTATATCTTTATTCATTCGCCTCCACCAATAGGGCTTCCTCAAATCCTGATACATCTTCGCGACATCTAGATGAATGGAGTACCGTGAACTGTGAGCATCCTCGAGAATCAACTCATGCAAACCATATACATTAGGCATACATAGCCCTGCATCCGTAATACACCGTCATCTCAATACTGACTTCCTTGGCATCACCGTATTGAACCGTGTCCTTAAGGACAAGTAGAAGGGGGTCATCATACTGACGTTCTCTAATACGATCATAAAGAAAAGACTGAGAAACCACACAAGCCAAAACTCATCTCGGATCGTAAATATCCAATCTAACAAATTGGTAGGCCAAGGCCTGAACATCCAAGGCTAAAGGCCTCTCTGCTACCGGTAAGTATGCTAAGCTACCCAAACTCTCCGCCTTATGACTCAAGGCATTGGCCAACATATTGGCCTTTCCGGGATGATAGAGAATGGTGATATCATAATCCATAAGCAACTCCAACCACCTCCGCTGCCGCAAATTAAGATCCTTCTGTTTAAACCGATGTTGTAGACTCCAGTGATCGGTATAAACCTCATATGAACAATAGCTGCTAACTTAAGGTCGTGGATCAGATAATTCTTTTCATGTACCTTTAATTGTCTGGACGCATAGGAAATCACCCTACCATCTTGCATTAGCACTGCGCCAAGACCAATACATGACGCGCCACAATACACTGTATAAGACCCTGAACCTATAGGCAACACCAATACTGGGGCTATAGTCTAAGCTATCTTGAGCTTCTGAAAGCTCTCTTCACACTCATCTGACCACCTGAACGGAGCACCTTTCTGGGTCAATTTAGTCATAGGCGCTGTAATAGACGATAAAACCTCTACGAAGCAACGATAGTAATCGGCCAAGCCGAGAAAACTCCGAATCTCGGTAATTGAAGATTGCCTGGGACAGCTTTGAAGCACCTCTATTTTCTTCGGATCCACATTAATCCCTTTATTGGACATTATGTGTCCCAAAAATGCCACTGAGCTAAGCCAAAACTCACACTTAGTGAATTTGGCATAAAGTTTCTCCTCTCTCAGTCTATGTAGTACAATACTTAAGTGTCGTGTATACTCTTCCTGGCTATGTGAGTACACCGGGATATCATCAATAAATACTATGACAAATGAGTCAAGATATGTCTGGAATACACTATTCATCAAGTGCATGAATGCTGCTGGGGCATTGGTCAGCCCAAAAGATATCACGAGAAATTCATAGTGGCTATAACGAGTCCTGAATGTCTTTTTTAGAATATCCGAATCCCAAAATTTTACCGGTGATACCCAGATCTCAAATCAATTTTGGAGAACACCCTCGCTCCCTAAAGCTAGTCAAATAAATCATTGATACGCGGAAAAGGATATTTATTCTTGATTGTAACTTTGTTCATTTGTATGTAATTAATGCACATCGGCATAGTACCATATTTCTTTTTCACAAATAAAATCGGTGCACCCTAAGGTGACACACTAGGCCTAATAAACCCCTTATCAAAGAGTTCCTGAAGTTGCTCTTTCAATTCTTTTAATTCAGTTTGTGCCATATGATATAGAGGAATAGAAATGAGCTGTGTGCCCGACACAAAGTCAGTACTGAAATAAATATCCTTGTCGGATGGCATACCCGGCAGGTCTGCAGGAAATACATCCGGAAAGTCTCGCACTACCGGTACTGAATCGATAGAAAGAGTACCTGCCTCAATATCTCTCACGAAGGCCAAATATGACAAACCTCCCTTCCCAACTATACGTTGTGGCTTCAAATAAGAAATTATCCTACTCGGAACATAATCTAGAGAACCTCTCCATTCAACCTTTGGCAACCCCGGCATCGCCAATGTCACTGTTTTTGCATGACAATCCAGAATAGCATAACATGGAGACAACTAATACATACCTAGGATTACATAAAATTCAACCATACTGAGCAATAAGTGATCAACTTTAGTCTCCAGTCCCCCAATAGTTACCATACACGACCGATACATATGGTCCACGATTATAGTATCGCCCACCAACGTAGATACATGAACAGATGAAACGAAGGACTCACAGGGCATATCCAGATAACGAGTAAAGTACGATGACACATACAAATAATTAGAACCATGGTCAAATAATATAGAAGCACCACTATGGCACATTGAGACAATACATGTGATCACTGCATCCTGAGTCATAAGTAACCGTAACTGAAATATGAGGCCATAAATGAATCTCCTAATCCTTTCCCTATCAGTGGGAACCAACCAAACTGCGTGATGAGACAAATCAGAAAATTTCATCTCGTACTGCGTCACAGACATGCCATCCTGACGTAACTGCTCAATCTGTCTGCGCAGCTCCTCTCTGCGAGATTGCGACACAAACTTCTCTAAAAAAAGAACGGAGAATTCCCTCCATGTTAGTGGTGTTGAACCGATCGACCTGCGACTCTTAAAATCTACCCACCATCTGAAGGCAGCCCTAGAAAACTAAAAAATGGTGAACGAGACCCCACTGGTCTTTAGAATACCCCCTATCCAAAGCATCCGCTGGCACTAATCCAGAAAACCCTGAGCATCCTCTGACTCAGTACTGCTAAATAATGGAGGTCGAAGCCTCCCAAATCACTCAAGTCTCCTCTTCTCATCATCTGCCACAACGGGGACTACCGTAGCCCGAGCAGTTGCAGTCGGCTAGGCTGGTAGTGCCCCAGGTATCTGAAGTCCCTGCACTACCTAATCCATAGTACGGGCAACATGGGTATGAGTGCTTCCCCTAGCCTGAGCAGTGGTTGGTACGGCCTGAGCCAAAACCACTTGAGCAAGGCCAGTGCAAACTGAAGATATCTGAGCCAAAGCCTCATGTAGGCATGGAATCTCAATGCGCACAGTTGGTGCCTGAGCGGGTCCCGCCGGCTCAACTACGTCTAGAATCTTCTCCAAAGCTGGAGAAACTGGTGGTGATACAGGTGCTATTCCAATTGTTGTATGAGCGACACCTTGACCTCTACCTCGTCCCCAACCTCTACCACAGCCCCGGCCTCTCGCGGCCCTAACTGGTGGTACTGGTGGCTGACCGTCCAATCCGGTAGTATGTGTCCTCACCATCTGTGAGAGAATAGATTAACAGAATTTTAGTTTTCTGGAATCAACAAGTTCGCACGATAGAATACAAGAAAGTCAAATTTTCCTAGGGGGTCGGCAGCCTCTCGAAGATAAGTACAGACGTCTACGTACTGATCTGCAAGACTCTACTAAACCTGCTCATGACTCGTGAGACCTATGTAACCTAGGCTCTAATACCAACTTGTTACGACCCAAAATCTCACTCGTCGTGATAACATCTATCTCAATACTAGGAAAGCCAACATCATCATTAATCCACAATATCTTTTAAATATGGAAAACATCATAAGTTTATGAGAAAATCCCACAAATACTGAATATACTCCCAAAATCCGGTGTCACTAAGTACATGAGCAACTAAATGATAACAAAGTCCGACTAATAAAAACATCGTTGGAAAATATAGAACAGTATAAAAACTGAAAGGAAAGAGAGTCGAAGTCTGGGGATGCTAAGCAGCTACCTCGATAGTCTCCAATAGATAAAGCTCCGAAAAACGAGCAACCACCATGTCCAAAAGTACCTGGATCTGCACATGAGGTGCAATGTGTAATATGAGTACATCCAAGTCAGTAAGTAACAATACTAAACAAAGAACTGAGGATAGTGATGAGCTTCACAGTTAAGTCCAATTACAGAAATTTCCAACATAAAAAGGTAGGCATGCTTTCAAGTTCAACATTTAAAACTCAAACAGTTGTTTCATATCAAATCCGACAGAAACAGAAGATAATGTCTTTCAGAAATTTCCCAAAAAGATTGATATATGACAACAGAAGTGCAGCAATAATGTAATCAATGCAACTTCTCAGGGCAACATTCACTCAGTCCTCCCATTCACTCCAACCTCACAATCACTCTTTCCTCACAATCACTTACTTCTCTCAGTCACTCAGCACTCTACACTTGCACTTAGTAGGTACCAGCACTCACTAGGGGTGTGTACAGACTCCGGAGGGGCTCTTTCAGCCCAAGCACTATAACAAGCCAATCATGGAATAAGTCAATGAAACATGTTGCGGCGTGAAGCCCGGTCCCATAAATATCCTCACAATTAGGCCCTAGGCCTCACTCAGTAATCAACATCTCCAGTATCTCGGCCTCTCAGAAATCATGATAAGCAGCACAACAACAATGATATGATGCATCAATAATGAACAAGAGAGACTGAGATGTAAAATCCAAGTAAAACCGTGACTGAGTACAAAATAGTAATTTAACAGATAATTCAACATGTACACGACCTATATGAGTCCCAACAATATCAACACATGATTTAAACATGATTTATAGTTCGATTTCTCTAATACGTAGAAAACTATACGGATAACAATAACTTATTCAACTACACAAATCCATGGAATTGACCAAGTCACAATTCATACGGTGCACGCCCACGCGCCCGTCACCTAAAATGTGCGTCACCTCCAAACCAATCACAAAACACACAATCAGGGGTTACATACCCTCATGACCAAATTAAAAACTGTTACTTACCTCAAATCATGTAATACTTTATTCCGCTATGCCCTTTCTACGAGAACTGATATCCGAAAGCCTCATATCTAGCCACAATCTATTCGATTCAGTAAATACCAATTATTGTAATTAATTTCATAAAGAAATACTAATTTTTCCGATAAAATCCGAAATTTAACTCAAATATCGCTCGTGGGGACCACGTCTCGAAACCCGACAAAAGTTATAAAATATGAACTCCCATCAAACCACGAGTCCATCCATACTAATTTCACATAATTCCGACATCAACTCTACCTTCAAATCTTCAATTAAAGTCTTTGAAGATTTCTACCATTTTCAACCCAATCTTTACATATTTGAATTCATCTATCTTATTAATATGTGTATGTATACATAATACTCTCACACTCAAGAATCATACTCCCAATCACTCATCTTTACCCAAACTCAAAATTAAAGACTAGTGTTAGAAATTCTTACCTCTTTGAATCCCTAGCAAGATCCTTGTGAATTCTTCAAACCTTGAACAAGAATTGATGGACAAATGACTAGGTCTTCAATTTCTCTCTCTAAGATGCACTCACCTCTCTCTGAAATATCAGATGAAACCCTTGAAAATGACCCCTAATAGTGTTTTATAAGAATGTGGTCTGGTTTATATAACCAGAGAAATGAAGCCCAGAAAAACACTTTACGATCGCATATGCGACCGCATAATGCTTCTGTGGCCCACATAATGGGTCATAAAAATGGCCTCCGAAACTGGGCAATGTTGCCTCAATCTGCGGTCCGCAGACCAGATATGCGGTCGCATAATGCACCGCAGAACTGATCTGCGGTCGCATATTGCCGTAAACTTTCCTCCACCCTTGCCCTACTCCTGATTCACTCTACGGACATTATGCGGTCCGCCAATGATTCTGCGACAGCATAGTGGGCCGCAGAAATGACTTTTTCTAGCAAAACATTTTCTTTTACTCCCAGTGCATTGTTCAACCCAAAAAGTCTGAGCCTTTGTACTAATTAATCTTCCTCGACACCACAAAACCATAATTTTCATAAAAAACTTTCTCCGGGGTCGTTTCACATAAGTCAACATCTGATCACCCTTTTTAACTTAAGTTCTAAATCTTGGAACTATGTGCTCCATATCATTCCAAACCTCACTGGACCTGAACAAATTACCCCCGGCAAGTCAAATTACAACGAAAAGCACAATTTGAGTAGTAAATAGGAAGACGGGTTGTAATACTCAAAACGACCGGCCGGGTCATTACACATAGTCTCAACCAATCGATATCGCCTATATCGATCTTTTTCTTTCATTGTACCTTAATTTTTGCTAGGTTTGCAGGGTAGATTCCAAGAGATAGCAGGTATTTACAAGATAATTTTCTTCCATATGATTTTAAGTTTACTTCATTCTTTTTATGTCACGACCCAAAATATCACCTATCATGATGGTGCCTATCTCGATATTAGGCAAGCCGACAATCTCAATAAACCACCATATCTTTTACATTTGAAAACATAAGATTTAAATTCAGCAGAACAAATCTCATAAATACATATATAAATACTCCCAAAACCCAGTGTCAATGAGTACATGAGCATCTAAATGAATACAAAGTATGACTGATAAAATCACTGCATTAAAATATAGAACAGTACAATAACTAAAAAAGAAGGGAGTCAAAGTCTATAGATGCCAAGCAACTACCTTGATAGTCTCCAACAGAATAAACTCTGAAATCTAGTAACCTCCGTATCCGGGAGCACCTGGATCTGCACACGAGGTGCAGAGTGTAGTATGAGTACAACCAACTTAATAAGTAGCAAGACTAACCTTTGGGCTGAAAGTAGTGATGAGCTCAGCAGGTACAGTCCAGTATAGAAATAACAATATAGAAATGTAAGCATGCTTTCAAGTTCAACAGTTACTCTCAGTACAAATAAAATAGATAAATTATGAACAATATGAAGAATATGAGATCTCTATATCTACATGCCAATGTACATACTATATGTGATGTACCTTAGTGAAAACTCTGTGTACTCACACTCTCAGAATACTCAGTCACTCAGTACTGTATATGGCCAATCCAGCCCAAATATATATGTATATCCAACAACTGACAGTCAGTCACTCAGTACTGTATAAGGCCAATCCAGCCCAAGGGACGATCCATCCCCGAATATCAATGATTCGGACAAGATCCATGTACAGGAAAAATCCATCCCTCAATAAAAATGCTTCGGGCAAACTCATTCATGAATAAAGAGAATATATATATATATATATATATATATATATATATATATATATATATATATATATATATATATATATATATATCAACTACGCTCATTGTGGGGGGTGCAGACTCCAGAGGGGCTCCTTCAGCCCAACCTCTATAATAGCCAGATCCAGGCATAAATAAATAAAAATAACTATCACTCAGAATCCCAAGTCTCTCGGGCTCTCCATAACATGAAGAATCAACCCGGCATGATGATATGAAGTATAAATGAATGACAACAGAGACTGAGATATTATATGCAAGTGATATATGTGACTGAGTAAAACAATTATAATTTAAACAATAATTCAACAGTAATACGACCCATGTGGGTCCCAAAATATATTGGTGTGTAGCCTAAACATGATCTTTAATATGAGTCTCAGCTCAATTTATCTAACACGTGGAGGATATATGGATAATGCCATTGATTTAACTATGCAACTCCACGGAATCAACTTAAGTCACAATTTCCACGTCATCATGGAAATTCAGGGATGCCATCTTACGCCCGTTACCTAGGATGTGCGTCATCTCCAAACAATTCATACAACACGAAATTCAGGGATTTATAGCCTCAAAATCAAGTTAAAAGTGTTACTTACCTGAAAACCGCATAATTTCTTACTCCACTATGCCCTTGCCTCGTGGATTGGTCTCCAAACGTCCGAATCTCGCCACAACCAGTACAATACAATCAATATAGGCTAAAGCAATTAATTCCACAAGAAAATACAAAATTATAGCCAAAAATCCGAAATTGACTTAAACCCGCCCCCCGAGCCCACGTCTCAAAATCCGACAAAAGTCTCAAAATCCCATTCAAAACCTCAAAATTCTAGTCCAAGAATTCTTTCTCATTTTCCCCAAATCTCCATCTCAACACACTAATTAAATGATGAAAACAATGATATATTTGTGTATATTGACCAAATCTGAGTTAGAATCACTTACCCCGATATTTTTCCTTGAAAATATCTCAAACATCGCCTCTCCCCAAGCTTCAATTTGGCAAAAATGAAAAATGGGACGAAGCCCCCATTTTCTGTCCAGGCGCTGCCCTCGTTTTCTGCCCTTGTTTTTCTGCCCTCATTTTCTACCCTTGTTTTCTGCCCTCGTTTTCTGCCCCGATTTCTGCCCTCATTTTCTGACCTCATTTTCTGCCCTCAAATTCTGACCTCGTTTTCTGCCCCCGTTTTCCAGCTAAAAAATTCCAACAACTGTTTAAGTCCAAATTTTGATCCATTAACCATCCGAAACTCACTAGAGGCCCTCTGGACCTCAAACTAATATACCAACAAGTCCTAAAATATCATACGAACTTAGCCAAAATCTCTAATCACATAAAACAATGCTAAAACCACAAATCATACCACAATTCAAGCTTAAGGAACTTAAGAATTTCCAATTTCTACATTTGATGTCGAAACCTACCAAATCAAGTCCGATTGACCTCAAATATTGCACACAAGTCATAAATGACATAACGGAGCTATGAAAATTTTCAGGACTGGATTCCGACCCCGATATCAGAAAGTCAACTCCCCGGTCAAACGTTTCAAAAATTCAACTTTCGCCATTTCAAGCCAAATTCCACTACGGACTTCCAAAAACATTTATGGACATGCTCCTAAGTCTAAAATCACCATACAGAGCTATTGGAATGATCAAAACTCTATTCCAAGGTCATTTACACATAAGTCGACATCCGGTCACTATTTTAACTTAAACTTTAAACCTTTTAACTAAGTATTCCAATTCATTCCTAAAACCTCACATGACCCAAACTAATCACTCCGACAAGTCACATAACAACTGTGAAGCATAAATTGAGCAGTAAATGGGGGAATGGGGCTACAACTCTCAAAATAACTGGCCAAGTCGTTACATCCTCCCCCTCTTAAACAAACGTTTGTCCTCGAACGGGATTTGAATTATACTTAGAGTTTTGAAAAGATGAGGATAATATCTACGCATATCATGCTCGGTCTCCCAAGTCGCCTCCTCAACAGGATGACCCCTCCACTGTACTTTTACAGAAGTAATGCTCTTCGATTTTCAGCTTTCTAACATGTCTGTCCAATATTGCCACTGGCTCCTCAACATAAGATAGATCCTTATCCAACTGCTGGATTGAGCTGAAGTCTAACACATGAGACAGATCGCTGTGATACTTTCGGAGCATGGAAACATGGAGCACTGGATGAACTGCAGAGAGATTAGTTGGTAGTGCAAGTCTATAAGCCACCTCTCCAATTCTTTCAAGAATCTCAAAAGGCCCAATATACCTAGGGCTTAACCTTACCTTCTTCCCAAATCTCATAACACCCTTCATGGGTGAAACCCAGAGCAAGACCCGCTCACCAACCATGAATGCAACATCACGAACTTTCCGATACGCATAACTCATTTGTCTAGATTGGGCTGTACGAAGCCGATCCAGAATCAATTTAACCTTTTCCAAGGCATCTTGAACCAAGTCCATACCCAATAGTCTAGCTTAGCCCTGCTCGAACCAACCCACTGGAGACCGACACCGCCTACTATATAAGGCTTCATACAGCGCCATCTGAATACTCGATTGATAACTATTATTGTAAGCAAACTCTGCAAGTGGCAAGAATTGATCCCAAGCACCCCAAAAATCTATCACACAAGCACGAAGCATATCCTCCAGTATCTGAATAGTGCGCTCAGGCTGCCCGTCTGTCTGAGGGTGAAATGTTGTACTTAACTCCACACGAGTACCCAACTCTCGATGTATGACTCTCCAGAACTGTGATGTAAACAGCGTACTCCGGTCGGAGATGATAGATACCGGTACGCCATAAAGCCTAACAATCTCGTGAATGTAACACTGAGCCAGCTGCTCCGAAGAGTAAGTAGTAACCACATGAATGAAATAAGCTGACTTGGTCAATCGATCTATAATCACCCAAACACCATCAAACTTTCTTAATGTCTTTGGGAGCCCAACTGCGAAGTCCATGGTAATACGATCCCACTTCCACTTCAGAATTTCAAGTCTCTGACGCAATCCGCCTGGTCTCTGATGCTCGTACTTCACCTGTTGACAATTTAAACACCGAGCTACAAACCCAACTATATCTTTCTTCATTCGTCTCTACCAATAGTGTTGCTTCAAATCCTGATACATCTTCGCTGCACCTGGATGATTGGAGTATGGCGAACTGTGAGCCTCCTAAAGAATCAAATCACGCAAACCATATACATTAGTCATATGTAGCCTACCTTGTATCTGTAATATACCGTCATCTCCAATAAGGACTTCCTTGGCATCACCGTGCTGAACCGTGTCCTTAAGGAAAGATGAGGATCATCAAACTAACGTTCTGTGATGCGATCATAAAGAGAAGACTGCAAAAATCACACAAGCCAAAACTCGGCTCGGCTCAGAAATATCCAATCTGAAAAAATTGTTGGCCAAGGCCTGAACATCCAATGCAAAAGGCCTCTCTGCTACCGGTAAGTATGCTAAGCTGCCCAAACTCTCTACCTTACGACTCAAGGCATCTACCACCACATGGGCCTTTCCGGGATGATAGAGAATGGTGATATCATAATCCTTAAGAAACTCCAACCACCTTCGTTGTCGTAAATTAAGATCCTTTTGTTTAAACAAATATTGTAAACTCCGATGATCGGTATAAACCTCACAATCGACATTGTACAAATAATGTCGCCAAATCTTCAAGGCATGAACAATAGCTGCTAACTCAAGGTCGTAGACCGGATAATTCTTCTCATGTACCTTTAACTGTCAGGATGCATAGGCAATCACCCTATCGTCTTGCATCAGCACTATGCCGAGACTAATACGCGACGCATCACAATACATAGTATAAGACCCTAAACCTATAGGCAACACCAATACTTGGGTTGTAGTCAAAGTTGTCTTGAGCTTCTGAAAACTCTCTTCATACTCATCCGACCACCTGAACGGAGCACCTTTCTGGGTACCCTCCACAAAGCGACAATAATAACCGACCAAGCCGAGAAAACTCTGAATCTCGGTAGCTGAAGATGGCCTGGGCTAACTCTGAACTGCCTCTATCTTTTCCGGACACACCTTAATTCCTTCACTGGACACTATATGTCCCAAGAATGCCACAGAACTAAGCTAGAACTCACAATTAGAGAATTTGGCATAAAGTCTCTCCTCTCTCAGCCTCTGTAATACAATACCCAAATGTTGTACATGTTTCTTCTGGCTATGTGAGTCCACCAGAATATCATTAATAAATAATAAGACAAATGAATAAAGATATGGCTGGAATACACTATTCATCAAGCGCATAAATGTTGTTGGGGGATTGGTTAGCCCAAAAGAGATCACGAGAAATTCATAGTGGCCATAACGGGTCCTGAATGTCATTTGTAGAGTATACAAATCCCGAATTTTCAACTGGTGATACCCAGGTCTCAAATCAATTTTGGAAAATACACTCGCTCCCTCGAGCTGGTCAAATAAGTCATCAATATGCGGCAAAGGATATTTATTCTTGATTGTAACCTTGTTCAGTTGCTTGTAATCAATGCACATCCGCATAGTACCATTTTATTTTTCACAAACGAAATCGGTGCACCCCAAGGTGACATACTAGGCCTAATAAACCCCTTATCAAGGAGTTCCTGAAGTTGCTCTTTCAACTCTTTCAACTCATCTGGTTTCATATGATACGGAGGAATAGAAATGGGCTGAGTGCCCGACACCAAGTCAATACAAAAATTAATATCCCTATCGGGTGGCATACCCGGCAGGTTTGCATGAAATACATCCAAAAAGTCTCACACTACCGGTACCAAAATTAATATTCGGATCAATATTGTGATGACCCAAAATATCATCTCTAATCTAAACATTCACTATTGTGTTCTAAGACCTCGAAAGCACTACTCATCATTCATCGATTTGCGTGCGAAGTCTGTATAAATTTTTGGAAAGTTTTTATATGAAATATTAATTAAAATATGAAATAGAAGTTTAAAACTCAATTAAGTTGACTTTGATCAACATTTTAAGAAACCAAACCCCGATCAGTGTTTTGACAGTTCTAATAGGTTTGTATCGTGATTTGGGACTTGAGCGTATGCTCAGAATTTAATTTGGAGGTCTAGCTTAAGTTATGTCCATTTAACGGAAACTAGAAAATTAAAGGCTAAAGATTTTCAAAGTTTGACCACAGATTTGACTTTTTGATATCGGGGTCGGAGTCTAATTCTGGAAATTTAAATAGGTGCGTTATTCATTTATGGCTTGTGTGCCAAATATGAGGTCAACCATACTTGATTTGATAGGTTTCAGCATCAAATGTAGAACTTGAAAATTCTTAAGTTCCTTAAGCTTGAATTGGGGTATGATTCGTGGTTTTAGCATTGTTTGATGTGATTTGAGGTTTTTACTAAGTTCGTATGATATTTTAGGACCTGTTGGTGTATTTGGTTAAGGTCACGGGGGACCTCGGGTGGATTCCGTATGGTTAACGGATCAAAATTTGGACTTAAGGACAATCTGAAATTTTGTCCTTCTGGTGTAATTGCACCTGCGAATTTTAGACCGCGGATGCGAGCTCGCAGAAGCGAGCCAAGCCTCGTAGAATCGGATAGTCCATAGAAGCGGACTCTTGTCCGCAGAAGTGATCCAGCCCACAGAAGAGACCCCAATCTCCACAAAAGCGAGACCGCATATGCGGTTAAGTGACCGCAGATGCAAAAAGGCCTAGACAGAACCCATAAAATCGAAAGTTAACCATTTTTACTCACTTTTGACTTTTGAGTCTCGGATTTAGGCGATTCCAAATGGACTTTTCACGAATTTGAATTGGGTAAGTGTTCTATAACCAAAAGTGATTATATTTCATAAATCCATGTCTATATTCATCATTTATTTCAGATTTAGATGAATGAAATTGGAATTTTTGTAACCACTTTCCAAAGATGAAAATTTAAGATTTGAAGGTCCATTTGACATCGAAATTTGATAATTTTGGAATGGTTGGACTCGTCTCGGAATGGGTGTTTAGATTTCGTAAGTTCTTTTTTGAGATTTGAGACGTGGGCCCCACTGTTTATTTTTTAGATAATTTTTGGATTTTAATCCCGAAAATTAGTAAATTCATATGGAATTAATTCCTACAATTTGTATTGAGTATATTGAATTTTTTATGATGAGATTTGAGGATTTCGTACATGAATTCGCGAGGTAAAGCTTTATTGTAATCTTGAGTTAGTTGCAAAGCGAGGTAAGTATCATGGTTAACCTTGACTTGAGGGAGTAGGATTTTATTTGTTTTTTGCTACGTGATTTAATATGCGGGTATAATGTATATGGGAGGTGATGAGTACTTATGCGTTGTGGTTGAGGCAAGGCATACTGGAGCAATTTAAATCATTTTGAATAATTATTTATTTAATTAAGATATTCCTGTTTAAGTTTATTATTGATTATTGATCGATATTCATGGAATTTTTATAGATTTAATTATTGTTGAATATGGTGAGAAAGAGCGTAAAAGCACGAAGGGTGATGTCGTGCCATTTTTAATATTTATACTATCATTGTCATGATGAGAAAGAGTGTAAAAGCACGAAGGGTGTTGCTGTGTCATTTTTGAGTGTAAAAGCTCGAAGAGTGATGTAGTGCCATGTTCAGAGAGTGTAAAAGCGCGAAGGGTGATGTCGTGCCAAAAGAGAGTTAAAGTATGAATGGGTGATGTCGTACCAATTATTATTATTTATTTATCAAATTATGGGAGGAATGAGAGTACAATCACGAAGGGTAGTGCATGCCGTGCCAATTTCATATTATTAGTTGCTCATATTATTGGTGACGAATTAATTGGATGCTTTGCAGCACTTCTCCTGCAGAAATTTCTATATAATTCCCCTTCGCATGTTCCCTCCCAAATTTATAAATTGTTATTTAATGTATTATTGTTGCTTCGTATTTGTATATACTTTTACAAGTTATTTACGTACGTGCCTTATCATAGCCTCGTCACTACTTCGTCGAGGTTAGGCTCGACACTTACGGAGTACATGGGGTCGGTTGTACTCATACTACACTCTGCACTGCTTGTGCAGATTTTGAAGTTGGTCCCAGCAGCGTACCATAGACGTGCTCTTATTCAGCTACCCGAAGGAGACTCCAGGTATAACTGCACAGCGTCCGCAGTTCTGAAGTCCCCTTCTATCTTATCTTAGTTGTGTATTATCTTTCAAACAACTTGAATTTTATTCAGACCTTTATTTTTTTTATCCTAGTAGCTCGTGTGACACCTGATTCGGGGATGTATTTTGATGATTTAGTTGTTGTGGTCATCCACACTTTATTTTAGTAATTGACTTCTGTTTAAATTGATTTGTTTAAAAATGGTTAAGATTTTTCTAACGTTGGCTTGCGTAACAAGTGAAATATTAGGCGCTATCACGGTCCCGAAGATGGTAATATCGGGTCATAACAAGTTGGTACCAGAGCACTAGGTTACATAGGTCTCACGAGTCACGAGCAAGCTTAGTAGAGTCTGAAGGATCGGTACGGAGACATATGTACCTATCTTTCAGAGGCTATGAAGTTTAGGAATAATATCACTTCTTTTTTATTCTATCATGCGATCATATTCTATCATCAATAATTGAACCATTCTATTCTTATTCTCTCACAGATGGTGAGAACACGTAATACATCTACCGATGGATAGGGACCAGAGCCCCCGGTGTCAATTATGACCAGGGGTAGAGGTCGAGGTCGAGGTCGCGCTAGAGGTTGAGGTTGAGGTTGAGGTAGAGCTCAGTCTAGTGCTCAGGCAGCAACACTTGTTGTAGAACCTCAGGTGGATCTTCAGGAGGGCGTTTCAGTTCTGGCTATATCGGTTGGACCAGTTCAGGTCCCGAAAGGATTCATAGCTACTCTAGTGCTTCAGGATGCTCTAGTCCATTTGGTGAGTCTTAAGGAAGGCGTGGCCCAGAATGGTACATTTACAGTGGTACCAACCATCTCACAGGCTAGGGGAGGAGCACAAACTCCCACTAATCCCGCTCCAAAGCAGATGGCTCACCCGTATCAGGCTCTAGCAGCCCCGCTATTTGGGGTAGTTCAGCCAGTTGTTGCGGCACAGGCCAGTGATAGGCCTGCCATGTCTTATGAGGCCTTATTGAGACTAGATAAGTTTACTAAGCTCTTTCCAGTTCACTTCAGTGGTACACCTTCTGAGGACCCATAGGATTATCTTGACCGCTGCCATGAGGTGTTGTAGAACATGGGAATAGTTGAGACCAATGGGGTCGATTTTGCTATATTTTAGATGACGGGTTCCTCCAAGAGATGGTGGAGAGATTTTATGTTGACTAGACCAGTTGTATCGCCTACACAGACTTAGGAGCAGTTCTCACGGATGTTTCTAGAGAAGTTCCTCCCTATCAGATTGAGAGGGGATTATCGTAGGTAATTTGAGCGTCTACTGTAGGGCAGTATGACTGTTACTAGTACAAGACCTGTTTTGTAGATTTAGCCCGTCATGCTCTCCTTATACTACCTACTAAGGGAGAGAGAGTGAGGAGGTTTATTTAGGGACTCACTCACCCTATCAGGCTTTAGATGGCCAAGGAGACCGGAAGTGATATTTCCTTTCAGGCAGCTGCTAATGTTGCGAGGAGGATCGAGATGGTTCTTGCACATGAGAGAGGGCAGGGGTCTGATAAGAGGCCTCATCAATTCGGTGGGTTCAGTGGTGCCTTGTTTGGAGGCAGGGGTAATTTTGGTAGAGTCCATCCTCCCAGGCCGTTTCATTCAGCGCTCCATGCATCTCACAGCTCTTTAGGTGGTCACGACAATCATGTGTCTTATTCCGACCAGCTAGCTTACAGTGCACCCCTAGCTCCTATTAATGCCCCTCCGATCTGGAGTTATCAGAGTGGTTATGCAGGTCCACATAGTCAGTTCCAGGGTCAGCAGTCCCAACAACCGAGGACCTGTTATACTTGTGGTGATATGAGGCACATTGCTAGATTTTGCCCTCGGGTATCGGGCAGTTCACAGCAACAGGGTTCTCGTGCTATGATTCAAGCACCAGCTATTCTGCCACCCACCCAGCCAGCTAGGGGCAGGGGTCAGACAGCTAGAGGTGGAGTTCAGGCCATTAGGGGTGGAGGCCAGCCAGTTAGAGGGTGTCCTAGGGACACAATTTAGAGTGGTGGGGCTCAACCCCAATTTTATGCTTTTCCAACTAGGACTGAGGCTGAGTCATTCGATGCAGTGATCACATGTATTGTTCTAGTTTTCCATAGAGATGCTTCAGTTCTATTTGATCCATGATCTACTTATTCCTATGTGTCCTCCTAGTTTTCTTCATATCTGGTTTTGCCTTATGATTCGCTGAGTGCTTCTGTGTATGTATCCACGCCGGTGGGAGATTCTGTTGTGGTAGATTATTTCTATCGTTCATGTATGGTTACTATTGAGAGTCTTGAGACTAGCGTGCATCTTCTACTTCTTGATATGGTAGATTTTGATGTCATCTTGGGTATGGATTGGCTGTCACCTTATCATGCTATATTGGATTGTCATGCCAAGACGGTGACCCTAGCCATGCCGGGGTTACCTCGGTTAGAGTGGAAAGGAACTATTTGGCTTATATTCGCGATCCCAGTGCGGATGTTCCTTCTGTGGACTCAGTACCAGTTGTTCGTGAATTTTCAGAAGTATTTCCTGCATATTTACCGGGGATGCTACCCGACAGAGATATTGGCTTATGTATTGATTTGGCTCTGGTCACTCAACCCATTTCTATTCCACCATACCATATGGCCCCGCCGGAGTTTAAGGAGCAGTTACAAGAATTGGTTGATCATGGATTCATTAGACCTAGTGTCTCACCCTGGGGTGCACCAATATTGTTTGTGAAGAAGAAAGATGGTTCAATGCGGATGTGTATAGATTATCGGCAGTTGAACAAGGCTACTATCAAGAACAGGTATCCACTTCCAAGAATTCGATGACTTATTCTATCAGCTTCAGGGTGCCAAGGTGTTTTCAAAGATCGACTTGAGGTCTGGTTACCATCAGTTGAAGATTAGGACACTTGATGTCCCTAAGACAGTTTTTCGGACTCGGTATGAGCATTACGAATTCCTAGTGATGTCATTTGGGCTGATAAATACCCAGAACCATTTATGAATTTGATGAATGAGGTGTTCAAGCTCTATCTAGATTCCTTTGTTGTTGTACTCATTGATGATATCTTGATTTACTCCAGCAGTCGAGAGGAGTATGAGAAACATATTCGAATTGTGCTTCAGACTTTGGAGAATAATTAGTTATATGACAAATTTTCAAAATGCGAGTTTTAATTAAACTCAGTTGACTTTTTGGGGCATGTTGTATCGGTAGAAGGCATAAAGGTGAATCCTAAGAAGATTGAGGCAGTTCAGAACTGGCTAGGCCTATTTTAGTTACGGAGATACGGAGTTTTCTAGGTTTGGCGGGTTATTATCGTCGGTTCATGGAAGGGTTTTCATCTATATCAAGCCTATTTACCAGACTGACCCAGAAAGGTATTCCATTTAGATGGTCAGACGAGTGTGAGTTGAGCTTTTAGAAGCTCAAGACTGCTTTAACTACGGCACCAGTGTTGGTATTACCCACAGGTTCAGGATCTCATAGGGTATATTGTGTTGCATCTCGCGTTGGGCTTGGTGCAGTATTAACGCTAGATGACATGATGATTGCATATGCATCGCAACAATTGAAAGTTCATGAGAAGAATTATCTTGTTCATGATTTTGAATTGGCAGCCATTGTCCATGCTTTGAAGATTTGGAGGCATTACCTTTACGGTATCTCATGTGAAGTATTCACTGATCATCGTAGCCTACAGTATCTGTTCAGGCAAAGATCTCAATTTGAGGCAGAGAAGATGGTTGGAGTTGTTGAAAGACTATGATATCACCATTTTGTATCACCCTAGAAAGGCCAATGTGGTGGCCAATGCTATGAATAGAAATGCTGTGAGTATAGGCAGTCTTGCGTATATTCTGGTTGGTGAGAGACTGTTAGCTGAATATGTTCAGACTTTGGCTAATCAGTTCATGAGGTTAGATATTTCGGAACCTAGTCGGGTTCTACCTTGCACAATCGCTCAGTCTTCTTTATATGAGCGTATCAAAGAGCGACAATTTGATGATCCTAATTTGCTTGTCCTTAAGGACACAGTACGGCATGGTGGTACCAAACAGGTTGTTGTGGGGGAAGATGGAGTTCTATGGATACAGGGTCGTATTTGTGTGCCTAATGTTGATGACCTTTGTGGATTAATTCTTGAAGAGGCCCACATCTCCAGGTATTCTATTCATCCAAGTGCCGCCAAAATGTATCAAGATTTTTGGCAACATTATTGGTGGAGGAGAATGAAGAAGGATATAGTTGCGTATGCAGCTCGGTGTCTAAATTGTCAGCAACTCAAGTACGAGTATCAGAGACCTGGTGGTTTGCTTCAGAAGTTAGAAATTCCTGAGTGGAAGTGGGAGTGTATCTCTATGGATTTTGTGGATGGGCTCCCACAGACTCAGAGAAAGTTCGACGCAGTATGGGACATTATGGACAGGTTGAGCAAGTCAGCACATATCATTCCAATAGCAGTTACCTATTCTTCATAGCGGTTACCTGAAATTTACATTCATGAGATTGTCCGCCTTCACGGTGTGCCCGTGTCTATCATTTCTGATCGAGGTACACAGTTCACCTCGCACTTCTGGAGAGCTGTACAGCGTGAGTTAGGCACGCAGGTTGAGTTGAGTACAACATTTCATCCACAGACAGACTGACAGTTAGAGCGCACCATTCAAATATTGGAAGATATGCTTCGCGCTTGTATTATAGACTTTAGAGGTTCTGGAGATCAGTTCTTGCCACTTGCGGAGTTTGCCTATAATAACATCTACCAGTCAAGCATTCAGATGGCTCCATATGAAGCATTATATGGGAGGCGATGTCATTCACCAGTTGGCTGGTTTGAACCGAGAGAGGCTCGGTTGTTGGGTACCTATTTGGTACAGGATGCCTTGGATAAGGTCAAGATTATTTAGGATCGACTTCGCACAACTCAGTCTAGGAAAAAGCGTTATGCCGACCGTAAAGTTCATGATATTGCATTCATGGTTGGAGAAAGAGTATTGCTCCGTGTTTCACCTATGAAAGGTGTAATAAGATTCGGAAAGAAGGGCAAGTTGAGCCCTAGGTATATTGGACCCTTTGAAATTCTTGAAAGGGTGGGTGAAGTAGCCTACATGCTTGTACTACCACCTAGTTTATTAGCAGTTCATCCGGTGTTCCATGTGTCTATGCTCCGAAAATATCATGGTGATTCGTCCCATGTATTAGATTCCAGCTCAGTCCAATTGGACAAAGATTTGACTTATGAAGAGGAGCCAGTAGCTATTCTAGCCCGGCAGGTCCGACAGTTGAGGTCTAAGAGTTATCCTTCAATTTGGGTGCAATGGATAGATCATCCTGTGGAAGAATCTACCTGGGAGTTTGAGTCGGACATGCGGAGTAGATATCCACATCATTTCACCAGCTCAGGTATTTTTCTAATTTCGTTCGAGGACGAACGTTTGTTTCAGAAGTGGGGAATGTGATGACCGAAAGTGTCATCTTTAATTTAAACATTCATTATTGTGTTCTAACATCTCGAAAAGAACTATTCATCATTCATCGACTTGCGTGCGCAGTCCGTATAAGTTTTTGAAAAGTTTTTATATTAAAAATTGATTAAAATGTGAAATAGAGCTTTAAAACTTAATTAAGTTGACTTTGGTCAACGGTTTGAGAAAATGGACCCGGATCAGTATTTTGACAGTTATGGTAGGTCCGTATTGTGATTAGGGACTTGAGTGTATGCCCAGAATTTAATTTGGAGGTCCTTAGCTCAAATTATAACCATTTAACGGAAACTAGGAATTTAAAGGCTAAAGATTTTCAAAGTTTGACCACGGATTTGACTTTTTGATATCAGGGCCGGAATCTGATTTTGGAAATTTTAATAGGTTCGTTATGTCATTTATGACTTGTGTGAAACATTTGAGGTCAATCGGACTTGATTTGATAGGCTTCGGCATCGAATGTAGAAGTTGAAAATTATTAAGTTCCTTAAGCGTGAATTGGGGTGTGATTCACGGTTTTAGCGTTGTTTGATGTGATTTGAGGTTCCGGCTAAGTTTGTATGATATTTTAAGACTTGTTTTTTGTATTTGGTTGAGGTCCCAGGGTCCTCGGGTGGATTCCGGATGGTTAACAGATCAAAATTTGGACTTAAGGAAAATCTGAAATTTTGGCCTTCCGGTGAAATCGCACCTGCGGATTTTAGACCACAGATGCGGGCTCGCAGAAAAGGGCCAGGCCTCGCAGAAGCGGATAGTCCACAGAAGCGGATGGGGAGCCACAGAAGCGCGACCGTAGAAGCGGCACACGCATCGCAGAAGCGGGAAACGGGGAAGGGCAGCCTTGTCGCAGAAGCGGACGCTTCTTCGCAGAAACGGACGCGTCTTCGCAGAAGCGGATTCTTCTTCGCAGAAGCTAGTTTGTAGAAGCGCACTCTTGTCCCCAAAAATAATCCAGCATGTGGAAGCGATCCCAATATCCGCAAAAGCGGAACCGCAGATGCGGTTAAGTGTTCGCAAATGCGAAAAAGCCTAGACAGAACCCACAAAATCAGAAGTTAACCATTTATACTCATTTTTGAGTTTTGAGTCTCGGATTTAGGCGATTCCAAAGGGTTTTTTCACGACTTTGAATTGGGTAAGTGTTCTATGACCAAAAGTGATTATATTTCATAAATCGACGTCTATATTCATCATTTATTTCGGATTTAGATGGAAGAAATTGGAATTTGTGTAAAAACTTTCCAAAGATGAAAATTTAAGATTTGAAGGTCTATTTGACATCGGAATTTGATAATTTTTGTATGGTTGGACTCGCCTCGGAACGAGTGTTTGGATTTTGAAAGTTTTTCTGAGATTCGATACATGGGCTCCACTATTATTTTTGAGATGAATTTCAAATTTTAATCCGGAAAATTAGTAAATTCATAGGGAATTAATTCCTACGATTTGTGTTGAGTATATTGAATTATTTATGACTAGATTTTAGGATTTCGGACTCGAATTCACAAGGTAAGGGTTTATTGGAATCTTGAGTTGGTTGCAAAGAGAGGTAAGTATCGTGGTTATCCTTGACTTGAAGGAGTAGGATTTTATTTGTTTATTTGTTACGTGATTTAATTTGCGGGTACAACGTATATGTGAGGTGACGAGTACTGATGCATTGTGGTTGAGTCAAAGCATGTTGGAGGAATTTAATTCATTTTGAATAAAAAAAATTTAATTAGGATATTCATGTTTAAGTTTATTATTGATTATTGATCGTTATTCATGGAATTTATATTGATTTAATTATTATTGAATATGGTGAGAAAGAGCGTAAAAGAACGAAGGGTGATGCCGTGCTATTTTTATTATTTATACTATCATTGTTATGGTGAGAAAGAGTGTAAAAGCACGAAGGATGTTGTTGTGTCATTTTTGAGTGTAAAAGCACAAAGGTTGATGCTGTGCCATTTTCAGAGAGTGTAAAAGTACGAAGGATGATGTCGTGCCAAAAGAGAGTTAAAGTATGAAAGGTGATGTCGTTCCAATTATTATTATTTATTTATCAAATTATGAGAGGAATGAGAGTAAAAGCACAGAGGGTGGTGTCGTGCCATTTTCATATTATCAGTTGCTCATTTTATTGTTGACGAATTAATTGGCTACTACATGGCACTTCTCCTGCTGAAATTTCTATATCATCCCCCTTCGCATGTTCCCTCCCAAATTTATTAATTGTTATTTATTGTGTTATTGTTGCTTCGTATTTGTATATACTTGTACAGGTTATTTACATACGTGTCTTATCATAGCCTCGTCACTACTTCGTCGAGGTTAGACTCGACACTTACGGAGTACATGGGGTCGGTTGTACTCATACTACATTCTGCACTTCTTGTGCAGATTTTGGAGTTGGTCCTTGCGGAGTACCATATACTAGGTCGGATTCAGCTACCCAGAGGAGACTTGAGGTATAACTGCACAGCGTCCATAGTTCCGAAGTACCCTTCTATCTTATCTTAGTTGTGTATTATCTTTCAAACAACTTGAATTTTATTCAGACCTTTATTTGTATTATCCTAGTAGCTCGTGCACTTATGACACTAGATTCGGGGATGTATTTTGATGATTCGGTTATTGTGGTCTTCCGCACTTTATTTCAGTAATTGACTTCCGCTTAAATTGATTTGTTTAAAAATGGTTAGGATTTTTGGTCCCTAAGGTGAAAATTTCGAGTCGTGACAAACATCTCACACAAAGGCCAAACATGACAAACACCCCTTGCCAACCATTCGTTGGGCCTTCAAATAAGAAATTACCCTGCTGGGAACATTATCTAGAGAACCTCTCCATTCGACCTTCGGCAAACCCCGACATCGCAAACTTTATGGTTTTTGTGTGACAGTCCAGAATAACATGACATGGAGACAACTAATCCTTACCCAGAATTACAAAAAAATCAACCATACTGAGAAATAAGAGATCAACTCTAGTCTCTAGTCCCCCAATAGTTAGCATACACTACCGATATACACGGTCCACAATAATAGTATCGCCCACGGCGTAGATACACAAACAAGTGAAACTAAGGACTCACTGGGCATATCCAGGTAATGATTAAAATACGATGATATATACAAATAAGTGGAACTAGGGTCAAATAATACAGAAGCATCCATGTGGCACACTGGGACTATACCTATGATTACTGCATCTGAAGTAATCGCATTTGGTCTGGCAGGAAAAGCATAGAATCAGGCCTGACCACCACCTGATCGGCCTCCCCCTCTTGGGCAACCTCTAACTGACTGAGCCCCACCCTGAGCTGGCTGGGCAGGTGGTGGAGCTAGTGGTGCATAAGTCATAACATGACTCATCTGCTAAACTAGACCTCGTGTAAGGAGGGGACAATATCTCTTTATGTGGATCAAGTCTCCACACTCAAAGCAACCCTTCTCTGAAAAGGCTGGTAAGTTTTGAGGTAGACCTCGAGAACCAAAATGACTTACAGAAGAACCTGGTACATATGATCCCTGAACTGAAGGAGAACAAGGCGTACTCTAGGCTGGAAGTGCACTGAGAGATGACTGGCCCTGATGAGAACTGTATGAACCATAGCTGGATGATGCACCATGGTGAACTCAACGACCCGTTTAAGCGTGTCTGTAAGGACGACCCCTGTTGTGGTAGGACTGCCCTTCAGAAGGTACCCTGCCAGAACCGCTCGAACCTCGAGGCCTCATGGCCTCCCTCTCACCACGCTCTTGGCTACGGTTCACCTCTATCTGCCGAGTAATATCAACCACCTCGTCAAAAGTGGCACCAGATACCCTCTCCCTAGTCATAAGTAACCGCAGCTAATATGTGAGGCCATCAATGAACCTCCTAATCCTCTCCCTCTCAGTGGGAACCAACCAAACTGCATGACGAGCCAACTCAGAAAATATCATCTCGTACTGTGTCACAGACATGCCATCCTGATGCAACTGCGCAAATGTCTGTGCAGCTCCTCTCTGGGAGACTGCGCCACAAACTTCTACAAAAAGAGAACGGAGAACTCCCGCCATGTAAGTGGTGCTGCACCGATCGTCTTGCACCTATCATAAGCCTCCCACCATCTAAATGCAGCCCCAAAAAACTAAAAAGTAGTGAATGAGACCCTACAGGTCTGTAGAATTCTCGTTGTCCGAAGCATCTGCTGGCACTTATCCAGAAAACCCTGAGCATCCTCTAACTCAGCACTCTAAATGGTGGATTTCGAAGCCTCCCAAATCTCTCAAGTCTCCTCGGCTCATCATCTGCCATAACGGGGATTACCGAGGCTTGAGAAGCTGCAACATGCTGGACTGGTAGTGCCTACGGTATCTGAAGTGCCTGCACTACCTGATATGGAGTACGGGCAACAAGGGTATGAGTACCTCATCCGGCCTGAAAAGTGGCAGGTGCGGCCTGAGCCAAAACCACCTGAGCAAGGCCAGTGCAAACTGTCAATATCTAGGTGAGAGCCTCCTGAAGGTCTGGAATCACAATGGGCATAGCTGGTGCTTGAGCTAGTCCTGTTGGCTCACCTATTTCTGGAATCTTCTCCTGAGCTGGAGCAACTGGTGATGTTACAAGTGCTGCTCCAATTGCTATATGAGCTACACCTCAACCTGTACCTCGGCCCCGGCATTTCGCGACCCTAACTGGTGGCACTGGTGGTTGACCGTCCGATCCGATAGTACGTGTCCTCACCATCTGTTAGATAATAGAATAAAAGAAATTTAGTTTTCGGAATCAACAAATTTACGCGACAGAATACAAGAAGGTGAATTTGTTTCCTAAGGGTTCGATAGCCTCTTGAAATAAGTACAGGCGTCTCCGTACCGATCCGCAAGACTCTACTAAACCTACTCATGATTCATGAGACTTATGTAACCTAGGCTATGATACCAACTTGTCATGACCCAAAATCTCACCTGTCGTGATGGCACCTATAACTATATTAGGAAACCGACATTCCCAATAAACCACAATATCTTTTAAGTTTGAAAATAAAATATTTAACTTCATCTGAAGAAATCTCACAAATACGGATATAAACACTCCTAAAGTCTGGTGTCACTAAGTATATGAGAATCTAAATGAATAAGAAGTCTGACTGATAAAATCACTGCCTCAAAATATTTAATTGTACAATAACTAAAAAATAAGGGAGACAAAGTTTGCGGACGCCAACCAGCTACCTTGATAGTCTCCAACAGAATAAACTCTGGAATCTAGCAGCCGCCATATTCGGGAGCACCTGGATCTGCACACGATGTGCAGAGTGTAGTATGAGTACAACTAACTCAATAAGTAACAAGATTATTCTTTGGGCTGAAAGTAGTGACGAGCTCAGCAGGTACAGTCCAGTATAGAAATAACAATACAGAAATGTAGGGATGCTTCCAAGTTCAACAGTTACTCTCAGTACAAATAAAATAGATCAATTATGAACAATATGAGGAATATGACATCTCTGTATCTACATGCCAATGTGCATACTATATGTGATGCACCTTAGTGAATATCAATGATTCGGACAAGATCCATGTCCAAGGAAAATCCATCCCTCAATAAAAATGCTTCGGGCAAGATCCATCTTTAGGGAAAATCCATCCCTCAATATATATCTTTCGGGCAAGATCCATGGCCCAATATATATATATATATATATATATATATATATATATATATATATATGTGTGTGTGTGTGTGTGTGTGTGTGTGTGTGTGCGCGCGTGTATGTGTGTGTGTGTGTGTGTGTGTGTGTGTGTGTGTGTATCAACTACGCTCAACTGGGAGTGTGCAGAGTCCGAAGGGGCTCCTTCAGCCCAAGCGCTATAATAGCCAGATCCAGGCATAAATAAATAACCATAACTATCACTCGGAATCTCCAATCTCTTGGGCTCTCAATAACATGAAGAATCAACCCGACATGATGATATGAAGTATCAATGAATGACAACAGATACTGAGATATAATATGCAAGTAATAGATGTGACTGAGTACATAAATTATAATTTAAACAAGGGAAAAGGCCCAAAAATGACCTTGTGATATTCGACATGGATCAATTATAACCTCCGTTTAAACTTGAGTCCAAAAATGACCTTGCCGTTATAGAATGGGTCTAATAATACCCTTGTGTTATTCGAAATGGATCAATTATAACTCTCGTTTAAATTTGAGCTCACCAATGACCCTTCTATTAAAGAATGTGTCTAATACTGCTATTTTTCTCGGTTAGTAATGATTAGGGGTGTAATAGATATTTAAAAACTGACAGAACCATGCCGAACCAATTTTTAAAAATCATAAGCTTTTATATAAATCTATAACCGTATCGATAATTAAGGTAGATTTTTTATTTTATAGAAATAAACCGAAAAAATATTGAACCGTACCGAATAAATTTACATTGGAGTCAAAGTTTTTAAAAGTTTACTATTTTCCTGGTCTAGTTTATAGTCAAAGTTTGGCAACTTGCTATCTTGAGAAAGTATATATTTAGTTTCCGCATTATCTTAATTGAATTAAATTTATTGTTTATCTCATTTTTAACATACATGAAATTACTAGGTTAGAAACTTATCACAATCGTATCATTTTCTCCCTTTACTGGTCTTATTATTTGTACTATATGTAATTATTATTTTCTAATTAGGTGAATCATCGTCAAGTATTAAATGTGAAAAAAATGAAAAGTATTTTGTGTACGACAATGGCTAAGACCGAACATTCTTGACTATATAGTTATTATGATCACTATCAATTAGTTGAAGCTAAGCTGTGTACCTAATTAATACTGTGTAGAGAGACCAATTTATATGTTTCACATGTAAATTTATTCGGTACGGTCGATATTTTTTTGGTTTATTTTTATAAAATAAAAAACCTATCTTAATTATCGGTACGGTTATAGATTTATATAAAAACCTACGGTTTTATTAAAAGAAACCTAAAAATTAGTTCGGCACGGTTCTATCGGTTTTTAAATATCCATTTTACACCCCTAATCATTACTAACCGAGAGAAATAGCAGTATTGGACCCATTTTTTAATGGCAGGGTCATTGGTGAGCTCAAATTTAAACGAGGGTTATAATTGATCCATTTCGAATAACACAAGGGCATTATTAGACCCATTCTATAACGGCAAGGTCATTTTTGGACTCAAGTTTAAACGGAGGTTATAATTGATCTATTTCGAATACCACAAGGTTATTTTTGGGCCTTTTTCCTTTAAAAAATAATTCAACAACACTAATTAAATGATGAAAACAATGATATATTCGTGTATATTGACCAAATCCGAGTTAGAATCACTCACCCCGATGTTTTTCCTTGAAAATATCTCAAAAATCGCCTCCCCAAGCTCCAATTTGGCAAAATGAAAAATGGGAGGAAGCTCCCGTTTTATAACATAAAGTTTCTGTCCAGGCGCTGCCCTCGTTTTCTGCCCCCGTTTTCTAGTAGAAAAATTTCAGCAGCTGTTTAAGTTCAAAATTTGATCCGTTAACCATCTGAAATACACCCGAGACCCTCCGGACCTCAACCAAATACACCAACAAGTCCTAAAATTTCATACAAACTTAGTCAAAACCTCAAATAACATAAAACAATGCTAAAATCACGAATCATACCCCAATTCAAGCTTAAGGAACTTAAGAATTTCTAACTTCTACATTCAATACCGAAACCTATCAAATCAAGTCCGATTGACCTCAAATTTTGCTCACAAGTAATAAATGACATAACAGGGCTATGTAAAGTTTCAGAATTGGATTTCGACCCCGATATCAAAAAGTCAACTCCCCGGTCAAACTTCCCAAAAATTCAACTTTCGTCATTTCAAGCCCAATTCCACTACGGACTTCCAAAAATATTTCCGAACATGCTCCTAAGTCCAGAATCACCATACGGAGCTATTGGAATCATCAAAACTCTATTTCGGGGTCGTTTAGACATAAGTCGACATCTGGTCACTATTTCAACTTAAACTTTAAACCTTGGAATTAAGTATTCCAATTCATTTCCAAAACCTCACCTGACCCAAACCAATCACCCCGGCAAGTCACATAATAACTGTGAAATATAAATTGAGCAGTAAATGGGGAATGGGGCACCAACTCTCAAAACGACTGGCCGAGTCGTTACATTCTAACTTCTTCATTTACCATGCTTGTCTGTTTTAGCAAAGGAAAACAACGGAACAAAGACTACACATAGCAAAAATAAGATCAGATTTTTCTCTTAATGTGACACTATATTTCCTTATTATTTCATTTAAAATGAGTTTCATGATTATATGGTCACATAAATATTATATCACATTTATTATCACAAATTTACATGTCTTTCTTTTATTTTCTTAGTATAGCTTATTTTTATTTTAATGAACCAAACGTAATAATTCTGTGATTATTTAATCCTCATATTGTAGTTTCAGTATAACTAGTTGCTTCAGATTTTATAATTAGAAAAAATATTTAAATAGAAGAACGGAAAAAGAATGGTATCAGTGTTATGTGACGGGAGACAAGAAGAGAAGAGAAGAGAAAATGGGGCTTTGGGTGGCTAGGGTTGATTATAGGATATTTTAAAGGAAAAGAACTGTTTACCCATGATTCCTTAAATTTTGGGTCAGTTTTAAGATTTCAAATTGGGGAATTTAATTTATGCTATATATGTAAATAAATTTGCTATTTATGAAATAAAACAAAAGTGATGTTGGTTATATAAATATTTTTTACTAATTGCTCTACACTATAAAAATCCCTACATGGAGGCCCATTTCCTCGAAGGTCAAATGGTTTTGTGGGTTATTACAAACTTATTTTTAGTTTTATGACCTATTTTTTTTTTATTACATGAGAGATTTTATTTTACAAATAAGGGATCTATCTTTTACGCATAAGAGATCTAGAAGTATAACGACCCGACTCGTTGTTTTAAGTATTAACTCCCCGTTTAGTGACTTAAGGTCTCGAGCAGATTCACAATATGTATTATGACCCGTGGGTGTGGTCGAGTTTGATTTTTCGGAAGATTCAGAATTAAAATAAAAGAACAACTCTTATTTAGGAGCTTAAATGGAAAGAGTTGACCGGAGAGTTGACTTTTGAGCAACCGACACCGGAATGGAATTTTGATGGTGTCAATATCTTCGTAAGATGATTTTGAACTTAGGTGTATGTTCAGATTTGGATTTGGAAGTCCGTAAGATAATTCGACGCATTTTGGCAAAAATTGAAAAATAGAAGATTTTTGGAAAGTCCTACCGAAGGTTGAATTTTTGATAACGAGGTCGGATTTCGATTCCAGAAATTGGAATAGCTCCATTATATCATTTATGGCTTGTGTGAAAAATTTGACGTCATTCCGGGTTGGTTTGATAGGTTTCGGCGTCGTTTGTAGAATTTGAAGTTTCAAGTTCTTTAAGTTTGAATTGGAGGGTGATTCGTGTTATTAGAGTTGTTTGATGTGATTTGAGGGCTCGACTAAGTTCATATGGTATTTTAGGACTTGTTGGTATGTTTGGTTGAGATCCTGGGGGCCTCGGGTGTGTTTTGAATGCTTAACGGATTGAGTTTGGGACTTATGCAATTGTTGGAGTTGTTGCACCTGGTGTAATCACACCTGCGAACTTTGGGTCGCAGAAGCGGCCATGGAGCCGCAGAAGCAATTTTGACCCTGCCCAGCTGGGACCGTAGGTGCATCCATAGATCCGCAGAAGTGGACGAGCAGAAGCGAAAGAGGAGCGCAGATGCGGGATCGCAGAAGCGACCCTTCTCCGCAGATTCAGAGTCGGATATTCGTAGGAAAGGCATTGTGACCGATTGATTGAGCTTTGTTCGAGGTAAGTATCTTGCCTAATTTCGTGTTGGGGGAACTACCCCATAAGATTTGAGTCTTCTATGTTGATTGCAGTCCGTGTACGCGAGATGATGAGTGTGTGCTCGGACTTATTTGTGGAAATTTTATCTTTTAGGGTTCTTAGGTCCTTGTATTCACTTAGTATGAAGTTGTTCTTGATATGGTTAAGTTCCTATTTACTAGTTTCACCTCTACATGCTTTAATTAGAATTAATTTCTTTAGGATTCACTCTTATTGCCTATCTGACTCTTATTTGACTTAAGTGAAGATTTTACCCCTTCTATGGTCATGCTATCTTTCCACAACTGCTTATCTCTATTTGGAATTATTTGACTCGTGTTAGCTTCCTTGTTGTTGAATTTTATATTGTGGGATCGTTGCTACATATTAGTTTTCCCTTGTTGAGTTGTTCTCTTTACACTTAGAATTCCTTACCGTGGTTATTCCTTGTGAACTGGTTCTACCGTTTCTTTGTGATTTAAAATTCTTAAGATGATTTACTTGTCGTACCTTATATTAGTGTTGTTGTTGTTGTTGTTGTTGTTGTTGTTGTTGTTGTTGTTGTTGTTGTTGTTGTTGTTGTTGTTGTTGTTGTTGTTGTTGTACTTGTTGTTCTTGCATATTTACTTTGGGACTACGGAATGGTATTCCAGGAGATCCCCCTGACTTGTATATTTACTTTGGAACTACGGAACGGTATTCCGGGAGATCCCTCATATCTTGCATACTTACTTTTGGGACTAGAAGACGATATCTCGGGAGTGCTCTCTGTTGACATCTCTTTGTTAAAGGGTTGCACGAGGTTTCTGCCGTGCTATTATTACTATTTATATTTGCACATGCGGCGTGATAAGGCAGATATATATATATATATATATATATATATATATATATATATATATATATATATATATATATATATATATGGGTTGCGCATGTGGCGAGACAAGGTGGGAACATTATGTGTGGCGAGACAAGGTGGCCATTTACTTTACCATTGCATAGGTGGTGAGACAAGGTGGGCTATGTCAGAGATTGATTTGTGATGATTTGTGATGGCCTGAGGGCATTCTTGTTGTTGATATTTGTGTAGTGGTACGCTTACCTGTGTGAGCTTTATCTTGTGAAAGTTGTGAGAAAACATTCTACGTGTTGTCCGTTCTTTTCGTTATGCTTACTAGCTGGTATGAACTATGTTAGGACACTTGCACAAGCATACACGTAATTTAGCACTCTTATCGGATAAGAGGTTTTCTTGATATTGTTGAGTATAAATGTACACCCTTGCCTACTTGCCTTCTATGTGAGAATGACTCTATTTGGCACGCGAGTCGTCAATTCAGTTATGATGGGTAATGAGGGCACATGATGCCAAGTGTTAGGGTTCAGGTATTGAGACCCGTGAGTTGTGAATTGTCTGAGGTTCGGTACCTCGTGGAGTTTGTTGACAAAAACCTGATATGAAAGTAGTTGTTGTTGCTGAGTTATTATTTGTTCTTGATGTATCTGTGATTTCGGATTCAGATTGTGTTTCATTCACTCTTCTGTGTCATTTTTATGGTATTCCGCTAATACTATTTGTTTCCCTTATTATTGCCATTACTGTATTGTAAGCCATATTGCATAGTATTTATGTAGATATAATATTTATGTTGTTCATATACTTATACTTGCTCAGTTTATTTAGATCAGTGGGTGTCTTGATTGTTCCTCGTCGCTACTCTACCGAGGTTAGTCTTGATACTTACTGGGCACCGCTGTGGTGTGCTCATTCTACACTTCTGCACATTTTTGTGCAGATCCAGGTATTTGTTCGTTAGTAGCTGTGCGGGTCATTGCTGTGAATACTCAAGGTAAACCTGTTGCTGCGTGCACAAGCTTCTGAGTCACCTTCAAGTTTTCATTTTGCACTATTTATTCTTATTTCTGGACAGTCGTATTTTTAGAAGTTTTCTAGCAGAAACTTTGTAGAGCTTCTGACTTGTACTACTGGTTTTGGGAATTGTAATTTTATAGAGAATTCCATTTCAGAAATTATTAGATGTTACTTTAATATTGTTGTTATTCAGAAGATATCAGGCTTACCTAGTCCCTAAGACTAGGTGCCATCACGATACCCAACGGAGAAAAAATTGGGTCGTGACAAGAAGATACACTTTCTTAATTTCATCATTGTAAAAAGACATGAAGGCCCATTTCCTCAAAGTAATGCCATTAATTCCTACATTATATTGTGTTGGTACACTTTTGTCGCACTCCAAAATCCATATTCCGGTATCCGGCACCGGGCAAATCTATTCGCACAACCAATCCCACATGATGGAATTCGACAATATATATATTATTAAAAGGAAAAAAAAAAGCCTTCGCATTAATGCAAGTGGCAGCCTCACAATAGGCTACTTGGCAAGAAATTTAGAAAAGTCTAATTACTTATTTCATATAATATAAAAAATATTAAAAATATAAAATACATTTTATACAAAATAATAAAAGAACATATTTTGGATGAAGTAACAAATCAAAATTAGTGTTAACTATGAAATTATGTCAGTTATAGATTATAGATAAAATACTAAATTTTAAAAAATAATTAAAACAAAGAAAGTAAATAATACTCAATATATTATTGATAAATTTAGAAAATTAAAGAATTAAGCAAGCTTGAAAGTGAATCAAGTAATAGTCAAACTTGATATGAAGATAATATATTGAAAGTTGTATAAATTATATTAAAAGGATGGTAGTTAAGCTTTATATGAAGCCAAGTGGCATATTGAGAAAAAGTAAAAATTATAGAATGATGAGACTTATTTAAATTTGAGATGAGAAAGTGATTTTTCAATTATGATGAAAAAATACAATGTAATTCCACATAATTATAATCGAAATAAATCAAATCAAATAACATTGAACTTTAAAAGATTTTCAAGTAACGAATAAATGAAAATTACTAACAAGAAAATAAATTTTTTATTATAAAATCATTTAGATAAAACTTATTTGAATTTGAGATGAGAAAGTATCTTTTGAATTATGATGAGAAAATTAATACAAATAATAAAACATAACTAAAATCATAATAGATAAAGTCAAAAATAAAAAGATATAGAATGATGAATGAATTTTAAGTAAAAGAGTAATAAATTATCTATGTTATATTAAAGGGATTAATAAGCGAGGATATTAAATTTAAAGGCAAACCAATAAAAAATTTATATGATAATGTAATCACACTGAGCAACGATTAAAGCAATAACGATAATCAAGGACCAAAAGAAGAAAAAATGGTATAGAATATAAAATTATAAGATTTATTAGAATTTCAAATCAAAAAGTACTTTTGAGTATGGTATAGTCATACTGACACGTGTATATTTGAACCTTTTCAATTGTTAAGGGGCATTATTATTATTATTATTATTATTATTATTATATAACCGTTTTGATATATTAGAGGTTAATTTTAATATTTTGTTTGTCTATACGGCTCCACTATACCAAACGTCAAAGTCAAAAGCTGGACAATTGTTACTGGAAGGGTATATTTGAGATGAAAGATCGATAATCGATGGGGATTTTCATGAACCAACATATATGTAAACGAAAGATAAATGTAACACAAATCGAATGTTTACTAATCCTTCTAAAATTTAATGCAAGTTGTAAAATTTAACATTTCAAAATCACGAAAAATTTATAGGAAGGCAACTCCTTGCTAAATCATTTCTCGTATTCCTGTTAGCCACTGCATAAACTCATCAGTTGTATTCCTAGAGAGCATTAGGAGAGATTAAAGTCTCCACATATGTTACTGCACCATACAAGTAAAGTAATGCTTCAAGTCCAACAATTTTAACTTCTTCAAACTTTTGTGTTTTTGGATCGTAAAATAGTAATTCAGCTTTACTCCTCCGAAATAAGATGCCTCCATCCTTCATAAAGCTCACAGGAAGGACATGGATTCTTGTACAAAGCCAGTTATCATCTGGCACTGGCACTGTAATTGCTAATACTTTACTCCATGAATAGCTCATGGTTCCATTCTTTTTCATACGCCAAACCTCGAAATCGGCCAACTCATTAATAAGGGACGAAAACTTTGTCAAACAAAGGCATCCTTCAACAGTGAACAAATTTGGTTTTTCCATTAATAGGTCCCGATGACCTTGAAACAATATTTCTTCAAAATTTTCATTTTTCAAACACAAAGATAAAATAAATTTATTGTCGGGTGGCTCATTTATGATCATATAAACAATTCCATCAGCAACAACCATATCTCCCTCGATGTCATAGCTTACGGGTAGCTTCCCAATCAATTTCCACGAGTCACTCTTGGTCGAAAATATTTGAACATCATGGCCATCTGGATGATATATTAATCCTAGTCTAACTATTTTGTAATCGTCTTTGGAAGATGGAGAATCGTACCCTAAACCATAAAAAGTATGGGACTGCTCCTCACCATGAATGGAGATTGGACTTGGGATTTTTCTTGATTCTCTGATGGTCGGGTTCCACAGGACAATATTGTAAGGAGAGAGAGCTAGAACAAATAACCCACTGCAAGAATTCACATATACTTTACCACCCCATGAAGATTCTGAAATTGTTGGAGGCTTAAGAAGAGAGACAACAGAATCATGTTGAAGTGAAGGGGCATCTAAGGAGTAGTGGTAGATTTGTTCCGTCACCATTCCATAACAACTCAGAAAGATTTTTTGATTTTGATAATTTTTTATATCACTTTTGCATCGATCTTGGTGAAAATTGATGAATTGACCATCTTCAATTAGTGAACGCCAAGATTTGACTCGCAGGTATGAGTTCGCAGAAGCGGGATGGGCATCGCAGGTGCGAAGGTCAGCAGAAGCGGACGGAAACTCGTACAAGCGAGTCCGCAGAAACGACTCTAAGGTCGCAGAAGCGGAGGCAATGGGAGCTGGGAAAGACCGCAGAAGCGAGTCCGCAGAAGCGGCAGAATGACCGCAAAAGCGGGACGGCATATGCAGTTAGTTTTCCGTAGAAGCGGAACCCCTGAAAAAATTACAAAAACAGAGGGGTTCCGACATTTTTTGTCATTTGGGACATTTCAAGCACGGTTTTGGGCGATTTTTCAGAGGGAATTCACGGAAAAACTTGAGGTAATTAAGTCACTTGTGATCATTGTTAGTCAATAATATTGGATTATCATTGAGTATTTCGACTAGAATACATATTTTTGAGGTACAATTTGAGGATTTGGGCCTAGGGATTTCAAAATAAGAATTTGAGATTTGGAGGTCGGATTTTGAAAAATTTGGTATGGTTGGACTCGTGATTGAATGGGCGTTCATATTTTGTGACTTTTGTCGGGTTCTGATACGTGAGCCCCACAGGCAATTTTTGAGTTAAATTTCGAATTTTGTTGAAAAATTAGTATTTTTATGTGGAATTAGTTCCTATAATTTGTATTGACTGAATCAAATTATTTGTGGCTAGAATTGAGGCGTTTGGAGGCCGATTCGCAAGGCAAAGGCATTGCAGAATAAAGAATTATGCGATTTGGGGTAAGTAACAGTTCTAAATTTGGTCTTGAGGGTATATATGAAACCCCAGATTATATGTTATGTGATTGATTTTGAGGTGACACACATGCTAGGTGACGGGCGTGTGGGCGTGCACCGTAGGAGTTGTGACTTGGTCAATTCCATGGATGTGTGTAGTTGAATAAATTATTGTTATATGTATATTTTCCACGTATTAGAGAAATCGAACTATAAATCATGTTTAAACCATGTGTTGACACTGTTGGGACCCACATAGGTCGTGTACATGTTGAATTATTTGTTAAATTATTATTTTATATTCAGTCACGATTTTACTTGCATATTACATCCCAGTCTCTATTGTTCATTATTGATGTATCATAGCATTGTTGTTTGGGCTGCTTACCATGATTTTCGAGATCCCGAGAGACTAGAAAGATCGATGGCTGAGTGAGGTCGAGGGCCTGATTGTGAGGATATTTATGGGATCAGGATGCACGCCGCAGCATGTTTCCATGATTTATGCCATGATTGGCTTGTTATAGAGCTTGCGCTTGGTCGACTTTTATAACCTTAATTATTTGTATAATTTAAGGATATAAATATAAATTATGTGAGGTTGATTTTTCTTTCCATTTAAACTACGCATACAACAATGTTGCATAGCCAACTTTGGGTTAAATTCTTTTTATTTGCTGCATACTTCTTCTTGCTATCCTACTTTTTGTTGGACAATATATGGTCAATTTGGATTTTTGGAACTTCTTTTTTGCTAGCCTATTCCTTATTTGACAACAATATGCTTCCTTATTTATTCTTTTCCCGTTTGCATAGAATTCAGCTTTATTGCACGAATCTATGTAGGTAAAGAATACGCCAGTTATTCCTATAAAAGATGGCATTGTTCCACATTATTTATTATTCTCTAAAGGTATTGGTGTAGAAAAAAGCAATTTTCTCCAAAGATATTATTCGTTCTCTCTATTGTTCCCATTTTTCGTAATTGAGTAATGTTTTAGGGTCATGAATATGAATTAGAGAAAAAAAATAATGACATCTTAACTTTTATTGTAATTGTTTTTGTGTCGTACTTCTTTATTATTCGTCATAATTTTTAGTTTTGGATATCAAAATCCTTTACATTGACGTAATATTATGTTTAAATTGTATACCTTTAGAGATCAATGGTTTGTGTGATTACAACTAATGTTAGTGTAACAATATTAATTTTCAGCTACTAGATAATATTTGCAGTTTTTTCTTATATATTGCAGGTATTTCGCGCAGCGTAATGAAATCAAATTTGAAAAAATAATGTATCCCAACAAATAACCTTAAACCTTATGATGTTGAAAGGGTAATTAAGATATTGGTTATTTGAAGAGGACCATTAATAAAATATAAGAACAACAAAGGAGAGGGTTCGTGATGAGCGCAAAACAGAACACAAAATTATTGCTCGCTAGTCAAAGAAAATATAATTTAATTATCGTCAACACAGGGATTGAATTTAAACATTGTTCGAATAATCTTCAGTTGATTACTATCCAGAAAAATTAACACTTGATTTGCTGATTATCAACTACGATCAACTACTTAGAATTAAGCAATTTACAATTGATCACAAAATGCAGGAGATGAGCAACGAAGAAATATCAATGAGAGAAATAAGGGTAATTCACTAATAGGTGCAAGATAATTGACTCGGAATCTAATTCTTGGGTTAGTTCACTCTATAATACTGTTGATTCTCACGAATTTAATATATAATTAAATTACACTTGAAATTAATGCTCCTATTTCGATTAAACATCAATTTCAGTAATTAATCCAATTGAAGTGGGGTAAACAATTGCACCGAATAAAATGATAGTTATGGTCTAAAGGGTAACTTCTCACGGATATTTTCCTATTTTCTAGTTCGATTAACAATTCAAGAGACTCTTTCGATTACCTATTTGAATCACAAATTTAAACTAAAGCATAAGATGTAAAGAAATTCAATATCAAGCTCCTCTTTCGATTAAGCAAAATAAGAAATAACTCCACAATACGAATTAAAATTCCAACAATTACCAAGAATCAAATCCCTAATCAAGTTATCAAAACACCGTATTTTTCAACACCCTAATAGAAATTACTCCACAACTATTAAAAAAATCATCTCAATAAGGTTTAACAACAAAGAAAACATCAATGCTAATGATTCGATACAAACTCCCGTACTGCACCGATCGTTGGTTGAAATCTTGATGAATTCTTGTGTATTTTTGCCTTAGTTGCTTCTCCAATCTTTCGAAGGTCAAAAGTCCCTTCAAAAATGTATTTTGGTATATTTATACCCTGTAGGAACGGGCTCGGATGAAACTACCCTTTCCTAGCCGAAACAGGAAATAACTCTAACAAAATTGCGTGCTTGTGAGGATCTTTAAGGAGCAAACTTTTTTGTCATGCAACAACCTTTACACAGTCGCGTCGCACCATACCGCGCCCCATGCGGCGCTACAGTGTTATTTTTTAAGAGTAATTCTTTTTGTCCACTTTTTGACATCCGTACTTGGTCCTCGACCCCCGAAAGTGATTCCGACTTAATTTATTGGACTTCTTCTCAGACTTCAAAGTTCCAACTTGTTCGATTTAGCTCCAAATTAACTTTTTAACTCGAAATCACTTTCTACAAGGCATAAAATACGTAATAAGTGTAATTCACTATCATTTAAGATCAAACACACGTACAAAATAGTAATTAGAATGCAATACTATGGCTAAAATACGGGTTTCTAGCCTTCCATCAACACTCCATACTTATATCATTGCTCGTCCTCGAGCAATCAAAAATACACTTCAAATAGGGATGACCTTTTCATCAAACAACTTCCCTAACCCATCATGCCAAGAATTTTTAAAGCATACTAGGCACCCTATCATAACATCCCAGCCTCAAAACTCGACTCAAAAGTACCACATATTTTTTTCACAGCCCGCTCACTTACTCTAACACAGAGGTCAATGTCATTACCTTTTTTTCACAAGCCATGTTCCCTCACACCAAAAATAGAGAGTATTTCCACACACAATAAAATTCAAGAACAGATAGGAACTCAAGATGGACAGAATTCGCTCACTCTCAGAATCAAAATTCATATGTAACAGAAGACGTACCGTAGGCTTGCTCGTAGTGTAATACTCTACTAATTGAGCTTAATCAGTCAAAGATCAAGTAGGACTTTAATTTGATCGTAATGTAGATTGAGAGACGGGTGTAATACTATTTGGATAATAGTGGCTATACCTCCCTGGGAACTTTAATATAAATTCAAACCTCACACTCTTATGTTGAGCCAACCCGAACATTCACATCATATTAACACCAAGCTCCCAATTTCTTTAAGCACAGACAACGCAAAACTTACCACTAGCAAGGAATAATTTTTTTATAATATATACAAACATCAATTATTTTTTAATTTTTTTTAGATTCTAATTTTCTCTTATTTTTATCAATTCCGTACCAATAGCTCTCACTATTTTTTCAAATAGTGCACCTTTCCCATTTTCTATAGTTTCACTCAAAAACTCAACCATACCTCCACTTAGCTTTTAACAAGCTTAAAAATGTATCAATTTCTCAAGAGAGGCAAACGGTTCAAATATATAGTCAATTCAAACAAATGGGCCAGGCTTGTAGTGTGGTTGCCAAAAAAAATAGGATCACAGACTCAAAAGGGCCAAATAGGATACAAAACAAGTAGGCGGGTCACAGATATATATAATTGGCTCAACAATAAAATGCCTATATCACTTCCTAGACTGAACAAGACTGCTATTTCGCTTTCCAAACACACAAGATAAGTTCTAGACATCAACTAACATGCACAAAATACCAACACAAACCACACTCACACATTGACACATAACTCACTTAGGATCGGATCTATCCCGACTCTCTAGTCAAGGGAGTTAAGCAAAGTCACAATGAACCAATTTAAGGCACTTATCTATGAATCTAGAATTGAGCCTAGGCACTCACCACTCTCAAGGCATATGCAGTCAAGGAAAATTGCTTCAAATTAGCTCTATGACTCAAGATTCTTTATTCCTAAACAAAAACTAACTACACCCGGTTCAAGTCAAACCCTTGGAAAAGAATTGCAGCACAAAAACAAAACAAGGGAGAATTACTTCACTACCTAAGAAAGTAAAATAAAATAAAAATAAAAGATATATTTTTGAATTTTTAAATTTTTTTGTAGTTTCGTTCGACTTCAAATCCCTCAAGAAGCCAGTCGACGAAATCGATTGTCGGAAAGAGTCGAAACTAAATAATTATGATTACTAACTATTACAGGTCGCCGATAGAATTTAGAGTTATAATTACAGGCCATATTGTCTAAAAAAATTAAGAAACAAATCAAACAAAGCTAATTGGCAAATAGAAAACAAATAAATACAACCAAATAGGAGCACCCCACCCAACACTTAAGAAATTGCATTGTCCCTAATGCAAAACAATAGAAACAAGAGTGAAAAGATAACTCCCGCAGGCCCTTAGCCTACACCTCATCAACACCCTCAAAGGTGTGCAAGTACTCATCATCATAAGAGGGAACAAAGTTTACGTCCTCATCCGGTGTCATATGTGCTCCATCTGCCAATCCCAACCACTGTTGAGTGACTGCGGAAATGGGGGTGGTCCTCCTGCAGCGCTGCCAAGTCATTCTCCCCCCGAGTAGTGCGAAGGCGCATATCAGCAAATAGCAGTTACAGTGTCTCCTCGACACAAAATAATATCTGATCCACAGGAACAGTAGCAAAATGGGGTCTGTCATAGCTGTGACATCAAAGGCCTTAGGAGGTCACAACGCTAGAATCGTCTGATCATAATAGAACTCCTCCTCTACAAGGTGCGTCCACATAAGTCGAATGATCATGCTCGAGAAATACAGGTGATGATCCCCAAGTGGTCGTACTCGATCCATGTGCTCAAGCATAATCTTGCCAAGATCGAACTATATCCGAGTCAAGATGGCATAAATGAGACACAACTTCAACCTGGAGACATCAGTGTCGTTCTGGGTAGGCATGATCTTTGCATTAATCAACTGGAGAATGACCCTGGCAGGACGCTGGAAATTGCTCTTTTTCATGTCTTTGTGGAACTCATTAGCATCCCGCGTCCAAGTGGCAGAAGAATCAGTGCCACACAGCTGGCGCCTAATATCAGGATAGGGGGTCGATGCAGTAACCTTTAGAATAACTTATGAGAGTGCTCTGTGAACCCCATAATATGATTTATCACATGTGAGTAAAAGGGGATCATCTTGCCTCTCACCTGCACCTCATACACCGTATCCAAACTGGCCTCAAGCTACTAGTTGGCACAGAACTCATTTACCATGTTCACGTTCATCACCTCACCGAGACAGAACAAGCTTTCAAAACACAGGTATCTAATATTGTTATATATCTCCGAGTACTTCCTGGCTAGCTTGCCATCATCAATACAAACTTCTGGGTCGGGGCTCACCGCTAGAACAAAGGTCTTACACCCATTTCTAGTATGAGCCGGCACAAACCGAATGTCATACTTGCAGCCCGGGACCACGTCCGTATTTGGATCAATGTGCACCATTTCCTCATCCACTGGGGCGGGGGGAGCTGCCTGCCTACCTCCTCTATGACTACTAGAGGCAACCTCGGAGGAACCTGGGTTAGAACGTTTGTTAGGACGGCAAGACATTATACCTGCACTAGACAAACAAAATTTGCCACAACACTTAAAACAAAAAAACAAGACCAAATAGGGTAACCACCCCACACTTATGTTATTGGCATGTTCACAAGTACAATGTATATCGGGGACTCAGACTACCCCATTGAAAGCACGCCATAAGTAATCAACAATCCACCCAACCACCAACATAATATTACAACAACACAACTACGAACTATACTAGTGTAAAATCCAAATCAAGAAGCTAAACTAGTAACTAAGAAAAGAAAAAGAATAAGTTATACTAATTTACTACTAGCAAAATCAAGAAGTAACAATACAACACTACACAAGTACTTAGCATGAATCGGACACCCAAATTAGCACCTAGCAACACATTAGCATGGGGTGGTAAATCGATTAGCACTCAATGCTAACATGTAAAAGTATCACAACATAAGAACATGACCTTCCACCCCACACTTATCATCACGCATCACATTATCTCATAACCGTTATCCTCCAATTAAGCAACAACTTCACCTCTTATGTCATTGAGGCATTTTACCAAACACATGATAGTCACCAAATTTAACTTATAATTTCAACTTCAATTGCTCTAAGATCACTACACAACCACACCAATCAACCACCCAACAACAACCACAACACCACCACAATGTAACAATAGCACAAAGTGCTCCAATTTTACAAAAAACACCCTCCAAATTTCGGCCCTATAGGCACCCCCACCAAGCTTCATGACAAAACAATTCCAACACCATCAAGACACACCAAAAATCATCCACAAGTATAATAACAACGAAAATCCCACAACTTTAAGTATAAATTCGGCCAAAATAAACAAAGTAACTAAAACAAATTATCAAAACTACAACTACTGAGGGTTAGGTTAAATTAAACTAGAACTACCTAAATACTTCAATTAATTACTAATAGAAAGAGAAGAGAGGAGAAGAAGAACTTACCTTGAAGGTGGATGGGCGTAATAGGAGGTGGGTGTGGAAGAAATTGGAGAAGAAGAAAGAGTTTGGGAGTTGAGTTAGAGTGTAATGAGAGAGGAGAGTAAAAGAATAAGTGGGAAAAGAGGGAGAGACGGGGTTAGAGTAGAACTGGGGTCCGTTTTATTTTTTCTTAACTCTTTCAAAAAAACAAATTCAAAATCTGACCGAAAAATATTGCACAGTTGCGTCGCGGGTTCGGCACCCCACGCGGCGAGGTAATGGAGATTTTTAGAGGGTTATTATTCTGACAGACTCAACCCCTTGGACTAGAGCGGCGCCCCATGCGGCGCGTTAGGACATATTTCTCAAAATTCTAATTTTTTCACATTTTAGCCTACGGTTTGCACCCTAACTCTATTATGTACTTATTTTGTGTCCAATTCATGCTCATACCTATTCAAACTATTATCAAAACTCCTAAACTCTAATAATCCTACATGACAATTATCTAACTATTCTACAAACGCAATAATAAGGGGTAGAAGTAGTTCTGAGTTATAGTCATCAGCTTGACTTCGTCACTTAGACTCATTTGATCACGATGCTAGAGGATTACTTTTCAAATCCTCCAACCAGATACGGTTTCAACCTGTGCTCATTCACTTTAAAGCTCTCATTTCCTTCTTCATCTTAGATCTCAATTGTCCCATACGGTGAGACATGTTTCACCATATATGGACTTGTCCATCTTGACTTGAATTTTTCGGGGAAGAACCTAAGTCTACCGTCGCGCCCCTTTTTCTCTCGAAAGCGAGTTTTGACGTGTGACAACTCTTTTAAATGGGTATTATAATAGAAGAGTCACCACCTAACGATTTTAAGGTGTGTTAGGGCACCTATTCACAAATAACTATGTTTGACTAGTCAACGCCACCAAAGATCGGGTAAGGGCTCAAATTACCTCAGAGAGAAGATGTTAGGCACTCTTTGAGGTCCACAACTGTGGGTCCCGACCGAAATTTATACTGTGTGGATTAGATAATTAAGCTAGGTGATCAAATAAGCAAAGAAAGATATAGAAGTTGAAAACTCTATTAAAACATAAGAATTAACTATATGACTAATTGATACAAGTCTTAAAAAATCATAAGGAGTACAATTGCGTCAATCTATGACTAAGTGTGAACAGACAGTATATAAAAGGATAGGGAGGGGGTCCTAAGTTTTTCAGCCTAAAGGATCACCCCAGGCAACATAAATTATACTTTGCAACTCCCATAGGGTAGGGGTTACTCATATTATTCAGCGGGCACAGACTATCATCTTCTGCTACTCGATTACTATGTTGAAGTTATTACTTAAGGGCTCTTTAATTCAATTCTAAACCGTATCCTATGCGTTCACTACTCGTCCCATGCCTATGGTCCACGAGGCTTTGGTCCACGAGGCTTTGGACCTACTATTAGGTGGTTCTAGACTTTACTTAGGTTACTCAAAAAGATAAAACTAGGCGACATTCAAAACAGATATGAATGCACACAATTGCAATGAAAGGCTCAAGTTGACCTTCACACATAAGCACAAAAGCACGCAAAGAAACTCTTATATTAGGCGGTAGAAAATTACAGAATTAAGACTTAGAGTCATTAAGTCCTATAGGCATAATTTCTAGGTGATTCTGATTTCCAGTAGTGTACAAGCAGCGTTGCAATTTTTGGCTAGCGGATTTGCAGATTAAGGCATTTCAAACCTATAGGCATGGAATCTATATTATTCGTGCAAGGAGGCAGTAAGACTGTTCAAGAACCCAGGGTTAACGATGTTGATCATGTTGTCTAAAATGAGTAATAGCATCTTATAGGCAGGGATTTTAACGATTGACAATTGAGCTTGATTTTATAGTACTTTATCCCTATAGGCATGTCACCTAAGTGTAGTAATGCAACAAAGCAACGAAGTAATTGATTAGTTGATTAAGATCTTATAGTCATGATATCTAAAAGAGCAGCGCACTAAGAGAAATAGAAGCGACCGGTTGACTGATTAGTTGAAACCCTATAGACATGGTATTTAGATAGGCATTAGCAAAACATGTGTTATTGTATCCTATAGGCATGTCGTCTGTGTGTGTGTAATAGTAGACCTAGAAACAGGTATAGCAAATACTTTAAACATGTTTTAGATAGGTTGAGTGAAGTGTGTGTGATTTCTTCTAAGCATGATTTCTATGAGTGTGCAGAATAGGAGCACGTCAACGAATATCGAAACAAGATAGTTAAATCATATAGGCAAGTTCTCTACCCATTCATGCAAAAATCAGAATACCCCAACCCCCTTTTTTACTAATCCCCCTCATCGTGTGTTTACAAATTATTACAGGCCTGGAATAATGAATATGAGTATAAATATTACACATTGAACAACTTCTAGCCCAAGAGCAGGTCCAAATGAAAACAAACCAGCACTGCCTGGGCCTTCAACAGATTCATTATCAATCGAATAGTAGACCCGGATTCAAACCCATCTCAAACAAGAGAGTGTGTCATTTGCACAACTTAGGGCCACGCATGAACTCATGCCAAAACCAGTAATTATAGATAAACCACTTAGCCATATAAGCTAACAAACCACACATAGCAATCAATTAAACAACTTTGAAGTAATACCTCATATGGACAAGGTTACATGACATTCAATAGGATTCATATAAAAACATATTGGCACTTGCATTTTTACAAGATAGGGTGACAGGATTGGTCAAACAAGGGCTTAAACATGAAACTAGGAGAACTAGTAGAACTTAGCCTCCACATGACATGAAAAAATTAACAACATAGGTTCATAACAAGTAGAAGAGTACAACATGCGTAACATTAGCAGAGTTGGAGAGACAGGTCACTTAGGTTAACATGGTAAGCACATATGCATGCATAGTTTTCCAGAACAACAAGTTTATAGTAAAGCATGAGCCAAAGTTAGCCTAAAAGTGACTCAAAAACTAGGAGTCTAAGGCATGAAGTTCTGATAGAATCATAGTCAGAGAATGGCAATTACACATAGTAAACAAGCAAGTAGGCATGGTCTACGACAGTCAACATGCAGCCTAATCTGCTGAGTATAACATATAGATTCCAAGGTCTAGATAATTCATGGTAAATATGAAAGTTAGGTGAAAGTTTAGAGGGTCAGAATTCACAATAGGCAAAGACTAGATTGTCATATAAAGACTAGATGTTGCATTTCTTCTTACAGACTATAAGTGATATCAAACAACACATGATTGAACCAAACATGGAACACACATTAAGCTCATAATTGGTTGTCACCACAATTAGGAATTGGCCACATTTAAAGTATTGGAACACATGAGTTGGTCTATCGTAAGAATACAGAACAAACTAGGGAGAAATTCAAGGGGAATAGCAGGTAAAATGCATTCGAACACACATTGGGGTAAACATGCTTGAGAGTCAGAATCAAAGTTAAAGTTTAGGCAAGTTCAGATACCAGGGGAAGATTGAGCTTCAAGAATAACATCAAACCAGATAAGGATACAAGTAACAACATGTTGATTCACAGAAGTTTCAAGGATATAACATACAAAACAGGAATTCAGGCAAAAAAGGAATGAAATTGTGAGGGCTAATGGTACTTATCAGTTACTAATTGACAAATGAGTAAACAAAGAACAATTTCATCAATACCTCGAATGTTAGTAGTAAAATGAACAGTTGAACCCAAAATTTCAGTGCGTCAGAGTTCCCAAGTGTTTCAGATGAACCCCGGGCAGTGCTCGTACTGAGAAAGGTATAATAGTCAAATTCTGGGGGCCATGGATTTCAGCCGGCCAAAAGCTTAAGTTTCAGAATAGTATAGGCCCAGTGAGAGTAAGAATACAGTGATTCCGGTCTGTCTAAAAGAAATTAGGGGAGGGGTTTATATAGTAGTAAAATTTAAACGAACAAACAAGGAAACACGGTCAATCAAAGATAATAAAGGAAGTTGTTGCATGCAGAATCGATTTAGAATCGGATTAGGAGAAAAATTAGGTAAACCCTAGTTCAAGATGGAGAACCAAATAATTAAAAAATCTCACTGAATCGGACCTATATAACTTGGTGGTGAATGTATCAAGTCAAGAACATGGCGATAATACAGAATCAGAGTCGAATGAACGCCTGTTGATGAACTTCAATAAATAACTTAGTACCAAACATATTGTAATGCTTAGGAGATGGTAAGAATCTCCGTGTGTGCAAGAAAGGAAAGGAAACATGGAAGATTTTCATGTGATACCGGATTGGGACTGTGATTTGAGCGAGGAACCTGGGGTTTGTGAAGTGAGGGGAGGGTTTGAGAGAGTATAGAGGTAGCTGCTGAGGGAAAATGGGATTAGGGTTTGGGGTCATTTGGATTGGGCTAGAGTTATTGGTCCAAGGGTTTTGGGGTATTTGGGCTGCCTGTTTGGTCCGAAAAATGGCTAGGGGATTGGTCTATAAATTAAATACACGAAATTGTTCAAATAAAAATAATTAATAAATAATAGAATATTACTTATGCATTAAAATAATTGAAAATAATAACTTAACGTTATAAAAATTATAAAAATACTATTTTAGCATGAATAATGTAAATAAAAATATAATTATGCATAGCATATAGGCTATTATTGCAAAATTATGTAAATAGCTTAAAAATGCAAATCTAATTGTATAAAATGAAGTAAAATATTATGAAACATATATGTGGATGCAAATAATAAATTTGGATGATTAAGTCATCACAAAATAATTTAAAGGGGTAATTAATACATATTCAAGCAATTTAAATACAAGAAAATAAATTTTAAAGCTTTAACAATTATGGAAATTTGTAAAAAATACTTATATGACTCTTATAAATTGATGATGATACAAGAATAATTTTTTAAAAGTATATATGACATTTATAAAAATATGAGGGGAAAATTTGGTATCAACATCTACTATTGTATAGTAAGACTTTGTCCCCTTCATAAAACTTCATTGGCTTAATCAGGCGATCATACCACCTCTTTGTCTTATCTTTAAATATTCACGCATTTTCATACACGTCTAGCCTAAACTCCTCCAATTTATTCATCTGCAATAACCTGTGTTCACCTACAAGACTAAGATCAAGATTAAGAATCTTAATTGCCCAATAAGCTCTATGTTATATTTCAACCAGTAGGTGACACGATTTTCCATACACTAATTTGAACGATGAAGTCCGTATGATTGTTTTGAACACATGTCTGTACGCCCATAGAGCTTCATCCAACTTTATAGACCAATCCATCCGAGAAGCACTAACTGTCTTTTCAAGAATTCGTTTAAGCTCACGGTTAGCCACTTCAACATTCCCACTAGTTTTGGCATGGTACGGGGTTCCTGTTCTGTGTGTGACCCCATACTTAATAGCAATGCAGCACACTACTTGTTCATAAAGTGTGACCCATTGTCATTGATAATCACTCGAGGTATCCCAAAGTGGGTAAATATGCTCTTCCATAAGAACTCACACATCACCCGAGCATCATTAATCCTAGTAGGGATTGCTTCGACCCATTTAGAGATGTAGTCAACGGCTAGTAGGATATACTGATAAGAATGAGATGATGGAAATGGGCCCACAAAGTTAATGCCCCACACGTCAAATATTCCACATACCAGAATGGAGTTGAGAGGCATTTCATTCCTCTTGCAAATACTACTTGCCCTTTGACACTTGTCACATGCAGCTACATACGCCCACGTGTGTATGTACAAAGTAGGCCAATAGAAACTGGCTTCCATGACCTTTGTTGCAGTGCGATTTCTACCAAAATGTCCTCCAGCTACTCTATCATGGCAATGAGATAGAATTCTTACCATCTCTCCTTCAGGCACACATCTTCGAATCACACTATCTGCACACAGTTTAAACAAGAAAGGGTCATTCCAAAAATGATTTTTTACCTCACCTTGAAGCTTCCTTCGTTGATCACAAGAGAGGTCACGAGGAAATGATCCACTAGCTTGGCTACATCATCATACCAAGGCGTCCTTTCGGAGACTGCAGTGATGGAGAAAATATGCTCATCAGGGAATTCTTCCCTTATTTCAATTGTTTCAATAGGATGTCTCTCAAGTAGAGATAGATGATCTGTGACTTGATTTTTTGTGCCCTTCCTATCTTTGATCTCCAAGTCAAACTCTTGGATAAATAACACCCACCCCATCAGACGCGGCTTGGACTCCTTCTTACTCAATAAGTATTTCATGGCTGAGTGATCAGTGTGTACAATTACTTTACTCCCCACCAGATATGATCTAAACTTGTCAAAATAAAAGACCACAACAAAGAACTATTTCTCAGTAGTGGCATATTTGACTTAAGCATCATTGAACGTCCTGCTTGCATATTAGATGGGCATAAACATCCTATCTTTTCTTTGCCCCTGAACTGCCCCCACAACTACATCACTAGCACTATAAATTATCTCAAATGGCTGGCTCTAATCAGGTGTCACCATAATAGGAGCACTCACAAGTTTTTCTTTTATCAATTCAAATGCTCTTAAGCACTCCACACACAAAACGAACTTGACATCCTTCACTAGCAATGCAGTTAACAACTTGGTAATGGTGGAAAAGTTTTAATGAATCTTCTATAAAATCCAGCATGTACCAAGAAACTCCTTATGCATTTCACAGAAGTTGGTGGAGGAAGCCTAGAAATTACATAAACCTTGGCTCTATCAACTTCAATGCCATATGAAGTTACTTTGTGGACCAGGACAATTCCATATTTCACCATGAAGTGGCACTTCTCCCAGTTAAGAATGAGGTGAAGGATTTCGCAATGTTCAAGCACAAACACCAAATTCTTCAAGCAATCATCAAATTCATAACCAAAGAGGGTGAAAACATCCACGAATACCTCTAGACACTTCCCGTTTAAATCAGAGAATATAGGCATCATGCACCTCTGAAAAGTGGTCGGTGCATTATACAACTCAAATGGCATCCTCCTGTAAGCAAAAATACCTAACATGCAGGTGAATGTAGTCTTCTCAACATCTTCTGGGGCAATGGGTATCTGATTGTAGCCTGAGTTTCCATTCAAGAAATAGTAACATCCATGTCCAGCCACTTTCTCGAGCATATGATCAATGAACGGTAGTGGGAAGTAATCTCTCCTTGTTGCATCATCCAACCTTCTATAATCAGTGCATATTCTCCACCCAATAACTGTTCTTGTGGGGATCAATTCATCGTCTTCATTCTTCACCACAGTCAAGGCCTCCTTCTTAGGTACAATATGCACTGGACTAATTCACTGGCTATTAGAGATAGGGAAAATCACTCCTGCACCTAACAATTTGATGATCTCCTTGTGCACTACCTCCTCCAGATTTCTATTTAGCTTGCATTGGTGCTGCACCACTGGCTTGCTATTTTGTTCCAGCAAAATTTTATGCAAGCAAATGGCTGGACTGTTTCCTTGATTATCAGTTAATGGTCTAGCCAATGGCCTTTTTATACTTTCTCATCAGCTCTACCAACTATTGCTCATGTGAACCTGAAAAGTAAGCATAAATAATCATAGGAAAATTGTTAGTTTCAATAAAAGAATATTTCAAGTGAGTAGGGAGGACTTTCAATTTCACATTAGGCTTAGAAACCTACTTTTTCAGTTCCTCCTCATCAACCACTTGATCCTCAGTCTCAAGAGCTTCAGCCTCTTTCTTTATTTCGGGATTTTCATCCTCTACGGTGCTACACTGGGTAATATACCTCTCTAAAGTATCCCCCACAAGCTTGTCGAACTTGTATTTTTCAGCCAATTCCCCAACAACATCTAGCTTGAAGCATGAGTAGGCAGACGCTTCATTATTGGGATATTTCATTATCCTCTTCATCTGGAACACCATTTTCTCATTACCACTTTGAGCATAAGTTTTATCTCGTAGATATCAAGTATAGATCTACCTGTACATAAAAATGTCCTCCCTAGAATTAGAGGCACCTCTTTGTTTACCTCCATATACCCCACAATAAAGTTTACGGGGAACACAAACTTGTCCACCTGTACTAGAATATCCTCTATGATTCCCTCAGGCAAAATGGTGGTCTGGTCAGCCAGTTGTAGGGACACTGGTATTTATTTGATCACTCTAAACTCACCTTCCAATTTCCTAAACACAGATAAATGCATTAGATTTATAGAAGCACCGGAATCACATAGGGCCTTGTCGAATTTCTCACTCCTCAACGAGAATGGTATGGTGAAGCTTCCTGGGGCCCTACACTTTTGAGGAATTGTATTTTGCAATATGGTAGTACAGTGGGCATTCAGCTTGACCATTTTTGTCTCCTCTAATTTCCTCTTGCTGGACAAGATTTTATACAACTGCTTTTATACAAGAATTACCCAAGGACTGGTAGTACAAATCATGAGCTTATAAGATTTAGAATTTACAAAGCCGGTATGAAATAAAGTACATCATCTGTTTGAAATTTACATTAACAGATTTAAATTTTAAAGCTACCAAGATCAAGAGGCATCTATGATTGGAACACAGGTACATCTTCAAATCCATCTCCCGCTGTGTACAACAACATCAACATCCAGCATCTGCACGCAAGGTGCATAAGTGTAGTATGAGTACAACTGACCCCATGTACTCAATAAGTAACAAACCTAACCTTAGGTTGAAAGTAGTGACAAGCTGGAACAAAGGTCGGAGTCCACTAACAATAGCCAACAACAGTTCGTAACAACATAATATAAGTGATAAAAGAAGTAACTCAGAGATATAGTGCTCAGCTCATTCATAGTTTCGGAAAATAGGTATGCTTTTCAAGTATGTCAGCGAAAACCCAAATCTTTTACCGAAATCACCAAAATATGAGTATGTTTATAAAACTATGATTTTTCCCAAAACTTTCAATAGGTAAATGTTTAATTTTCAAATTACATGAGTAAATTACATCTCTATGCCTACAAGTCAATGTGTATGTGAAGTCATGAATGATGCAATATCGTACAACATGAGGAAAAATGCATCTTTATGCTTGTATGTCAAGTGTGCATGTCGAATGCAATGCAACTCAGTGATAAACCATATGCATACTCTCAGAGTATCAATTCACTCAGTCCTCTCAATCACTCAGTCCTCCCAATCACTTCATTCCTCACAGTCACTCAGTCCCCCAAATCACTCGGCACTCGCTCTCGGCACTTGCACTCAGTAGGTACCTGCGCTCACTGGGGTGTGTACAGACTCCGGAGGGGATCCTTCAGCCCAAGAACTATAACAAGCCAATCATGGCATAAATTAATAAAACATGATACGGCGTGCAGCCCGATCCCATCATAAATCAATAATACATGTTGCAGCGTGCAGCCCGATCCCATCAATATACTCACCATCAGGCCCTCGACCTCACTCAGTCATCAATCTCTCCAGTCTCTTGGGCTCACAATGTCATAAAAATCAGCCCAAAATGATGATGTGATGTATCAATAAATGGTAATAGAGACTGATATATGATATACAAATGAATGCGTATGGCTGAGTATGTTATTGCAATATAAGAAAATAACTCAACAGCAGAAATGACCTCAGTGGGTCCCAACAAGATAAGCATATAGCCTAAACATGGTTTCTAACATGGATCACACATCAATTACTCTAGCATGTAGAAATTTCATGGATACAAATAACATTAGGTAATTACACAGTACCACAGAAATAATCGAGTCACAATTCACACGGTGCACGCCCACACACCCGTCACCTAGAATGTACGACACCTCAACACCAAACACATATCACGTATATTTAGTGGTTCATACCATCAGCACCAAGTTTAGAAGCGTTACATGCCTCGAACAAGCCAAATCAAATACCGAGCAAGCTAAGTGATGCTCCAAATATTCCATCTCGCGCGTACCGACCTCCGAACGGCTCGAAACTAGCCAAAATCAACTCAAATACATCAAATAATACCAAAGAAAACAAACCCAATCGATAAAGGTCAAATCTTTAATCAAAATCCCAAAATCAACCCAAAACTCCAACTCGGGCCCATGTCTCTGAACTCGACGAAACTTATAAAATATGACAACTCATTCAATTATGAGTCCAACCATACTAGTTTTACTCACATCTGACTTCGAATCGATGTTCAAAACTCAAAAACTCACTCTATAAAACTTTAGGCTAAAACCCCCAATTTCTATTTAAAATTCATAATCCAATTACCAAAAATGAAGATAGAATCACGAAATATACTCAAAAACCAAGTAGAGAACACTTACCCCTATCCATATGGTGAGAATTGCTTCAAAAGTCGCCTCAATCTGAGCCACGTCCATAACTCACCCGGACCCCTCGGGACCCCGTCCGAATATACTAACAAGTCTCATAACATAATATGAACCTAGTAGAGGCCTCAAATCACACAGAACAACATCGAAATGACGAATCGCACCTCAAATCGAACTTAAATGAACTTGAACTTTCAACTTCCAAAACTAGCGTCGAAACACATCAAATTAACCCGGAATGAACTCAATTTTTTCACACAAGTCCCAAATGTCATAACAAAGTTATTCCAATTCCCGGAACCACAATCCAAATCTGATATCCTTAAAGTCAACTTCCAGTCAAATTTATGAACTTTCCAAACCTTCAAATTTCCAACTTTCACCAATTAGTGTTGAATCCTTCTAGAAATATCCAATTGCAAATCTGGGCATACGCCTGAGTCCAAAATCACCATATGGACCTAAAGGAATAATTAAAAATCCAATCCAAGGTCAAATGCTAAAAAGACAAACTTGGTCAGCTCTTCCAACTTAAAAGCTTCAATAGTGAAATTCATTCTTCCAAATCAATTTCGAATAACATGAAAACTAAAACTGACGATTTGCACATGCCATAATACATCATACAGAGCTACTCATACCCTTAAACTAATGAGCAAAGTGCAGATGCTCGAAACGACCGATCAGGTCATTACAATCACGTTGAGGCAAAGTTGTTATTTGTTGGGATATCCTTCTTGTTGAGAAATTTACATTCATTCATTTTGTCAATATTCTTATACACATAGTGGTTGAGCCACGGGCTATTATTGTGAAATACTGATATTGTTGATTATTGGCAAGTTGTGACAAATGGACACTTGTGGTGCGAGTTGTTATTGTGATATGATATTGACGTGCATGCGGTGGTATAAGGATAAAGGTTAATGTGCATGCGGTGGAATAAGGTGGGACTTATGTGCGTGTTGCTTGTAATGGAATTATGTGAAGTCACGTGGCGTCATAAAGTGGACTAAAGTGAATGTAGCTATTTCGGGAAAAATAGTTTCAAAACTATTTAAATGTAAGGCTCACGCGGCGATATAAGAAAAGATTGTGATTGATATTGTAAATTATGAATATGAGGCGGTACCTCAGTTGTGATTGTTGATATATATGAGGCGATACCTCGGTTGTAATTCTTATTGTATACCAGGTGGTACCTCATTGAGATTCTTGTTGTTTATCTCATGTTGCAAAGAGTTTTGGTGGGAACACTTCTTGTTGTTTTGTCTGTCTTGTTCTACCAGTATTGTCTGTATATGATCATTGCGGTTCTCTTTAATTGCTTCCCTTATGTTATTTCCATGCTAAAAATTTCGTTATTAGTTCATGCTATTAACTTGTTACGCATAAGTTATTTCTCGTGTCGGACGTTAGTGATCGATTGTTAGCTGCTTTACGGAGACTTTAAGGTATGCCTTCTTGGCGTCCACAGACCTCGAAGTCACCTTCCTTTATCTTTATTTCGTGTTGTATTTTCATTCAGACAGTAATGTGGTAGACATTTTATTTTACTCTGTAGAGCTTATGACTCAGTTCCTCAGGTTTTGGGAAGTGTATTGTTGAGATTCTATTTCGGGAGATTATATGAGTTTATCAGTCTTGCTTTAGTATTTCTGTTAATTACTTTTGTCAAGTTATTATTAAATATTAGGCTTACCTAGTATTAGAGATTAGGTGTCATCACGACATCTTACGGTGGGAAATTAGGGTCTTGACATACGCATAGCGGGGGTTTTATATATTTTATTTTTACACTATTTTAGAGACTTGGGAGCTCAATTTTGAAGGGTTTATTACCGACAAAACTGGTCGTTTTTAGTTCTGGCATCCGTTATGTGATTTTAGACCTTGGATAGCTTCATATTATGTATTATGACTTGCAAGTATGATTGATTTTGATTTTTTAGAGCTTTGAGAGTGGTGTGGAAGAGTAATTATTAATTTGGAAGCTTAAGATGGAAGAGTTGATCAAGGTTTGACTTTTTGTGTAAATGACTCCGGATTGATGATTTAAAAATTCCAATAGATTCAAATGATGATTTTAGACTTGTACGTATGCTTGGTTTGGGCCTCAGGTGGCTCAAGGTTGATTCAACGCTTTTAGTCGAAAGCTAGAATCTTAAACTTAACAAAGTTTGAAGATTTCGTTTTGATGCGCGACTCTTGGTTTGATGTTGCTATTCATGTTTTGAGATTTTGTATAAGGTTGAATAAGGTATACAAACTAGATAGTATCTTTGGAGGGGGTCCCGAGGGGCTCGGATGAGTTTCAGGGTAATTTTAAATCGTTTTGGGACATTTTGAGATTGCTATTTTTCTGATGCTCAGGTGTGAATCACGATCGTGATGTTAATTGCTGCGAACACGAAGAGAGTGAGATGAGTCAAGAATATTGTGAATCGTGATCGTGGAAGGGGGTTCGATCACATAGAAGGGCTAGAAGTTGTACAATGCAATCGTGTAGTGGGAGTTGCGATCGCGAAGAAGAAGGAAGTGAGTTTGGACAAGAGGAGGAAGTACATTGCAGTCGCGTGGGTTGACCATATTTTCATAGAGGAGTGGCTAGTTTGATTTCGCGATCACATAGTTTTTTCCGCATTCATGTAGAAGAAACTGGAGGTGGTGCAGATTTGTGCATCGCGATCGCGTGAGCCAATGGGTTGCGATCGCGGTGTAGGAAATGTTGTTAAGGGTATTTTAAGTCCAAACTTTTGGGGTTTGCTCTTCTTTTTTTTTACTATTTTGAGCTTTGGTGATCGAGAAGAGGCGATTATGGAGATGGATTTCATCCATATCTTGTGGGTAATCAAAATACACTCTCTTAAGTTGTAGACAAAAATCCCAAATTACACTTCAAGTTTCATATTTTATGTGTAGAAATACCTAGAGCTTTTAAACACCTATTTGGACTCAGATTTGGGAACTAATCACATATTTGGACTCGTGGGATTATGAGTAATCCGGATTTGATCTTGGACATGGGTTATAACTATGTAAGTCAGGGTTGGCTTTTGTTGAATTTTATAGATTTAATTACATATCAAAGTTTTATTATTTGGAGTTGATTTCTATAGATTTATTTGATCTTATTGAGTATAATTTGGCTATATTGGAGCCAGTTGGAGGTGATTTCTAAAGGAAAGGCAGTTTGGGAAGATTGATTTGGGTTGCAAAAGGTAAATATCTCGCGTAACCTCGACTTCAGAGAATATTTTTTAAAAATTAGAATTATTTGCGGCAAGGTTACCATGTTCTGTATAAATTATAGATTTCTTTATGCCTTGATTAGATGTGTATTCTTCTTGACTTATGCTCTAGTTTATTTTTATGAATATATGGCACAATTATTCATGTTTTAACTTATGACATCTTATTAGAGCCCGATGATATATTCTTGAGATTTATTGATATGCTTTATTTGGCCATAGTCACACGTTATGTTATGAGTACACATTCATACACATTATTCCTGTGATATGCCCTAAACTGTTGGTTAACTACTTGAGCTTCCTAATTCATGTTAGAGATCATGTTTAGTCTTTTGATGCTTATTTGGTCATGATGATTATTTGGATGATGGATCACATGATGGGACCGCAGTCATGTGTTACACTTAGGCATACAACCTACCTAGAGATCATCTCTTGTACATAGGAATACATCCTTGCATGGTTATTTCTTTGTCCATGTACATTATACATGCTTATCTCTTATTCATATGCATACATTCCTATATATGTTTCTCTTATAAGGATTGAGATTATGGCATATGAGTTGTCTGTGCCGTTGAGATAATTATGGCACGAGGTCTCTGTCGTGCGGTTATAGTGATATTGATATTGTTATGGAATATGAGCTGTCCGTGCGAGTATTATGGTTATGGCACGTGAGTCATCCTTGCGAGTGATATTGATTATATGATGCATGATTTATCCGTAGAGCTATTACATGCTTGGATTTTGATTCGTTCCTCTAGAGTCAAGCGATCACCCATGCCATATTGGGTTCTAAGAGTGTAGGTACATGAATTTGTACCGGATACATGAATTTGTACCAGGCACATGGATTTGTGTTGGGTGCATGGACTTGTATGTTTTGTATTAAGAGATTGAGACTTGTGTTGGTACATGTAGGAGAACCGGGTTATAATGAAAGGTTGAGCCTTGAGCATGCATTGACATCCTAAACTCGTATAGAAACACTCATACATAGCATTGATATATGTACGTTCACGCATTTTTTCATATGTATAGGACTTGTTAGTGGATTGTTGAACACTTGGAGAGTGTCAGATTTGATGTACATATTGAGTCTTTATCATTCATTGACACTTAGACTCAAGTTGGGCCATTCATATAAATATTATTTGGAAATTGTGTAGAAAATAACCTTTATTATACATAACCTCTTTTCGATCATGTAAAAATACTTGAGTTAGAGATCTTGGTGCAGATTGTATTAATATGCAGATTTGGTGCAATTGTACATGCTTTGATTTGGTTATTTAAAAAGCATGCTTACTGCCTTCTTCACAATTTGTGAACTTTATTATTTATATCCGTTATTCTTTGGCGGTTTCTTGGATATTTCTCTGTATTATATATGTTTATGAGTTGCATAGGTTATATAAAATGAGTATCTTTTGACTAAACCTCATCACTGCTTCATTGAGGTTAGTCTTGATACTTACTGAGTATATGTGATCGGTTGTACTCATACTAGAATTCTGCATCTTGCGTGTAGATTTTGGAGCTGAACTATGGGCGATAACGAAGGCTAGTATTGAAGATGTACCGGCGTTCCAGTTATAAGCTTCCACTTTATTTATAATTGTATTTTTACTCTTAGTTTCTCATGATTTATACCACCAGTCATTGGGATAGTTGTATTGGTTTTTACAATCTTATTTATTATTTATTGATGATTTTACATTCGAGTAATGTTATATGATGGTTGGCTTACCTAGAAGGTTGGGTTAGGTGTCATCACGACTTGGTGGATTTTTGGGTTGTGACAAGTTGGTATTGGATCTCTAGGTTCATAGTTTTTACAAGTCATGAGAAAATATCTAGTAAAGTCTTGCGAATCGATATCGTGATGTACATACTTATCTTCGATAGGCTACAAGGCATCTAGGAAACTACTCTTTTTCTCTCTCCTTATCGTGCAACTATATTTCAGCTTGAAGCCTACATCTTCGTTCTCATTCCATTTATTTATATGCGATGTTGAGTACTCGATATCATTTGTGCACTGACGACTGATGATGTCATGAATGGGTTGCGAGAAGCTTTTCTATATTATGAGGGTAGGCTAGTTTAAAGTACTTGTGGCCATGTTTAGGCCACACCTTTGAGTCAACGGATTCAACTATGCGAGTATGTAATTTTGGCCTCTTATGCCCGGTAGTATCCCTAAATGGGAGTGGCAAGGTAGCCTTGTATGAGTATTATGTTACTGAGGACTACAGTTAGATAGTTTGGATGTGACGAGAAGGATTTTCTTGAAATAAAAAGGGAATATAGATGCTTGATTATCATCTTGGTGTATAATACAATCTTGAGTTTTGGATGTGTTGATGGACCTTTCAGTTGTTCATTTATGAAATAAAATAGATTCTTATATCTTGTTGACGAGTGTAGACTAGGAAAGATAAACTGATTGCATAGTGGAAGTAACCATGGTAAGGTCATAATGAGATGTCAAATTAAGGCTAAATAGGTGGGTTATCTCCTATAGGAATGTCTGAGGTTGTATGATTTCTTGCAAGGTTCCTATGAAGAGTTTTTCTCCTATCTTGTAGAATGAATGCACTACGATGAGAGTTTGGATCACTTGAGGAAGATCGAACAACTGTCAAAAGAATGTGTATGCATTAATTTGGAGTGTATTATGATTAGTGTTACATGAGCTTATAAGGAGGAAAAGTTGTTTTGGTTAATAGATGATGTGATTATGGCTTAAATCTAAGTTGGAACTTAACAATCAATGATCAGATCATATGGACATGTAATGTTATAGATCCTAGGCTAAGGTATGCTTTTGGTTTAGTTATTACTTGAAAAGGGTAACATCAAGGATGATTTGGGCAATGCATGATGTACTATACTTTATTAATATATGGAGATTGTGGAATGACTCAGGTTCGATCTTCTTTGTGAATGTAGTGTGCAAAGGGAAAAGATTCACTCGATTGCTTACGGAGGAGGTTGATTCTTTAGAGTATAGATGTGCTAGCGGGGCACAAGTCACTCGGTATATATTGGCTATGCATCGGGGACTAGAGTAGAGTGTGTGACTCTCGCGAATGATTCTAGTAGGTTTAAGTTCCAATATATGGTACTTAAAGATTTACCGGATTCGTTGTATGTCTAAGGATATGAGATTTGTATTGGATTGTGACAAAGACTTGGAGTATTTTAATGTTATTATTGGTTCAACAATGCAGTATTGGAGAGATGACAGGAACATATTTGGATTCATTTAAAGTCTCTTTAGAGCAAGCATTTCGGTATGAGGTACTTTTGGGTGCATGAAAGGGAACAAGTGGCTTACGGATCTTAGGGTGGAATAATTACATGTGTGTGATCACTTGGGATGAGTTTTGGTTAAAGACCGTGGTATATTGGGAAAGAAAAGTGATGACTTGAAGGTAGGTCAAGAGTAATCTGAAGAAGTTGGGTCAGTGTAGTTGTGGCTTGGATCAACATAGTAATGGAAATAACTGGTTTCTTTGGTATGATGGGACATTGCAATCACTTTTGTGGTAGGACATCTGAGTTGGACAGTTTGCTTGATTTGAGCAAAGTTGTGTGCTTCTAGGAAAATGAGTGCTTATGAGAAGAACTATCCTACTTGTGACTTATATTTGATTGAGGGATTCTTGTACTTAGATATGGCATCATGATGGAAGTGGTGAGTCGTATGTGGTTTAGATTGCTTTGCAAAATCGTGGTTTGTCTTTGAACAGAAGGATTGAGATCAGAGGTAGCACATATAATTCATGTTTCTGTGGAGCATTAGTAGTATAGATTTCAGCATCACCAAGAAAGGGAATGTGTGGTAGAGGATTCTTTCAAATATGGGCAATTCGACTAAGCACTACGATATTCATATGATAGTCAGTCATTAAGATTCAGATTTTAGATGTCCAACATGGAAGAATTGAGGAAAAGTACACATTTTGGGATGCTTGCAAGTGTGACTTCAGAGTTGTGTCTGAGTAATCATGATCACTAGGATCTTAAAATTTTAAGGTATAAAGATTGGATTTCTAGAGGTGAAACTGTCTCCTTGGTGATGGATAGTGAAAGTGTGTTATTGGTTAGATAGCTGGTTGTATGTATCCTGGATAGGCGACTTAGAAGATTTGTACTTGTTAAAGCTTGTGATTTATGGTATGATCTGCCTAAGTGTATTAAGATTACCTCAAGCGATCTTAACTCTAATCATAGCATATATATAGTCCACTGGATACAAGGAACATTCTTCACAGAAGCCTCATAAGAATCATACAACCACAAACTTTCTCGCATGAGATAAGCCAACTGCTAGCCTCAAATGACATCCTTTTATAACCCTACTATGGTCACCACCATAATGCAATCAATTAGTCTTCTAGAATCTATACTCGTCAACAAGATACAAGAATCCACTGCATTCTATAAATGAACAACTAAAAGATCCACAAACATATCCACATCTTATGGTTATACAACACATCGAGATGATAATCAAACATCCATATCTCTTCCCATCCCAAACAATCCTTCTCGTCATAACTAAACCATATAATCATGGTCCTTAGTTACATAATACTCATCACATATCTATCTACCACTCACTGAGCCATCAATCCTCTAGACTGGCCTGCCTCGCAACACAGGAAAACATTTTGCAGCTCATCTATGACAGCACAAGTGGTCAGTGAACAACAAATTCTGAGTACTCAATATTGCATATGAGTGAACATGAAAGAACTAAGGATATAGACTTCAAACTGAAATAAAGTCGCATGATAAGGACTAGAAAGAAAAAGAAGTTTCTTAGATGCCATGTAGCTTTTTGAAGATAAGTATGGACGTCATCATATCGATCCGCAAAACTCTACTAGACACTTACTCATGATTCGTAGAACCTATGAACCTAGAGCTCTTATACCAACTTGTCACAAACTAAAATCCAACCTAATCATGATGGAACCTAACCATAACATGCTAGGTAAGACAAACAACTAATAACAAAACTTGAATTAAAGATCATCAATAAATAATAAATGAGATAGTGAAAGCACATATAACTATACCAATGATTGGTAGTGCAAGTGACTAGCGACTAATATTAGAAATACGAATACAACTCTGAAATGAAGAAATATTACATCATCTGTTTGAAATTTACATAAATAAAAATATAAGTCCTAAACTACTACTAACAAGTGATAGCTTGTATCTGGAATGCTAGTATATCTTTAATGTTGTCCTTCATCGTCCACAACAGCTCAACTCCAAGATCTGCACGCAAGGTGCAAGGAGTATAATATGAGTATAATCGACCCCGTATACTTAGTAAGTATTTTGACGAACCTCAGTAAAATAGTGTCAAGTCTTTTAAGTCAAAAGATACTCACTTTAAAAAACTATGCATCTCAATAGCATATAGTACAGAATGTACCCAGGGAGGCAGTCATAGAAAGTGGATATCACAAATAAATGTGCACAATTGAAGAAAAGGTAATAGCATGCTTATCCAATTAGACATTTCAAGGCAAATATGTATCAACACAAAATCCGCTTACAAAAGAGATATGCACCAAGTATCATTTACTCACATACTTCTACATGGACATAAAATGCCTATACATGAGCATGATCCAATTTCATATCGATTTCCAAATGGTTGTTTATAAAATCCTTTTCATGGGTCCAACATGATAATGTATGATGATAACTCACTTTTCACATCTTTATGACACTCTCCAACTGTCCAACAACTCGCTAACAAGTTTGATGCATATGTACAAATCCATCAACTAGCATATATAGATTATATGCATGAATATAGCATATAAATGCATGAACATGCACAAATGATTCACTTGAATGGTCAAGCTTCCACCTTTATGCTCAATGACTCATCATATTGAATCCCTCAACTGGCATATATAGATGATATGCATGTATAAAGCAATGCATGAATATGCACAAGGATTCACTTAACTACCTTTATGCTCAATAACTCATCACATCGTATCCCACATCACAATCAACTAGAAATTCGTTGGTTTCTTACAATCTGAGTGTAGACCATCAAGAGAAAAATATGATAGGGTGACCCTAGGGAGATGAATCCATATCCACACGCGACACTGTCAGAGCCTCATGCCATAATAATATCACATCACAGTCATCGCACGGCAAAGACCTCATGTCAAATCAATAACCATATCACAATCATCGCACGTCAAAGATCTCGTGCCAAATCAATAACAATATCGTTTATTAGAAACAATTCCCTCAAAACAAAGCTAGGCAAGACACTTATCTCATTCGGGCTAGTCTTCAACCTTAAATCATGTCAAACCCTCGCTCTAGCCCTCAAATTGTGTAATTTCAAGACAAACATCAACCAAAGAAGTCAAACAATGCTCTACGAAGCAATCTCAATTAATAAAACTTCGATCTTTGAAGAATCCCCATAGTCAATAAATGACAATCTGAGCCCGAGTGTCCGAAATGTGCAATACCAAATATCGATGACCCATACCTATCGAGTCTAAATATATAATTAATTTCCAAAATCGAATCCAAATCGAAACTCAAATCCTTAAAATACAGTCTCTTAAAGTGTAGACAAAAACCCAATATTTCATATAAAAATTACATATTTTGGAGTTAGAAATCTATGAAAAATCATGATATATAATTAAATCCATGAGAAAATTTCTTACCTTCAATATAGTAGTTAAATTACTCTTCAAAATTTCCCCATCTCGAAGTCTAGGGCTCAAAATATGAAAGAATAGGCAAAATACCAAAAATAACAACTTAAGTAGTCTGCCCAGCACTACTATTTGTGAACGCGGCCACTGCCTCACATTCGCGAAGCACACCCTCCTTCACCCCAAAAGTTCCTTCTTCGCGAACGCGAAGACTAAATTCACTTTGCGAACGCGACCCTCCATTCGCGAACACGAAGGCCAACCAGCCCACACCCCTTCGCGAATGCGTGCACCTGACTGCGAATGTGATGAATAAAGGTACTCCAACCCACTTCTTCTACGCGAACACGAGTTCTCCCTCGCGATGCATACCTAACACCAACAAGAACCAACAATGCAAACTCAATCTAAATGGTCCAAAATCATCGTGAATTACATCTGAGCCCCATGAAACTCCGAGCAATCATACTAACAAGTTCAAATACATTATTCCAACTTATCCAAAGGATCGAAAAATCACAAATAATATTAAAATAAAGAATTAAATATCAAATCATTCTCTTAGCTTTCAAATATTTCAAAAACTACGAACGCGTTCGAACTACACTTAAACATTCCTGATCACAATCAAACTTTGTACACAAGTGTGAATCAACCAAATGAACCTATCCAAGGTCTCAAAACCACAATAGGAGTCCAATAACACCGATGTCAACTCCCGATCAAACCTAGGGTTGCTTATCGAGTGGATTGAGCGGATATTTACGTTTAACGGTTCGGCTTATCGATTATCGGCTTATAAATGTACTAATCTGCTAGCCGCCCATTAGAAAATTGAGCGAATAGGTATCATATTAGCGATTATCGGGCGATTATCAAATAATTTATCAGCTAAATTAAATGGACAATAAAAATTACGTAAGTAAGTAAGGTAATAAATAATAGATAGGCTACCCAATCACACTCGAGTAGGCTAATGAAGCTCTCATTGTTAATGGTAGTTTCTTCTTCTTTAATTCCTTATAATAAAAAAGCTAAAATATAATTTATGGATCCTTAACCAATAATAGAAGTTCAGTTAACATTCTGGATATAGTTTTGATTCAGCTACCAAGTTAAATGGTTCATTTGAGTAGAAAGTATCAAGGACTATCTAGATCAGCCTAGTTCTACCCCAAAAATTAGTTATGATGACGCAGAAACTCACGCTGCTGAGAAGTTGCTTCAAAATGGGTAAAAATATAAATATAATAATTCTTAACGGATTAACGGTTTTTCTGATAAAAAATTGAGTAAACCACCCCCAAACCGATAAACCATTAATTATAAAATTGTAATCCGTTCACCAATCGTTATTCCGATAACCCAATACCATTAAGTCAATAAGTCACTTTGATGGTTCGGTTAACGGTTACAATTTGGTTTTGTACAATCTGAGTCAAACCTATGAACTCTCTAATTCTTCAAATTGCCAACTTTCGACAAATAGAACCAAAATCTTCTTGGAACATCCAAATTCAAATCTGTATATACCCCAAGTCCAAAATCAGAATATAAAACCTATTTACAACATCAAATCACAATTCCAAGGTCGTTAACTCAAAATTCAAACCTTGATCGACTCTTCCAACTTAAAGTTTCCAAATTGAGAATCTCTTTGCCAAATCAATCCTGAGCCTTGCAAACATCAAAATCAACCATACACATAAATCGTAATACATCATATGAAGCTACTCAAAGTCTCAAACCGCCAAATAAAATGTTAAAGCTCAAAACGACCAGACAGGTCGTTAAACATGTGTATAAAGATATCATAGCTCCTAGGGGTGTTGAGGCGTGCTAGGTCTCTATCACTTCCATCCTTACAACTTTTGCTTGGTGAGCCCGCTTCTCTTGCCGTAGGTATACATAGTGATTGCACTAGAAAATAATAAAGGCTGTGGAATCGAACTATTCACTTGTTAGCATGAGAAATTGTCGGCCCTCAATAGATCTTAGTATTTTGTTTATCTCTATCAATATAAAGTAAAAACAAAATAGATAAATTATACTCTCTCGGTTTCTGGAATTTTATTTTTTTTAATCCGTTACAAAAAAAATGATTTTTTTTTAAATTTAAAAATAATTTAACTTAAACTTACAATTCTATCGTTAATGAAATTTTTTTATAATCACACAAAGGCTTAAACCCTTTTTAACTTGTTTAGGATCATAAATTTTATAAATCTTTATTTTGTTTTTAAATTTCGTACACAATCAAATAGATTCACGTAACTTGGAACGGAGGGAGTACTATTTTCTACCGAAAGTAGTACTTGGTCAATTAAATTAAGGATAGAAACTTTTATGTAAATACTTTTAAAAAAGATTTTGGAGTAAGTTTTCTGCAACGTTTTCTCTTCGGGAAAAAACAACCTTAGGTAATTGTTCTTTGATAAGTTTTACTCTGCTAACAAAAACTTCTCTAGCTTTTTCTTCTTTTATGTGAAAAGCTTTCCTAAAGAACATTAAAAAAGTTGCAAAGATCTTTAATATATGTTCTTTGAATTTTAAATTATAGTGTTTAATGTACTAAATACACAATCAAAATTAAGAATTTTGAATCTAAAATATGAAAAGTCTCACATAAATTGCGATATGGTAGTGTCACGATCCAAAAATTTAACTAGTCGTGATGGCAGCTAACCCAACCTGCTAGGTAAGTCGATTTTTAATTATCCAATTCCAATAATAATTATTAAAGTAATTTAAGTGAATAAACACATTAATCTTATACATCCCCAAGAACTGGTAGTACAAATCATAAGCTTCTAAGAATAGAATATACAAAGCGAAAATGAAATAAATATATAGTCTGTTTGAATAATATATAAACAGAGCTTTTATAAATCTAAGGCTACCCCGAACAAAAGGCAGCTACAACAGGAATGCAAATACATCTTCAAGTCACGCAACTATCGAGCACAGCAACAACAACAGCCAACATCTGCACGCAATGTGCAGAAGTGTAGTATCAGTACAACTGACCACATGTACTGAGTAAGTAACAAACCTAGCCGTAGGTTGAAAGTAGTGACGAGCTTCTACAAAGGTCAAGTCCACAACCAATAGTCCACAACAACATAAAACAAATAATACCAGAAGTAACTCAGAGATAAAATGCTCATGCAAATCATGATTTCAAAAATAATAGTTCTTCCTTTCAAATACATCAGTGAAAATCCAAATCGTTTGCCGAAGTTGCCAAACGAAATATAAATAGTTTGAAAACAATAATTTCTCCCAAAAATCTTTTCAATAATAAATAAGATATTTTATTTTTCCTTCCGGATAACCCGTGTAAAACAAATATATCACTATGCCCATCTGTAAAAATGTGTGAGAAATCATGAATTATGTGATATAGTACAGCATGAGAAAAATATATTTCTATGCATGTATGTCATGTGTGCATGCCAATGCGATGCAACTCAGTGATAAAATCATAAATAGCCCCTCGGGAATACCTCACAGTCACTCGTGCCACTCGGGCATACCTCACAATCACTCTTGCCACTCAGGCATACCTCACGATCACTCTTGCCACTCGGGCATACCTCACAATCACTCATGCCTCTCAGTCACTCAGCACTCGGCACTCACATTCAGTAGGTACTTGCGCTCACTGAGGGTGTGTACAGACTCCGGAGGGGCTCCTTTAGCCCACGCGCTATAATTTGCACGGATAACTCATGTGCTATAATAATAAAGTATGTTGCAGGCAGGCAGCCCCGATCCACACTCATCCTCACAATCAGGCCCTCGGCCTCACTCAGTCAGTAATCTCTCCAGTCTCTCGGGCTCACAATGTCATGAATAATAGCCCAAAAAGGATGATATAATGTATCAATAAATAACAACAAAGACTAAGATATGATATGTAATTAAATGAATATGACTGAGTATGAATTTTCTATTTAACATAATAATTTACAGTAATATGACCTATGTGAGTCCCAATAATATTGGCACATAGCCTCAACATGATTTTTAATATGTTTTTCAGCTCAATTTCTTTAACACATAAACACCGCATGGAAATGCCAAGATTATTTAACTATAAAATTTCACAGAAACAATTATGTCATAATTTTTATAGTGCACGCACACACGCCCGTCACCTAGCATGTGCGTCACCTCCCAACAATTCACAAAATACATATATTCAGAGTTCATACCCTCAACTCCAAGATTAGAAGAGTTACTTACCTCGAACAAGCCAAATCCAATATCGAGCAAGCTAAGCAATGCTCCAGAAATTTCATTCTGCGCGTATCAACTCCCGAATGACTTGAATCTACTACAATTAATTTGATTTAGTCCACACAATTTATAGAAATTAACTCCAAATCAAAATGCTAATATTTTTCACAAAATCCGAAATTACACCCCATAAATCACTCGTGGGGCCCACGTCTCGAAATCCGGCGAAACTCACAAAATACGACAACCCATCCAATTACAAGTTCAACCATACTAATTTCACTCAAATCCGACTTCAAATCGGTATTCAAACTTGAAAAATTTATTTTGTGACATTATAGAAATTTCCTTCTATTTCTCTTGAAAATTTAATAATCTTACACCAAAAAAGTCAAACGCCCGGTCAAACTTCTCAAAAATTCAATTTTCAGTAATTCAAGCTAAATTACGCTACAGACCTCCAAATAATTTTGTGTACACGCTCCTAAGTCCAAAATCATCATACGGAGCCAAATTCGAATCCGAGATCGTTAACACATAATTCCGCATCCGGTCACTATTTTAGCTTAAACTTTAAAATCTTGGAACTTCTTCCAATTCCTTCCAAAATATTACTGGACCCGAACCAATTACCCAGACAATTCACACAACAACTGTACAGTACAATTTGTGAAGTAAATGAGAAAACGAGATTATAATACTCAAAATGACCGGTCGGATAGTTATATGCAGGCAAATAAGCCAAAAACAAAAGATACATGGATGAGGAGAGAGCAGGGGTGACAACACGAACAAAGAAAGGAAGGCTCTTGATACAAATTTATTAGGAAGATATTAGAAGTAACACTTAGGTATGTGTAAATACTCTCCTCATAAATGTTACACAACTTTGTCCAATTAAGTAGCTAGCGGTTGAGACAGTAACCACCAGAAGAACAAGCAGGGCAACCCCTCATATAGCAATCATTGTGATTTTGACAAGAAAATCTTGGGCATCTACCTGCTGCTTGTGGAAACAGCTTACTTCTCACTACTTCTATTGTCGCTGCAACTACTTCTTCTATGCCATCTGCCTTTACCATTCGATCTGACGTAACTGTAAAGATTTTCTCATTGTTGACAATTACTGTATCAAATAATTTATTGTCAATACTAAGCGGCCGTCAAAAATTTATATTCATTTTTGATGATATTATGCATGGATCAGATATATTACGGCGAATTCTTTACAAAATCATAGACTTCATTCGAGATTGAGATCGAGAAATCGAAAGAAAGAGACTAACCAATGGTAAACATGAGGAGGACAATTAGCAAAGCAAGATGATTGGCTGAAGACCGGGAGGCCATGTTTTGTAAGTCTTTAAGTGCAGTGAAATTATATGACCTTGCCATGCCATATATATAATTATAAGCTCCTTTGAGCTAGGTGTTCCTATGATTTAATGTAAATTGTAGGATATTGGGCCGTGGATCGCCCATGTAAACACCCGTTTAAAGGAATAAAGATTAGGAAAGTTATTAAAGTGTCACGATCCAAAATAACAACCTGTCGTGATGGCGCCTATCTCGATACTAGGCAAATCGAAAATCTCAATAAACCAAAACTTCTCTTTAAGGTTGAAAATATAATATTTAAATACAATACAAACACTCCCCAAAACCTGGTGTCACTGAGTACATAAACATCTAATATGAATACAAGTCTCGAAAATATAATCTATAATAGTCTGAGACCAAATACAGTAAACAAAGAGATAGAGAAGGAGAGACAAGGTCTGCGGAACACGACAGCTACCTCAAAATCTCCTGAAAATCAACCGCGCTAAAGGATCAATACGCGCTATGTCCGGGAACACCTGGATCTGTACACGAAGTGCAGGGTGTAGTTTGAGTACAACCAACTCAGGAAGTAACAATAATAAATAAGAAACTGAAGATAGTAACGAGCTACACAGTTATGGTTCATTTTCAGTAATTCTAGCAAAGAATAGACATGCTATCAAATCTGGCAGTTTAATATCAAATTAATTTTTATACAGTTCCTGTTCATGTAATCCATATGTCAACAATCTTTCAGAGATTTCACAACAATGACAGATAGCAACTAAGTGCAACCACAAATGGAAATCAACTACAACCTCTTAGGATAACAATCACTCACTAGGCTCCCAGCCCTCATCACTCCCTGGGCTCCCAACCCTCATCACTCACTCTCAATGGGTACACACGCTCACTGGGAATGTACAGACTCCGAAGGGGATCCTACAGCCCAAGCGCTATAATCTGCACGGACAACTCACGTGCCATAATATAAATATCTGGATCCACACGGCCAACTCACGTGCTATAGTATAATATAAGGATCCGCACGACCAACTCACGTGTTGCACGGCCAACTCACGTGTTATAGTATAATATAAGGATTTGCACGGCCAACTCACGTGCTATGATATCAATATCTTACAATCAGGCCCTCGGCCTCTCTCAGTCATAAATCTTTCCAGTCTCTCGGACTCTCATTAATCATGAAATCAGCCCAAACAACAATGATATGATGTATCAATAATAATAACAGAGATTGAGATAAAATGTACAAGTAAAAACTGAGACTGAGTACATATAGCATTTAGCAAGCAATTCAATAAGTACGCGACCTTTTTGGGTCCCAATAGTACTATCACATAACCTAAGCATGATTTCTAACATGATTTACAGTCAAATTTTTATCAACACATAGAGAGCATATAACTAACAACAAATTATTCAACTTTACAGTTTCCCGGGACGGACCAAGTCACAATCCTCTCGGTGCACACCCACACGCCTGTCATCTAGCATGTGCGTCACCTCCAGAATAATCACATGATTCCAAATCCGGGGTTTAATACCCTCAGGACCAGATTTTAAACTGTTACTTACCTCAGAGCGTGAAATTCTTTACTCTACTATGCCTTTGCCTCTCAAATCGACCTCTGAATGCCTCGAATCTAGTCACAAATAATTCGTTTCAGTTAATAAAATTTATTGAAATTAACTTCATAAGTCAATGCTAATTTTCCATAAAAAATCCAAATTTTAGCTCAAAAATTGCTTGTGGGGCCCATGTCTCAGAACTCTACAAAAGTTACAAAATCATAAAGCCCATTCAACCACGAGTCTAACCATACCAATTTTATCAAAATTCGACCCCAACTCGACCCTCAAATCTTCAATTTAAACTAAGAGGATTTTTAAACTTTTTCAACTTAATTCGTCAATTAAATGATAAAAACAACCATAGATTCGTGTAATTTAACCAATATTGAGTTAAGAACACTTACCCTGTTGTTTTCCTTGAAAAACTCCCGAAAATCGCATATTCCCGAGCTCAAATCCGTCAAAAACTGAAAATGGGACGAAGTCCCATTTTTAGAACTTAAACTCTCTGTCCAGACCTCTCTTCTTCGCGAACGCGATAGGTCCCTCGCGTTCGCGAAGCACAACTCGACAGCCCATAAATTTAACCCTCCGCGAACGCGACCGTGGCTTCGCGAACGCGAATCTTTGCAAATCTTACCCTTCACGAACGCCACCTCGCAAATGCATAGAACAAGGACCCGGGGGTCCCCAATAGCCTCACTCCTCTTCGCGAACGCGGCACCTCCCACGCGTTCACGATGCACACAAAGACCATACCTTCGCGTTCGCGTCCTCCCCTTCGCGAACGCGAAGAAGAAAACCTCACACTCGCCAAGGCCAAAAATGATTCGTTATGTGGGCCCACTCGCGTACACGAAAGAGAAAATCAAAAAATGCAGCAACAGATATCAGCAATCTCACCAAGGCCAAAAATGATCCGTTAACCATCCAAAACTTACCCGAGCCCCTCGGGACCTCAACAAAATATACCAACAAGTCCTAAAACATCATACAGACTTAGTGGAATTCTCAAATCACCTCAAACAATGCTAAAACCATGAATTACACCGCAATTCAAGCCTAATGAACTTTGAAATTTCTAATTTCTACAAACGACTCCGGAACCTACCAAATCACGTCCGATTTATCTAAATTTTTGCGCACAAGTCATAAATGACATAACCGAGGTACTCAAATTTTCAGAATTGGATTTCGACCCCGTTGACAAAAAGTCAACCCCCGGTCAAACTTCCTAAATATTCAACTTTCGGCATTTCAAGCCTAATTCAACTACGGACCTCCAAATAATATTTTGGACATGCTCCTAAGCCCAAAATTATCATACGGAACTATTGAAATCATCAAAATTAAAATCCGAGATCGTTTACATATAAGTCCATATCCGGTCCACTTTTCTAACTTAAATTTTCAATTACAAGACTAAGTGTCTCATTTCACTCTGAATTTCTTCCGGACCCAAATCTACTAATCCGGTAAGTCATAAAATAACTATAAAGAATAAATTGAGCAGTAAATGAGGGAAAAGTATTATAATACTCAAAACGACCGGGCGGGTCGTTATATAAAGTCAGTTATTCCACTTATTAATATAGAATTAAATGTTTGGGATCAATTGACAGGAAGGTCTGTCTACCCTCAAAATTGGATAATAATTGAATTTGTAAGTGGTTTTAAGGATACGTGGATTAACTTGACATAAAATAATAAATTAGATTGCAATTGAAATAAATAACGATAAAGTAAATGCAAACCACACGAATTGGACAATTTCAACCTTAGAAGGTTGACCACCCTCGAGTCGAATGCTTTCCATTGGTATCAAGACACAGAAGAATAAGAGCTTAAAGAGAATAATACTAATTATAATAATAATTTATTGCTTTGAAATACGTGTCACAATCTGCTAAATGTATTATCAGACCCCATTTATATAATAGATGAGTCCTACGTTAGGTACAATTCTATAAAAGGTAAAAAATCTCTTGATTTGCTGATTGCTGGTTCCTTATTGATACGTGCCGAGATATCTGTTGTAATATCAGACCGGTCACGGATATTTCGGTCTTCTGTTAGTTATGCTAACAACGTTTCTTCGAGCTCGTTCGAGGTTATGGTCGACTCTGGGATCACGGATTCAATGTTCTCGAGGGTAGGCGTTTTGGCCCGAGTGGGACTTGGGTCGATCTTCAGCCTTTTATTGCCAAGTTCCGAGCCTGACCCGCCATATCATAGGCGAGCTCGATTTTGACCGTATACAGATAGTCCCATCATTTTTCGGAGAGTAGACGACGAGAAACGACAGAATAAACGAAACGTCTCGTCAATCAAGTCTTAATGTCATTAAATGCTTGTCAGTTGTCAGTCGGTCACTCCTGGATGTGAACTGTCGCTGAAAAACTATAAATACCTATTCCTTTGTTCATTCAAACTTTACATCCAAGCCTTCTACCCTCGTACCTAGGAAATTTTAATACTTCTAGGCACTTATATTCTTGTTTTTTGAGATATTTTGTTAGAACTTTTGTTTGTCTTCATCCCAAACTATCAAGTGTACTCATTTAACTTCCTCCTTTCCCTCCATTTTCAAAGAAATGGCAAATATTTCAAAAATTGTTCCCCAAAAAGAAACCCCTTCTACCTCACAACCGGCTACCGAGGAGACCATTTTGCATACTACTGTTGAGTAACTAGTACTAGAACCTCCCTTGAAAATGTTCATCCCCGGGAGGTGCCCGGTCAATGCAAATTTTAAGGTTGAAAAGCCCTCTTCCGAACAAGGCCGGTGCGACGAGGTCTCGAGGTATATTTGCTCGATCACTGAAGATGTTCTCTTTGCGGTCAAAATGGATTGCAATTGGGTCAACAAGCATGTAGTGATTCCTGAACCCGACGAAGACATCACTATCCATGTCTATGGATATTTAAGTGTTTACACTTATCCCTTTATACTGGGCCCCTTAGATCCGGTCATCATCGATTTCTGCAAGAGATACGAGGTATGCCTCGGTCAAATTCATCCTTCATTCTTGAGGATCGTGATCCTTCTCCGTTTCTTTGTGAGCAAGATCGAAAGATGCCCATTCACCATCGATCACTTTATGCGTTTATACAGTCCCCGACCCTACGAAGGGAATAATCAAGCTCGCACGTCGGGCCAGTAAAGCCCCGTTCTCGAGTATTGATGAAGATCGGGATCGAGGCTGGTTAGGTCGTTTTGTTCGAGTGAAGACCTCAGACTTGATTCTAGCTGAGCATATGCTATTTCCTCAGAAGTGGAATATGTCACGTAAGTATAATTTTGCTCTAGTGGTGAGCACCCTCCACTTCCAACCAAGAGGTTGTGAGTTCGAGTCACCCCAAGAGCAAGGTGGGGAGTTCTTAGAGGGAGGGAGTCGAGGGTCTATCGTAAATAGCCTCTCTACCCCAGGGTAGGGGTAAGGTCTGCGTATACACTACCCTCCCCAGACCCCACTAGTGGGATTATAATAGGTTGTTATTGTTGTTGTTCCTTCCTTTTTATCGGTGTTTTATTTGTGGTGCAGCTGACGCTTGGGTCCCGAATACAATTCCTCGACTCAAGGAGTGGGTCGATGGCATTGTACTACAAAGGCCATATTCCGAGTGCTCATGGCACGAACTTTCAAAGGGTCGATGGGAGGCCCGTTCCCATGGTAAGATCCCTTTCATGAGTAAATAATACTTGAGTTCCTTTTTGCTTCATTAAGTTCTCACTTGTTTTACTTCTTTTTGCAGGTTTATCCAAGGACGTCACATGGAAGCCTCCATCCGGTGGCGAGTCCCTTGCTCCGAGACAGGCTGAAGAGAAGAAAAAAAAGAGGACTCCGAGTTCTCCAAGCTCGGAGAAGAAGAAAACAAAGAGAAGGCTAGTGCGCAAGTCTAAACAAAGCACCAGCGCTTGAGCACCGTCTTCGGATTCAAAGAAGATCCGATGAAGCCTTCAATCTGATGGCATGTGTGTCGTCGCGACTCGAAGGGCAAGGGTCCGCCAAACCGGAGAGAGGTGATGCCGGTCTACCTCAAGTTAGGGAGTCCGGCGTGGAGGCCATAGCCGAAGCTTCTCGGGATGTGGGCAACGCCCCGAATGAGGCATTTGGTGTAATAGACATCACCGAGTCACCTTCGTTCACTGAGTGCATGTACAACGAGGATCCGATGGTGAAATAACGTCCCAACGAGGGGGCCCACGGATTAGACGACCCCTTCCGTGGCTTTTTTGATCTAGCGGAATCTACCGCCACAGAGGATGTCACCGGGTTGGGTGACTTGGAGGTGCCAAAGAAGAGTCCAACTTTGGGAACAAGCGAGCCTGCTTCAAGCCCGAAACTGGTCAACCGGTTCCCATCTCTAAGTGTGGCTCCCGACCGGAAACAGTCGATCATCATCTCCGTTACGGAGGACGCCCGAGTCCTTTCTGCCCCCGTAGGGGTGGCCAGCTACCCTCGATGTTTGGTGATCGAGGAAGACCAAGCTAAGATGATCGAGGTGGACGCTCCATGCCTGTTCAATAAAGCACAACAAGTTCTAACCTAGGTAACTTCAAATATCTCTTGATGACTTCAATTCATACTTAGACTAATTTGTAGATAATGCTAACATTTTTCTTTGTGTCTACAGGCCTCAGTGCTTTATCATGAGACAATTCTCCGATATCAGGACGAGCTGAACCAGCTTCAGGCCGAGGCCGAGGTCCGAGGGGTCCGAGCTGAACCAATCTGGTCGAGCAGGTAAAAATATTTGAGGTTAGTGATGGCGAGCTAGGCTCGATGACTAATGGTTGTAATCCGCAGAACCAACAGAAAATCGACTGAATTGCCCAACTTCGAGCTGAGATGAATGTTGTCAAGGCCGAGACCGATTAATGAAGAGGTAGGATGGACCGTCTGGTCTCGAAAAAAGAGATTTCTTGGGCACAGCTGACTTTGGCGGAGACCTAGCTTCGAGCGGCAAAGGAAAAGTCTGAGGTGCAAGACAAAAAGGTTGAGAAGCTCCAGTATCAGCTAAGTGCGGTCGTCTCTGATCGAGAAAATCTTGCCAAGGAGCTCAAAATGGCCAAGTCGGTGGTCTTGGTACAAGGCCGATACTGAGGCGGCCCAGGATCGAACGAAGGATATAGTCGAGCATGCGAAGCAGAAATCCCGAAGGGAGGCCCTCGAGGAGATTTATGCTCAAGGTTTTGACTAGTCAACTGAAATTGAGAGTGTTAAGGGGCTCGAAGCCAAGGCCAAGGAGTTGGCTTATCCCGAGGAAGAATCCGAGGGTTCGAGTAGATTCTAGGGTGGAGGAGACTCCGAAGAACCTGGCGACGAGGTGGGCTCCGGTGAAGACCAGGACATTTAAGTGCCTAGTACATTTTTTATATTTTGTACTTGTGTACTTTTGTACTTTTTGTCAAGGCCGTTTGGCCTTTATAAAGGCTTCATGTATATGTAATACAAGGCTTCCTTTTCCCTTCAACAATTTCTAAGTTTTTGTTTCTTTGCTTTATTCTTTATGTTCTCAAAGATCGAAATGCCTTAGCATGAACTAGTTAGGTCATGTTAGGTGGTTCGAACACGCCTTGACTTTAACATTATTTTGTTCAAGGCATCGTGGGGGTTCGGTATAACCAGAAATTTTCCCCAAAGTACTTATAATCTTTTAGATTATAATTTTCCGAGGGTAGCCTTTAGAACCGGTTTAGAAATATTTTAAGGCCTTGTTTTTTATTACGGGTCACGGACGTCTCCGAGCTATTGTAATATGGCTATAGCCTTTTTAGTTCGAGTGTTGCCCAGTGGGATTGTCACCTCGAGTTATCCTGGCTTGCCTAAGATAACTGTCCCCGAATAGGGATGGCCGTAGCCTTTAAGGTTTGGGCGTTGCCTAATGGATCTTGTGCCCCCGGACTCCCTTAGCCCGAGACGTCCGAGTTTGTTTTTGGACGGCAGTCCCCGATTGGGAGTGATCGTTTGAACCCGGATAAAGGCGGCCCTTGGGATTGATACCTTTAGGGGATCAAATAGAAAGAAAAAGAGAACTTTTTTAAGGGACAAGATATTTATCCGCAAAGTAGAGACTTCTTTTTATTCCTATACATAATAGTTACACATGTGTACAAGCTTTCTGCCAAGGCTTGATAAGTCTATGCGGGCACTATTCATTTAACCATTTGGCCCTTACAGTAAATCCTAACGATCGAGCCGAGACCATTCAATCATAAAGTTTCTTTCCTTGCTAAAGTTGTTATCCGGGGGTAATGCCCCCTAGTGTTCGGGGACGATCGTAGAGAGTCCTTGAATAATGTTGTCGTGATCTTCAATATCAGTTTATAACCAGACTTTAATTCTATGTTAGGATGATTCACCATTGCCTCGTTAAAAACCTCGCCGAAAAACCCATTTGGGACAAAACCGTTCTAAGGGAAAATGAGTGCAGCGCGTGCTTTCAGGCCTAAACATTGTATCGCTCCTTGTTTGTTACCTGCAAGTGTTAGTTCAAAATAAAATAAATGAATGGGGTTGTACCTTAGCAGCAATATTTTTTAAAGTGAGTTATATTCCAGTTATTTGGTAGTTACTCGCCGTTTATTGTTCCGAGTTTGTAGGACCTCTTTCCGGTGATCTCGATAATTTGATACGGACCTTCCCAGTTTGCCCCAACTTTACTTCGTTCGGGTTTCAGGTGTTTAGTGTAACCTTCCTTAAAACCAAGTCCCCGACATTGAAGTGTCGAAGGTTAGCTTTTCGATTGTAATACCTCCCGATCCGCTGCTTTTGGGCAGCCAATCAAATAAGGGCAGCTTCGCGCCTTTCATCTAATAGATCCAGGCGTGTATTTATGGCCTCGTCATTTGATTCCTTGGTTGCATATCAAAACCTGAGACTTGGTTCTCCGACTTCGACCGGTATTAGATCTTTGGCGCCGAAAACTAGTGAAAGCGGGGTAGCCCCGATACTGGACTTTGAGGTCGTACGATATGCTTCTAAGACTTCGGGCAGGATTTCCTTCCATTTTCCTTTGGAGTCAATTAACCTCTTTTTGAGGTTCTAGAGTATGGTTTTGTTGGTCGATTCTGCTTATCCGTTCCCACTAGGGTGATATGGTATTGAAAGGATCCTTTTGATCTTGTGGTCTTCGAGAAACTTGCTTACTTTGCTGCCGATGAATTATTTTCCGTTGTCGTACACGATCTCGGTCTACATTCCGAACCATCATATGATGTGGTCCCAAATGAAGTCGATGACCTCCTTCTCCCTGACCTTCTCGTATTCCTGGGCTTCCACCCACTTAGAAAAATACTCAGTCATAAACAATATAAATTTAGCCTTACCGGGTGGCTGTGGAAGGGGGCTAACGATGTCCATTCCCCATTTCATGAAAGGCCATGGTGACAAAATCGAATGTAGCAGCTCCCCGGGTTAGTGAATTATCGGAGCATGTCTTTGACATTCATCACATTTTCGTACGAACTCCTTCGCGTCCTTTTTCCATATCGATCCAGTAGTAACCGACTTTGATTACTTTTCCAACCAATGATTCAGCTCCTGAATGATTTCCACAGTTGCCTTCGTGTATTTCCCTCAGAATGTACTCGGTATCACCTGGTCCTAGACATATCACGAGTGGTCCATCGAATGTTCTTCTAAACAGGGTTCCATCTTCGGACAAACTAAACCGGGTTGCCTTCGTACGCAAGGCCCTCGATTCTTTTGGATCCGAAGGCAGTTTTTCGACCTTCAAATATTCTATATATTTGTTTCTCCAGTCCCAAGTTAGGCTCGTTGAGTTAATCTCGGCATGACCTTCTTCCATTACTGATCTCATCAGTTGTACGACTGTCCCCGAGTTGAACTCGTCGTCCTCAACCGATGATCCAAAGTTAGCAAGGGCATCGGCCTCGCTGTTTTGATCCAAGGTACGTGTTGCAAAGTCCACTCCTTGAACCGATGTAATGTTACCTGTAACTTGTCCAGGTACCTTTGCATTTGTTCTTCTCTGACCACAAACATCCCATTAACTTGGTTCACCACGAGAAGGGAGTCATACTTAGCTTCGATCACCTCCACTCCCAAGCTTTTGGCTAGTTCGAGACCTGCAATCATGGCCTCATATTCGGCCTCGTTGTTAGTCAATTTCACATTCCTAATAGATTGTCTAACTACATTGCCTGTTGGTGGCTTCAATACGATGCCAAGTCCGGACCCTTTTATGTTCGAGGCACCATCCGTAAAGAGGGTCCAAACCCCCGAGGACGTCACCGAGTTTATCAACAACTTTATTTTGACATCGGGTATTAGGGCTGGCGTAAAGTCGGCCACGAAGTCTGCCAATATTTGAGATTTAATGGCAATCCGGGGTCGATATTCAATATCGTACCCGCTGATTTGCACGGTCCATTTAGCCAATCATCCCGAGAGCTCAGGTTTATGCATTATATTACGCAATGGGTAAGTAGTCACAATACATCTAGGATGACATTAAAAATACGGTTTTAGCTTCCTAGAGGCGCTTTGCAAAGTGAGCGCCAATTTTTCTAGATGAGGGTACCTAGTTTCGGCTTCACCTAAGGTCCTGCTAACATACTAAATTGGAAATTGCGTACCTTGCTCTTCCCGGACAAGGACTCCACTTACCGCTATCTCCAATACTGCTAAGTGCAGGTATAGTTGTTCGTTTGTCTTTGGCATGTGAAGCAGCGGTGGGCTCGATAGATACCGCTTGAGTTCCTCCAAGAAGGCCCGTTGGCACTCCGGGGTCCATGAAAAGTTATTCTTCTTCTTCAATAGTGAGAAAAATCGATGGCTCTTATATTCGATGGCTTTGATGTTGTCGGGGTTGATCTCAATTCTCCGATTGGATACCATGAATCTGAGGAATTTACCTGATCCAACTCCAAATGCACATTTCTCCTAGTTCAGCTTCATATTGTATTTCTTCAATATGTTGAAGGTTTCCTGCACATGTTTTAAATGGTCCTCTACTTGCAGGGACTTAACCAGCATATCATCAATGTAAACCTCCATTGTTTTTCCTATTTGTTCCTTGAACATCCGATTTACTAGGCGTTGGTAAGCGGCACCAACATTTTTTAACCAGAATGGCATCACGTTATAGCAGTATGTGCCGTATATAGTGATGAAGGAGGTTTTTTCCGGATCACCCGGGTTCATTCGTATTTGGTTGTACCTGGAGTAGGCGAGGATCTCGTGGCCGGCCGTGGCATCGATCATGCGATCAATGTTGGGCAAAATGAAGGAGTCCTTGGGGCATGCCTTATTCAAATCCTTATAGTGTACACACATTCTTAATTTATTTCCTTTTTTAGGGACTACCACTACGTTCGCTAACAAATCCGGGTATTTAACCTCCCGAAAGGACCCTATTTTTAGGAGTTTAGATACCTTGTTCTTGATGAAAGCATGTTTGACCTCGCACTGGGGTCTGCTCTTCTGCTTGACCGGATGGAACTTCGGGTCCAGGATTAGCTTGTGAGTGGTTATTTCCGGCGGGATCCCTGTCATATAAAGGTGGGACCAAGCGAAACAATCTATGTTAGCTATAAGAAACTGAATGAGTTTTTTCCTGAGCTCAAGTCTTAACCTCGTGCCCAGGTATACCTTACGGTCGGATAGATGCTCGATCAATATGACCTGTTCCAACTCCTCGACCATCGATTTAGTGGCGTCAGAATCCTCGGGGGCTATAAAATACCTGGGAACCCTGTAATCATCGTCTTTATTAGTCCTCTATTTCTCCGGTTGGGTCGGGGCTGGTGTCGGTAATTTCTATTTAGCTTCTTGCTTTGTGACCGAACTCGGCCCCTTTGTCATTGCAAGTGCCGATATTGGAATCGCCAATTCGACCGCAAGTATCTCATTTGCGGCTGATTGTTCTATGTAGATTGTTTTAATCTCACATGGTATTGGGAATTTTAACACTTGGTGTAGAGTCGAAGGCACTGCCCTCATATTGTGGATCGATGGCCTCCCGAACAAAGCGTTGTACCTCATGTATCTTTCGATCACATAAAACTTAGCTTCCTAGATGGTCCCGACGATATTCATCGGTAATGTTATCTCCCTCCTTAGTGGTTTCACATGCCATGTTGAATCCATTTAGAACTCGGACTGCAAGCACAATTTGATCTTGTAGACCGAGCTGCTCCACGACCCTCGATCAGATGATGTTGGCCGAGCTACCTAGATCAATTAACGAACGTTTAACTCGAATTTTATTTACGAGTACAGGTATTACCAGTACATCATTGTGGGGCTGCACGATCCCTTCCGCGTCCTCATCATTGAAAGACAAGGTTTCTTCTGGTACATAGTCTCGAATTCATTTCTCCCTCGTGATGGACACTTTGGTGCGCTTCAACATCGGCCCCTGAGGGAAATCGACCCTACCGAGGCGATGATCATGTTAATAATGTGTTGATGTTTTTCTTATTCGGTCTGTTTGTTAGAATCTCTATTCCTGAAATGATTCTGGGCTCGATCGCTTAGGAATTCTCGAAGATGCCCGTTGTTAAATAGTTAGGCTACTTCCTCTCTCAACTGACGGCAATCATTCGTTCTGTGGTTGTGAGTGCCGTGATATTTACACATCTGGTTAGGATTCCTTTGGGTTGGATTGGATTGTAGAGGTCGAGGCCATTCGGTGTCCTTGATGCGTCCGATAGCTGATACAATGGCGGAAACAATGACGTTAAAGTTGTATTCCGATAACCTCGATGCTTCATAGGCCCGATAGGCCTGTTGAAACTGTTCTTGCCCATGAGTCCCTAGTCGGGTCCGTTACCTCTTCGATCCCCATTGTACAGTTGATAACGATTCCTGCTTGGTCTTGGTTCACGATCAATGTCTCTCTTGGCTCTATTGACGTCTCTGATGGGATAAATGGACCTCGAAGGGGGTCCAAGTTGATCATCTTCGACTCTGATTTTTGATTGATACCGGTTATGCATGTCGGCCCAAGTAACGACCAGATATTCTATCAGGTTTTGTTTCAACTTCTGTGAAGCCACCGAGCTTTGAACATTGAGTCCCTGGGTTAAAGCTTGAATGGCCCAATCATCCTCAACCAGGGGAAAGTCCATTCTCTCCATTTGAAATCGGGACACAAACTCTCTTAGCATTTCATTATCCCTCTGTTTTACTTTGAAGAGGTCTAACTTCCTGGTCTCGACTTTGATAGCTCTAGTATGTGCTTTTACGAAGGAATCTGTGATAGTAGGCTACAACTATGTAGTTTGGCCACTATGTGCATGCTAAATTGGTTGTACCTCACTGATGTTTGAGCGTTAAATGATAGTAAATTGCTCTGATTGAGTATTATATGCATTGCAGGAGAAATTCTCGGCTACAATGAGGTTAAGCAGTGTTTTGAGATAATATGGAGTGTTGAAGGCCAAGTAAAGTCTTATGGAGTAAATTGGGAGTTTGTTCGAGGATCGAAGGAGGTTAGCGCATTTAAAAAGAAGAACAAAGAAGAGTGCAGAAAATCGCCCAGGTGCACGGCCCTGCACTGGGCCGCGTAAGTCAGGAAGAAACTGGCCAAAGTGCTCGGCCAGATGTGCGGTCACCTACCCAGGTGCGCGGCCGCGCACGTCCTTCCGAGAAAAATTATTCCAGGGCTAAAATTATAATTTTAGAGGCGACTGTCCTTGACCTATATGAAGCCCAACTCGTCCAAAAATAGGGTATCTTGGTTTTTAGAAGAATTTTGAAGGCAAGCACAGGCAAAGAGCAAGACGGAAGATTCGGAAACGAATTTTTATCTTTCTTTCTCCTTTTTTTATCATTGATGATAAATTCTTATATTGTGATTGTTAAAAACAATTATGAGTAGCTAAACTCTTGATTCTAGGGTTTGATGGAACCTCTTGGAGGATGAATCTTTGTTGCGTTTAATATAAATTTGCCATTGAATTTTCCCTACGTGTTCAACTACGTGATTATTGTGGTTGATTGAATGTCCCTCAATCGTCTATACCTATTTAGTGTGTATTACTTGGAAAATGGTACATATTTAGGCAATTGTTGAACAACATGACTCCTAACGTATATGAGGGATCAATACAGAGGGTTTAAAGGTGGGATTAGGAATAACGAAACCTTGGTGTGAATCCAGTGAGCAGTAAACGAGTGCTAGCTAGTGTAGTTCGGAAGAATACGTTTAGTAAATTGTTGTATTTGCTCGGAAGAGAATTACGACACCTAAAGTGCTCACGATCGGTAGAGAGTATCTTGGCGAATTTATAGGAGAAGCAACAGAGAGGATTCCAATTAGAGGGGAAATCGCAACCCTAGACCTTTCCAATCTTGTCTACAACATTCGCTTTGTCAGTAATAAAAAAATAATATTTACAGATTTTTCAATTACCTTGTTGTTAGTTAGTCAGTAACATTCAATTCATTATTCAATATTTTTGGAAGTTGATTACGTGGATTCTTGCTAAACTAAAAGTTGTGATTAGTACGTTAATTCCCTGTGGGATTCGACTCCGAACATGTAAACCGGATTATATTTGCAACGACCGCTTAGTCCTTTTTATAAGGCATAGTTGGGCGTGATCAAATTTTGGCTGATAGTGGTATTTGTTTCAGGTAGTATGACGCCATCCAAGAAACGAAGAACCACAGGTGCATCCTCCAGTGGTCACGCAAGCTCCTCCCGGCCACGGGGCTCGGCCAATACGCCCCAGTATGATAGTACCAAGTTCGTATCAAGCATGGCCCAGGAACATTTTGGTCATAAGGCTCCCAATAAACCCATACTGGAGAGGGGAATTGATATGGGGGTCCCTCCAAAATGAATGTCCCAATATGTATCATGAATTGGTTCGGCGCAGGCTGGGTATATTCTTTGAAGAACCTGATGAAGCCAATTTAATGATTGTGCGAGAGTTTTACGCGAACTGCCCGGAACATGTGAACCATGTCTGCACGGTATGACAGAAGATTGTGGATGCATCCATCAAAGCCATTAGGAGGGCTTACCGGTTGCTAGTGTTTGGGATAAATCCTGAAGCAGAGGACTATTATGACACCTATAGCAGAGAACCAACCTCGTGGAATTTGTTCTTTAGAACAATATGTGTGCCCAACAAGGAAGTAGTATGGATTAAGCAGGGGCAGAATTTTCATTCGGCATCGCTTACCTTTGAAGGGAAGTGTTGGCTCTATGTCATCAATAGCCGCCTGCCTTCTTCTTCTAATACCACTGAGGTAAATGGTCCCCGGGCGGCGTTGATCTGGTGTTTTATCAATGGCCATGATTTCGATATGGCTAAGGTTATTCATGACGAAATGTTCATTCGTTTTCCAGTGCAAAGGTATGGGTTCTTCTTTCCTTCCTTAATAACTAGATTATGTTGTACGGCACGTGTACCGAAAAATAAGAACTTAGATGGGAAAGTAAAAAAAGAACATAAATTCCGGACTGATAAAGTGGTAATTGGGAAGGATCCTGTTGCACCCGTTAAGGCAAATAGCGATGAGTCCGATGTTCCAAATGAGGGTAATGAAGGGAAAGTTGAGGCTGTGGATGCTTCACCCCCCGCACGAGCAGGTTGTTGAGAGAACATCAGTTGTCAGATGAGACACGAGAATGACGGCCTTAGAGCAGGAAATGGCAGGGTTGCGTACCTCTGTCACGGACTTGGGAGCTAGAGTGGATGCCCTTGCTACCCAAAATGCAAAATCTTAGAGGAGGGTCATGGCATGGCTGCGTGAAATTGGCAGTACTTGCCATCTCGACCCTGGTACTGTCTCCGACCAGGACAGACTCTATCAGGGAAGTTTCCTTTACCTTGCATAGTTTTTCTTTGTATGACATGGGGACATTCCTCCATATAAGGTGTGGGGTGGGGGGATATCTTGTTATGTTGTATATATATAGTAATGTAGATTAGTGTTAGCTTCTTTGGTTAGTTGGGCTTAAAAAAAAGATAAAAAGATTTTCTTTTGTTGGTGATGTATCAATTCCCCCTTGGTTTTTCTTTGGACCGCGGTTCTTTTCCAAGGGTTTCGTTTGAACCGGGTGTAGTTAGTTTTATTTTTTTAGAAGTAGGAACCCGTGGGCTATGGGCTGAAATGAAAACAGGGTCTCTCAACTTCGTTATGCCTTGAGAATAACGAGTGTTGTAGTGTGACGCTTAGGCTTAGTTGTTGGCTCTTGTATATGTGCCTTAATTTGTATGTTCGTAACTTGGCTTAAGTGTTTTGACTAGAGTGTTTTGATGATTGAATCTTGAGTGAGTCACGTGCCATGTGTGTGTGAGGTTTGTTGTATTTTGTGAATTGCATTTGATGTCTAGAACTTGTCCCATGTATTTGCAAAGCGAAATAGTAGTTTTGTTTAGTCTTGGAAGTGATATAGGCGTTTCTTTGTTGAGCCAGATATATATATTTTACCCGCCTAATTGTTATGTATCGTAGTTAAACCCTTTGAGCCTATAATCCTGTTTCTATGACAATCACATTACAAGCCTTACCCCTTTTATTTGAATTAACCATCTATTTGAACCTTTTAATCTCTCATGAGCACTTGAATTGTTATGAACTTTATAAAAGTTAAAGTGTGGGGTGGTTGGTTTGGCTTTTGAGTGGAACTAATGAAATAAAGAGAAAAGGTGCACTGTTTTGAAAAAGTAAGAGTCACTTGAATTGAAAAAGAAAGAAAAGAAAACAAAATAGTTGTATTGCTGTGAAAAAAAAATTCAAAAAAAATAAAATATTCTTTGATAAGTGGTGACTCTTGATGTAAGTGTGCTTAAATAATTGGGAGTTAATGTATATTGATTTGAAGGCGGAGTATGGTTTGACATAAGTATGGGGTTTTGACTACTAAAGTGTATGTATTAAAGTGCTTAGGGAGGTGTAGTCACTCTTATATCTAAATGTATCCTACCCGTCCCGCAACCTACATTACAACCAGTTAAAAGTCCTACTTGATCCTTGATTGAATGAACTCAATTAGTAGAGTAGTACACTACGGGCAAGCCTATGGTGCATTGTTTTTGTGGCACATGAATGTCATTTCTGAGAGTGAGTGAATTCTGTCTATCTTGAAGTTCCTAATTGTTCGTGAATTTTATTAATTGTGGAACGATTCTCTTTTGTTGTGAGAGAGCACTTGATTCATGAAGGAAAGGTAATTCTTTACCTCTGTGTTAGAGTAAGTGAGTAAGTTGTGAATAATGTGTGATGCTTGTGAGTCAATTCTTGAGGTAAAGATGTTACACTACTGTGCTGGGTCTATTTGAAATATTCATGGTATGAGGAGTTAGGAAAGTCGCTTAGTGAGGTTGTGCCTATGTAAAGTGTTGTTTGCTCGGGGACGAGCAATTTTTAAGTGTAGGGTATTGATAGTAGGCTATAACTATGTAGTTTGGCCACTATTTGCATGCTAAATTGGTTGTACTTCACTGATGTTTGAGAGTTAAATGATAGTAAATTGCTCTGATTGAGTTTTTTATGCTTTGCAGGAGCAATTCCGGGCTACAATAAGGATAAGGAGCGTTTTTAGATAATATGGAGCGTTGAAGGCCAAGTAAAGGCTTATGGAGTAAATTGGAAGTTTGTTCGAGGATCGAAGGAGGTTAGCGCATTTAAAAAGAAGAGTGCAGAAAATCACCCAGGTGCGCGGCCCCGCACTGACTGCGCACTGGGCCGCCCAAGTCAGGCAGAATCTGGCCAAAGTGTGCGGCTAGATGCGCAGTCGCGCACATTCTTCCGAGAAAATTATTCCAGGGCTAAAATTATAATTTCAGAGGCGATTGTCCTTGACCTATATGAAGCCCAGCTCGTCCAGAAATAGGGTATCTTGGTTTTTAGAAGAATTTTGAAGGCAAGAACAGGCAAAAGAGCAAGACGGAAGATTCGGAAACGAGTTTTTATCTTTCTTTCTCACTTTTTTTTTATCATTGATGATAAATTCTTATATTGTGATTGTTAAAACAATTATGAGTAGCTAAACTCTTGATTCTAGGGTTTGATGGAACCTCTTGGAGGATGAATCTTTGTTGCGTTTAATATAAATTTGCCATTGAATTTTCCATATGTGTTCAACTACGTGATTATTGTGGTTAATTGAAGGTCCCTCAATCGGCTATACCTATTTAGTGTGTATTACTTGGAAAAGGGTACATATTTAGGTAGTTGTTGAACAACATGACTCTTAACGTATATGAGGGATCAATACAGAGGGTTTAAAGGTGGGATTAGGAATAACAAAACCTTGGTGCGAATCCAGTGAGCGGTAAATGAGTGCTAGCTAGTGTAGTTCCGAAGAATACGTTTAGTAAATTATTGTATTTGCTCGGAAGAGAATTACGACACCTAAAGTGCTCACAATCGGTAGAGATTATCTTGGCGAATTTATAGGAGAAGCAACAGAGAGGATTTCGATAAGAGGGGAAATCGCAACCCTAGACCTTTCCAATCTTCTCTACAACATTCTCTTTGTCAGTAATAAAAATAAATATTTACATCTTTTCAATTACCTTGTTGTTAGTTAGTCAGTAACACTCAATTCATTGTTCAATATTTTTGGAAGTTGATTACGTGGATTCTTGCTAAACTAAAAGATGTGATTAGTACGTTAATTCCCTATGGGATTCGACTCCAGACTTGTAAACCGGATTATATTTGTAACGACCGCTTAGTCTTTTTATAAGGTATAGTTGGGCGTGATCAATCTGCAAGCATATCAAACAAGTCAATAGAATTAGTAGGTAGGTTATGGTACCATATCATGGCTCCATTTGACATGGTCTCTCCGTTCTTCTTAAACAAGACATACTCGATCTTATCATCCTTCAAGTCGTTCCCTTTGATGGCACATGTGTAGGAAGTTACATGCTCATTTGGGTTGGTCGTCCCGTTGTACTTAGGAATCTAGGGCATGCGAAACTTCTTAGGGATCGGCTTTGGAGCTGCGCTCAGAGGAAAAGGTTTTTGCACGAATTTCTTGTAATCCAGGCCTTTCAATATCGGGGATGCTCCTAGGATTTGGTCGATCCTGGAATTGTAGGTTTCCACATTTTTGTCATTAGCTTCGATTTCTTTCTCCCCTGATTCTACCTGTTTGGTCAGTCCCTCGAGCATCTTTATGATCTCGGGGTTAGTCCCTGATTCGTTTTCATTCGACCTCTCTACGACCGGTTCATCCCTGCAGGTGACTTCCCGGGACGGATTAGGTTCAACTCTGCTCGGTACACAACTTTGGTTCTATAACTGAGCTATCGTCGCCTGTTGAGCCTGCAAAATTTCGAAGATCACCCGTAGACAGATCTCGTCTTCTCCAATATTTTGTGTATTTTGAGCAGCCGATCGGGTTCCACCACAGACGCTATACTCGGGGTCGGTAGGCAGGTTTGTGTTGATAGCCACATGTGAATTAGCATCAATTGGGTCTGCGATCGGAATTTCTATGGGATCAACGGGTGGTGCCTCGTCACCGGGCGCTATGTTGTTTTCACCGGGATGACCAGACTCATTGTCAACATGTAGGAGTGCTGATTGAGAGTTCGACATTTTGAGTTTTAACCGAAATCAGAGACACTTCAAAGAACAAGTGTAAAATAGTGTGCGATATGGAGAATTGTATCAAATAACCACTATTATCATTAGCCGCACGGTGGGCACCAAATTGTTTACCCTCAAAATCGAATTGCAATTGAATTTGTAAATGGTATTAAGGATACGTGGATTAACTTGACACAAAATGATAAATTAGATTGCAATTGAAATAAATAACGATAAAGTAAATGCAAATCACACGAACTGGATAATTTTAGCCTTAGAAGGTTGATCACCCTCGAGCCGAATGCACTTCGATTGGTATCACGACACATAAGAATAAGAGTTTTAAAAAAATAATAATAATGTATTGCTTTGGAATACGTGTCATAATTTGCTAAATGAATTATCAGACCCCCTTTATATAGTAGAGGAGTCCTACTTTAGGTACAATTCTATAAAAGTTAAAAAATCTCTTGATTTGTTGTTTGCCGGTTCCTTATTGATACGTGTTGAGATTTCCGGCGTATTATCAGGCCGGTCACGTATCTTTTGGTCTTCTGTTAGTTATGCTAACAATGTGTTTTCGAGCTCGTTCGGGATTTTGGTCGACTCCGGAATCACGGACTCAATGTTATCGAGGGTAGGCGTTCTGACCCCGGGTTCTAGGCTGGTGGGACTTGAAGTCGATCTTCAACCCTTTGTTTCCAAGTTCGAGCCTGACCCGTCATATCGTAGGCGAGCTCGATTTCGACCGTATACAAGATCACCTTAACTTCTTTGTAGAAAAATTTCTGCTCTATACAAATTCTTTCTTCTAATTCAATGGAGATATTGATATCTAAGATTCTCCCAACAAACATACAAAGCAGCACATAGACATCTAGTCGTGGAATATTAACTTTTTTTTCTAGTCATGTAATTCTTTTGATGGTGAATTCAATTATTCTTTTGCTGCGTTAAAAGAGTACACAATTTATTGTTCTTGTCCCGCAATTTATTTTGACATCGGTATAAGAGCCTGCGTTGTTTGTTCCTAAGTTTAAATCGCCGCCACATAAAAGTATTGTTGTGGGTACTGGCATTGTTTATTGTTGTTGAAGGCATGAAACCAAATCTGTTATTGAACCCCAATAGTATAATAAGAAGATAGATTATTCGCATCTTCTAGTATCTAAAACGTTAACAGCGATGTAAAAATTTATCCCCAAGTATATAAACATTTGAAGTTATGGTTCTGTAGTTTCTGTGTGAAATTGATATTGACAAAATACTTTTGTGCAACTAATGTGACTAATAGTGTGCAACCACTAATCTTAGCACAAGTCTTGATCATTCTTTTACTGATACTTGAGTGGTCCTGAAAAGGTAAAATAAATAAGAATATGATCCTTAAACTTAATTGCTCCTCTACCAGTTATGTTGTCACACAAAATGGTCATGAAAATTTGTTTTAATTTTTTCCTTGTTCCCATTTCAGAAATGGTTGGACGAAAATGAGCTGGAAGTACTCCAAGTGAGAGTGACACCGAAAGTCGAGCTAAGGGATAACGTAGAAAACATGACCTATTTCGATAATGATTCAGATTCAGATTCTGAAGTCGTTAGAGATGATCTTCCAAGTTCAATAAAAAATATCTTGTGAGATGATAGAGCTCGGCGTAGAAAAGAGAGAAGAAAACATAAGGAATTTATAAAGTTAAGAAAGGACTGTTCTGTTGATATACCAAACTATCTTTGCCTACTTGGGGCGAAACTAGCAAAACTGAAGAATTATATATGGGTCGATACATGAAGAGTCTATATTGTTGGATTCTCTCACGGATCATTGGGGCAATGTATTGACCAATATTTATCACAATTATGATCCAAATAGAGATATTTTGGTATACACTCAGGTACTTGAAGCTGAGTGAGAAAAAAAAGACATAAAAGCTAAAATTGAAAAAGCTTGGCTTCTAAAAACATGTCCAAGGCCTCGTATTTATCAACTTCTCCTATGGACAAGCTAGCTAAGACTTTGGCTGAGAGTCATATAAGAGGATATGACTTAAATAAGTATGTCATATGAAAATCATTATGAAGTCATTATGAAAATTGATTTTTTTGAACATGTATAACACATACATTATTAATAGGAGATATTTGCATGAGTATCTTTTATAAGTATAACATATTATGACTTCAAAAAGTATAATTTCTGATTATAACAAGGGTGATAAATTGAATGGTGGCAATTATGATATATGGAGATGTAAGATATGGTCAGGGGCGGAGCTAGAGTGTCGGGAGCGGATTCGGCCGAACCCAGTAGCTTTGATTCGAACTCTGTATTTGTCTTAAAAATTTTATTGAATATGTATAAATTATTAATCTAGAACCATGTAACTTCAAACGATTAAAATTTCGAACCCATAAACTTGACATCCTAGTTCCGCGCCTCTGGATATGGTATGTATTGGAAGAGCAAGATGCTCTTTAAGGTATAAACCATGTGATGTGCGGAGGATAGCACTGCCTAACATAGAAAAAATCTAAATGCTTACAATAATTGGAAGAAGAAAAAAAGATTTCACTGCCCACGGAGTTATTGTAAGTTATAATGTTGATAATCTCATCCATGAATATGAATAATATTCTATTGCTCATGCCACATGTACACACTTACGAGAGACATATGGTAGTACAAACGGTGGCTTACTTCAGATAGTTGACAAATAAGTTTGACACTTAAAGCAACTAAATAAGCATAGTGTCAAGCAACATCATAAGTTGATGTCTGAAATGATTGCTGAGAACAAGTTCTATCCCTAAGGCCGCCAATATTTATTCTACTTAGATTGAGAGAATTTACATCTCGAAGTAGATTTCACATGAGGATTTGTTGTTTTAACTCTGTGAAGCAGAAGTTGAGAGCTCTTTTTGTATTTATTAATTATGCAGTCGTCCTGCTAAGGCTGATAAGTTCACTCTCGAGAATACATTTTGGCTACTGCTTCCATCCTTGGCATCCCAGAGTTTTGCTTAAGGTCAAGGAATATACAACCCTATCACTTTTGCACATTTTGTACACAGAAGTATGTGGTCGGCTGAGAATGGTATAGGCATTTTATCTAAAACCAATAGGCAATAGGAAATATGTATCTTGGATGTGGTAGGTTTGTTCTTATGGTTTCTATTCAGTCCTTTATTTCTTTAAAAAAATTAATGTCATGCCACATTTAAGCTGGTTTATACTAAGACATTTAGGAAGTGTGCTTTATGCATTGGCCAGTTAGTGAACGTGAATTAGCCATTTGAATATCTTGTGCCGAACCATAATCTCTATGTTCTATGGTTTCCCTCTCACTAATGCTATTAGTGGAGAGTAAGAAATATGTGGTTCTCTGAACAACACTATTGGTGAAGTAAAAAGGTTAAAGATAATTCAGATTTGATATCAATGAATGTACGACATTGATCTCCTTGTGGATTATACCATTTAAGTATTTGTTTAATCTTAATATATAGCATTATTGAATGGACGTTTCGTAACGCATGTACATATATACGACACTCATCTTCCAAATATGTAGTTTCCAACCTTCACTCTCGTATATAACATTATTGGTCTCACTATCATTCTGTTGAACTTACTTGCCCGTTGATTTTCGTAATTTTCCTCTTATCACAAACACTGTCACATCACTCCTCTATTTGAATGATCTCATTTCAAGATATGTTAGTAAAACTAATAACCATTTCTCTCTAGTTGTAAATTGTAACTGTACTATGCTATTGAACTACTTAAATCATCTTTCAACGTTTTGATTTGTTTTATCATCATCGTTAAAACGTTGGAAATTTTACGGTAGATTGTAACATATATTATTAAGTAGGTTTAAATACTCTTTTTTAACTTTGTCTGGTATTAGTATTTTACAACACTTTAATTTCCTTATATGTGTTACAGACTGCAAGCATACATGAACTTTATGAAGATGATCATTTAAATTTAAAATACAAAACTGATAGTCATTTTGTTTTGTCAAAAACATCTCTTCAACTATAAATAAGGGATTAAGAAGTTTCGAGATTTTTCTCTTTACTTAAACTTATTGTCTTGTTGTCTATTTGTCAAATATAATCAAGGAAAAGAAGTTTTTCTCACTCCGATCCATATAAGAAATTTTTTAGAATTATTATCTTCAAATTTTATTGCTTATAAACCGATTGACAAGACCAATATCAGCTTGAGGACAGGGCAATTGCCCTCCTCAAGTCCTGGAAAGTTCTATTGTACCACCTCATAGAACTTCATGTGATGACCCAAAAGGTCACCTTATGTTTTAGAACTCGAATTTGCACTCTTAAGCCTTAAAAAATTTATTTTTTATTTTTTTCGATTTGCGTGCGCAGTCCGGACGTGTTTTCGGAAAACTTTTATGTTGAAAATTGATGAAAATAAGAATTTTTGCCTTAAAAGTTGATTTTAGTTTACTTCGATCAATATTTTTGGTACACGGGCCCGGATCCGTATTTGACTGTCCCGGTGGGTCCGTATCGAATTATAGGACCTGGGCGTATGTCAGGAATCGAATTCGGAGGTCCCTACCTCGAGTTATGAACTTTTGATGAAAATTAAAAGTCTGAAAATTATTTCTTTTTTAAGAATTTGGTTGATGTTTGTCCTTGTTGATACCGGGTCCGTATTTTGGTTTCGGGGCCCGGTATAGGTCCAATATAATATTTAAGACTTGTCTGTAAAATTTGATGAGAAGCGGAATTGATTTGACGTGATTCAGACGTCCAGTTGAGAAGTTAGAAATTTTAAAGTGTTCTTGAGAATTTCATTTGATTTGGTGCTAAATTCGTAGTTCTAGGTATTTTTTGGCGATTTGATCGCGCGAGCAAGTTCGTATGATGTTTTTAGACTTGTGTGCATGTTTGGTTTGGAGCCCCGAGGGTTTGGGTGAGTTTCGAATAGGCCACGGGTTATTTTGGACTTTGAAAAATCTGGTTTTCTGCAGATTCTGGTGTTCTGGCATGTCCTTCTTCGCGTTCGCGAAGGTCCTCTCGCGAACGCGAAGAGTAAACTGATGAGGCCGGAATTTTGTTCTTTGCGAACGCGAAGCGATGGGGGCATTACCCTTCGTGAACGCGACAAGCTCATCGCGAACGCGTAGTGTTAGGCACTAGGGGGAGTCAGCCTTTCCTTCATCGCGAATGCGAGCAATGCCTCACGAACGCGAAGGCCGGGGGGTAGCCTACGCGAATGCGAATACTATCTCGTGAACTTGAAGACTTGGCAGCCAATGCTTTTCACGAACACGACAGTGGCATTGCGAACGCGATGCACACTGTCGCCCAGCACTTAACAGAATCCAAACACGGGATTTAGCCAAAAAAATTCATTTTCTCAAAAACCAAACGGTGAGAGGCGATTTTCAAGAGTCATTTTCTTCCCCAAAGTGTTGGTAAGTGATTCTAAACCATTTTCTTTAAATTACCCATTACATTTCATGAATTATCAACCTAAAATCTAGAGTTTTCATGGTAGAATTAGGAGTTTGGGTAGAAACTAGGGATTTCGAAAATTTGGGGATTTAGACCTCAATTTGAGGTCGAATTCTAAAACCAATTATATATCCGGGCTCGGGGGTGAATGGATAAATAAATTTTGGTCCGAACCTCGGGCTTTGACCAAGCGGGCCCGGGTCGATTTTTTGACTTTTCGGAGAAAAATTTGGGAAATTTAATTTATGCAATATAATTGATTCATTTAGCAATATTTGATATTATTGAGTCATTTTTTAATAGATACGGGTGGTTTGGAGATGAATTCTAGAGGAAAAGTTGTGATTGAGAATTAAGTGGCATTCAGAGCGAGGTAAGTGTTGTGTCTAACCCTGACTTGAGGGAATTAGGAACCTCAGATTATTTGCTATATGAAATTCATGTGAGCGGCGTATATGTAAGGTGACGAGTACTTATGCGCCGCCAATTTACCTGTTTTTCCTGTTTTCTCCCGTTTTTCTTATATTGCCTCTTTGCTATGCCTAATTGCTACGTGTTTATACTAGTGTTATTAAATTGATCGTTCTTATCATGTTTATGAATTTTCTGGTGATAATTGAGTATTTATTTCAAAGTTGAGATTGATATTGTGGAACCAAATATTGAATTAAGGTTTGTACTTGTTATTTTATCTCCCTGTTATTATTTATTCATTGTATTATGGTAAGGGGGAGTGTTAATGCACGAAGGGTGATGCCGTGCCATATTGTGAGTGTTAATGCACAAAGGGTGATATCGTGCCATATTGTGAGTATAAAAGCACGAAGGGTGATGTCGTACCGTTTCTATTGATTTATGGTGAGATTGAGAGTAAAAGCACGAAGGGTGATGCCGTGCATTTTTTCTTTACTGTATTCGTGTTCCTGTTGATTCATAATATGTTGGTTGTTCCAGTTATCATTTTGCTATAGTTCTTTATCTCGTATTTCTCCCAGCATGTTTTCCCCTCCCCATATCTCCTGTCTAATTCTTCATTACTGTTATTTATATATACATTGTTAAATTGCACAAGTTGAGTTGTAGGTGCCTTGCCTTAGCCTCGTCACTACTTCGTCGAGGTTAGGCTCGACACTTACCAGTACATGGGGTCAGTTGTACTACTACTGCACTCTGCACTTTCTGTGCAGATTTTGGTACCGGCTCGGGTTGATCGAGATTTTACTATTGGACCGTTATCCGAAGACTCAAGGTAGATCTGTCGGCGTTCACAGACCTTGAAGTCCCCGTCTATCTTTTCTATTCTACTGTTTCTTTCATTCCGATAGTTTTATTTCTTTCAGACTATTACTTGTAGTAAATTCTAGAATGCTCGTGAATTGTGACTCCAGATCCGGGTGGTAGTAATTGATACAATCTTTATATTATTCCGCACTTATTATATTTCATCTTAGCTAATTATTGTTATTTACTTAATAGAAATAAGGATTTGGTTTAATGAATTCTCTAACGTTGGCTTGCCTAGCAAGTGAAATGTTAGGGGTCATCACGGTCCCGACAGTGGAAATTTCGGGTCGTGACACTTCAATTTTTCAGAATTTATTATTTTTATTTTTTCCGTAAATATCATGACTCGCATACTTTTCTAAAAATAAATATGTAAGCATAACAAATTTCAATTATTAAAATAAATACGTTTAAAAAAATTTACACTAAGAATCAGGATCAATGAATTAACCTTAATTTATGACTTGAGATTCTTTGTAAAGTTAAATTAGTTAAATTAGTTAAACTTAAGGAATAGTTTGGTTCACTTAATAGTTATGGAGAGATTGTAATACTTAAATTTTTCATATAGTAATTTATGATGAATGAATTGTTATGTGATAATTAATTATAATAAGATCTCGAGATTGTTATGAATTACTTGTTTTAAAAAAAGTATTTTTGTTTTTAAATAATTTAAACTCTACATTACTACTAGACATTCTTATTTCATATCTTAGACTTATACCGCATAATTAATAGAGTATATAAATTTTAGTAACTTAAAATTCTTTTTCCTTCCCTTTTTGTTTCATTTCCATATGACACCGCCTAATCAAAACCGTTAACTAACCGCCCCTGCCATTTTTCCATTTCCACAGTTGGAATTTCATTTTCTTCGCCGATTTGCTTAACGGCCAAACGCAGCTTTAAATCCACATGGCGAAGCCCGAAATTGATAAGAAGAAGAAGAAGAAGAAGAAGAAGAAGAAGAAGAAGAAGAAGAAGAAGAAGAAGAAGAAGAAGAAGAAGAAGAAGAAGAAGAAGAAGAAGAAGAAGAAGAAGAAGAAGAACAGTTTTAGAATTCAATACGCATGGTTTATTGGTGCTTTAATTGTTGTACTCTTCGCTGTTCTCCTTAATACCACCAAATTCCGCACGTTCCATCCCTTCAGTAACACTGGCAAAAGATGCAACTGTTCTCAGGTTTTTTTTTTGTTTAGTTATAATTACAATTCAGCTGACGTTTTTGTTATTGATGATTTTTATTTTTATTTTTATTTTTTGCGGTTATTATCCGAAGCAATGACACTGTTTGGGATTGTTTACAGTTATTGAGTTTTGTAGATTAAATTGATGATGACATGGAGTTCAAATTCTTGGAATATGAATAATGTTATATCACAAAGGATTTAAGTTATATGCACTTTTACCATTAGTATAATTTAAACAGGTTACTTACCTTTATTTTAGGATATTAACTAACATTATTAAATAGAGTTACCTATAATTACCTTTTAAGTGTGACCTGATTGTGTAAATATTTTTTTATACTATGAGTGCATAGAACTTAAACTCTATTACAAGAAAGTTTTTGCCCTATTAGAGCGGATATATTGTGTCCCCAGCTAGTTTGGGATTGAGGTGTGTGTTTCCCTATGTTGGGATGTAATTCTTTTTTTTTCCTCCATTTGGAGGGAAAATTAAGAAAAATAATCTATGACTGTCTTAATTGTTTGATTTTTCTGGAAAAAGATAGTAAATGGTAATTTTTGCTAAGTGTTCCTGTTCTAGCTCTAGTTATTATTCTTTTATGATGGATTATTTGGACTGATGGATCAATACTACATGAAATTCAGTCTTGGAGTGATGGCATGAAGTTCAAAATTTTTAATTTTGAAATTTATAGAGGTGAATTTTCTTTGAGTTGGGTTTTGCTATGGCGAAATATTTGCAGGGGGCAGGCAAATATAGTAGGGTTGTGGAAGATTGTTGTTATGACTACGACACCGTGAATCATCTTAACAAGGAAGTATTACATCCATCGCTCCAAGAACTTGTTAAAACACCATTCTTCAGATATTTCAAGGTATTCATTTAATCACATCTGGTGGAAAATATTTAGCGTGCTCATGTACTTAGTCCGCTTAGAATTAAAACCGTTTGAGCTGTAAGTTGTACATGCTAATATGTTCCTACCGTGTAGAAATTATGTACTGGCTGTTAGTTCACGAATCAGCCCGTCCAGAAGTGGTGGTTTGGCTTCTGCTTGGATAGCTTATTATACTTATGATTGTGTACTCAGTTTCCATGTCTGACTTTCTTGATTATTTTGGTTTGAAAGTATGTTGCACAATTGTGAAAAATCAAGTTCTTTTTATCTTGATATCAAGGGCAATCAAGTTTTTGATAAGTCCTCGACCATTACTAGTGATATCTCATCTAAATAACAAGACGTGGTCGACTTTAAAAGGTTTCAACTAATACAGTAGCAGTTATCAAAATGAAGTAACAGATTGGTTTCAAATATAGTATTCTGATTGTGACACATCAATTCTGTGACCAAAGTATCAAGACCTGCCCTTTTTACTGATTTCACTTAATATCTTTGTTATCAGGAGTAAATGCATCCTCTAGTTGTGCTGTAATAAGATAATCTCTACCTTTTAGGGAAACTATATCATAACCAACCGAAACTAATTTAAAATGCACAAATGGGCAAATATGCAATACCCCTTCAATAACGTCAGTTCGTCCATTCCAAATTAACCATGTGAGACTCACGGATATCAATTTCTCCACATCCTATTCCTATTTCCGTCGTGTTGCCTTATGTGCCAGTACTTCAACGTATTTCTGTCTGGTTCCCTGATCTGCCAGTACTTCAACGTAATAATCACATCTTATAAATTCTAAGTACAGATAGAAGAAAAAAAACCCGCCTGAGGATGCTATCCTGCAATGCAACGAGAAGTCATCAATAGCTATTATAGGTCTCTTTTACTTGAAGCAGTAGCTGAAGATTGTCTTCTCTTCAGTTTTCAGCTGTAAGAACCACCGCTGTACACTACATGCACTAAAATGTTGCTTTCTTGTGCTCACAAGTTTCAAGTGGACCCTTGGAGGCCTTAAGAATAACTACTTTGAAGAAAATAAAACTTTTTAGACTTTAGCCATTTAATTCTGTTTCTGATAAATTCATTACTGTTCTGCTGAAAGGTCCTTAGGTTCCTGCAGCTCCCAGTATTGGGAGGCTGTATGGAAATTGCTGTTCCGGTCATTCCTGTACTGTCTTTGAATCAATTAGCTGTAAGAGAGCCCTTGTTGTTGGAATGCAAAACATTTCGCAGAAGATTCTTCTTATGCTGAGTCCCTACACTATTTAAACAACAACAACAACGAACCCAGTGTATTCCCATAAATTGGGTCTGGGGAGGGTAGTGTGTACGCAGACCTTACCCCTACCTTATAAAGATTGAGAAGCTGTTTCCAATAGACCCTCGGCTCAAGGAACAGTGGAGACCTTACCCCTACACTATTTCTCAAGGGAAAACAAAACCTGATTTGTACTGGCAATAAATGCTACAATATAAGTGACTTATAAATGCTTGTCTGACAGTCATAACAGCCTTCCACAGTGCTTTACCATTCGCTTCCATAATTAGTAAATGATTATATTCTCCAAAGGGGGAGAAGTTTCACATGCCAAGCTTCAGTTTACAGGGACCTCACCTGCTTCTACAAAGTAAGGTTGCATTTCTTACAAGCGTCTATTGCATCCTGGATAGAATCACTCAGCAATATCTGTTATCTCTATAGGGCAGATCCTGAGAAGCAACTAATAAGTATCACATGCAAAATTTGTTTGCTCCATCAGAAGGCTTTTGAGCATCTAAAACGAGCTCATCAAGAAGCCTTCAGCCTTATCAAGTAGAAATCCTTAGCTTAAATTATACCGACGCTTCCGGCAAGAACTATTCCATGAAAGTCTGTGAAGTTGCTAGCTACTTTCTTTTTTGGCCAGAACAGGAAGGTTTGAAGTTTCTCTTGAATAAGGCAGGTAAAGTGTACTTATCTCCATGATACCTCTTTAATGGCATCCTTAGAGTACTAAGAAGAGACCAAAGAACCAACAGAAGCACAAAACCAATGAAGTACAAAAGGCAGCCCGATGCACTAAGCTCCCGCTATGCACGGGGTCCGGGGGAAGGGCCAGACCACAAGGGTCTATTGTACGCAGCCTTACCCTGCATTTCTGCAAAAGGCTGTTTCCACGGCTCGAATTCGTGACCTCCTGGTCACATGGCAGCAATTTTACTAGTTGCGCCAAGGCTCCCCTTCTTCCATGCCAAAGATCCATAGAGCTTAAACCATCCATTTCTTGTTGGGTAATAGTTGGAAAAGGTCACCCTTCCCATTTCAAGCTCTTTGGATGTATAATGTTCAATTAAATCTTGTTTAAATTTCTTACTGTTAGTAGGCAGAAAGCGACTGGAAACGCTTTTACTTAGGGTATTCTCAGTGAATGAATCTGAGATTTTTTATCCTTCTATTTGATACTTCTGTGGAATCCGTAGCTGGAAAGAGGAAAGAGACAGTATAGTTTTGTGCATTTTTGTCTCTGGTCATAAATATTAAACGTTCGTCTTTCCTCTATGTACATTTTCTTTAATTACATGCACTTGTTTTTCCTCTGTTTGATTTTTCGTTTCCTTGGTTTATGTGGCTTTCAATTCTATTGTAACCCCTTTAGGATCATATTTGGCACACATTTGTCCTTTTTAATAGGGAAAAGAATCTAGAATCCAAATGTTCTAAGGGAAAAAAAGTTCAGCTTTGAGGGAAAGTTTTTGGTATTGTTCTGTGATATGAACAAATAAATTCTGAATATTCAATTTAAAGTGCAAGCACTCTAGTGCGGGAGACAGCCTTGTGGCTGAAATTCTCCTGATGGAAGAGAGGTTATGCTCTTTTTGTATAGAAGCCGTATTGCTATTTCACATCTTGCTTCTTCCCCACATATTATGCAAGATTGATCATATTCCACAGTTGCACATTTTGACACAGTTTAACTCTTCTGCTTATTAGAGTTACTTGCTCCTTCTATTTCTAGGATCCTCAGATATGGTTTTCTATATGCCAATTTACTAGTCCGATCATTTGCTTCTAAATTTCCATCTTTTCTTTTTTCTTTCCTAAATAAGGATTGTGATTCTCTTTCAACTTTATGTATTTGATTTAATCTATAATTCGATGACATAAGCTTCAGCTTCAAACAAGAACATTAGCAGCCTACTGTTTATGCTGTCATCACTTGCTTCTTTTCTATTTTATACCTTCTCAGGACGGACTGCTGACATTGCTTGCGTAAAATCAAGTTCGATTTTTATCTGACCGTGTTTTAAGTTTGCAGGTTAAGTTGTGGTGTGATTGTCCATTCTGGCCAGATGATGGAATGTGCCATTTACGAGACTGCAGTGTTTGTGAATGCCCAGAAAATGAATTTCCTGAGCCATTTAAGGCGCAGAGTTATCGACTTTCTTCAAGTAATCTAGTCTGTCTAGAAGAAAACCCTGAGGCAGCTGTTGATCGTACAATAGATTCCAAAGCATTCAAAGGCTGGGTGGAAGTGGACAACCCATGGACGAATGATGATGAGACAGATAATGGTTGTTCACTTTCTATGGTTGTATATATAGCTCCAATCTCCCACCCACCCAAAAGGAAAAAGAGAAGAGAAAAAATATAATTTATCTGGAGAACTGGTTGTATAATTTCCTGACTCGTTAGTGCCACTGCTGATTTTGAAAGTAGATACTTTTTAAGGATATTTTCTCATTTGGCTGCTGCACTGAAAAATACTCATCTGCTAAGTGTGGCAAATTTACAAATATACTTGCGATTCAATTTCAGGCATGGACTGCTTTGTGGCAGAGTAACCCATTTTTTCTCCCATGCATTTTTCCCTTTTTTAAATGCCTTCTGATAAATTGAAGTAGGATCATCTGAATCAACAGAAATTTTAGCGAATATGTTTTCTGAAATTGGCAGGACTGATATTGTCTTCTTTTTTTTCACTTTCAGCTGAAATGACATATGTTAATCTCCAGTTGAACCCTGAGCGCTACACTGGGTACAGTGGTCCATCTGCTAGAAGAATATGGGATGCTATTTATGTAGAAAACTGCCCTAAATGTAAGCCGATTCATTTACTTATCTTTATCTGTTAGCTTCTTCTTTGTATCAGTATGGAACTGTTCCACTTCTCTACCTCCTCTTCTATTCCTTGCCTGGCTCTCTGTCTTTGGGTATAGACATCTTATAATGGATGTGAAGAACATGCGTTGGTGAGCTAGCACCTATAAGTTGATAAGAAGTGCTAGTTGCTTTGATTTATATGATGGCTGCACAGTTTGCTGTGCTTAGACATATGTGTTGTTACACTTTCTTTCTCCTACTATCTTAGAATTTTCAGAATACTTTTTATCTACTACCTATGATGAAGAAACAAGTAGGTACTCTTTAGTCACCTCGTTCTGTAGTTGACATAATTTACTTATCAATAGTATGAGGGGTCTAAAGCATTATGCTTTTTAAATCAAACTTGCTATGTTACTAGCTAAGCTGCTCCGACATGGCAGTTTAGGTGCCACACCCGTGTCGACACGACACTAGTATGGGTGTGGGTATGGGATCCGTACCGGATCTGGTCAAACAATTTTGGGTACTTTGACCACGACGGACAGAAAAATTCGAGACGAGATACAATTTGATTACCGAAATCAGAACTAAAACTAGGGTAAATTTGAAGAAAATAACATATCTTATCTAGGAAATCAATCTTTTACTTATCTACAACTTTAGAATAAAAAGGAAATCCACACTTTACAAGCTATACGTAAGTATTCCATAAAATTTCTCATAAATTAGAGAGATTTTGTTTTTCTAAAATTATTTTTAGTCGGATCCCCGCACCCGTATCCATACTAGGATCCGTATCCCTGAATCTTAAAATTTACATCTTGAAAGATCCGACCTCTAGATCTGCACCCGTGTCCGAGCAACTTAGGTTACTAGCAATAACTGGAAGAATGTAATGTCTGAGATTGAAATTAGCATAATAGGTTGTTTAGGTATTATAAGGTACTTCAACTAAGGAAAGGACCAACTTTACGCACTCTTTCCTGGTTTGGAAAGACAAGTGATATGTCGGTCTATCGAAGGCCAATGACTTTTGACATTTCTTGTTGCACCTTTCTTTATGAGTATGCATGTTTATTGGGTGAATGTGGTGTACATTCAGTTTGAAGAGATCGACTAAACTTCGTTTATATGGAGATTCATCATTGAGAAATAGTTATAACCCAAAAACTATTATGATATACTCCCTCTGGAGTATATGAGGTAGTTTGACTCGGCATGGAGTTTTAAGAAAAAAAAAAGACTTTTGAAACTTGTGGTCTTAAAAGCTTAAGGGATAAAAGTTTTGTGAGGCCATGACATATGTATGGCTATAAAGCTTCTCATTAAGGGTAAAAGGGGTAAAATGGAAAGTTTAAAGTTAAATTATTCCAAATATAGAAATGTGTCATTCTTTTTTTAATAGACTAATACGGAAAGTGTGTCATATAAATTGCATTGGAGGGAGTACTTGTTTTGCTGAAGCAGTTGTGGAATTGCTTTATATTAGCGCTTGGTAGTTTCGGTTATGCAATTTAATTATCACAAGCTAATGAAGCACAATTGATGCATGTGCAAACTTCTATTTTGTCATGAATTAAAATATAAGAGAAGCAGTTAATAAAACAGACCTACATTACCGTTATGGCTCTTTATAATTGTGGTCCTTGAGGAAGATTTAGCATTTTGAAAGTACGAGTGTAAGAATGGTTGTCTTGGAATTCCATGAAATCGACTTTTTACTTTTCATTACAAAGTGCATCTAGAAAGGTGACAAGAGAAGGAATGGACAGCCTTGCTCTTTGAGGATTTCAGCTTTGCCAACTTCAAATTCTGATAAAGGTCCCTTAATCAGAACTTGTTGCTAGATTAATATTTGGAATCTAAAATATTTCAATAACAAATTTTCAAGCCCGAATAGTTTTGCTTCTTCTACATGACCACGGGAAAATTTCTGATACATTTTGCATCAGCTTCTGAAGTTCCATTATTAACCTGTGATACATTCTGCAGATCCATCTGGAGAGATTTGCCCGGAGAAAAAAATATTGTATAAATTAATATCTGGCCTCCACTCCTCAATTTCTATTCATATAGCTGCTGATTACTTGCTTGACGAAGCATCAAACACGGTATTATGACCCTTCCACATGTTTTCCGTCATGGCTTTTTTTTTTATCTAGGAAGTGTAACTATTGTGCAACAATTGTGAGGACAATCTTGTTGAAGAATTTATTTCTTATGTGGATATGGGAAATGTTCAATCTATCAAGCTATAATTCTTGGATGGTATTTGATTAGATGAATTGTGGTTGTCTGTAACAAACTCTTACTTTCAATATATTCGTGACAGAATTTCTTGACAAGTGACAACAAACCCCCCCCCCCCCCTCTTCCCCCCCCAAAAAAAGGGAGTAATATTTGGAAGTATAACTAATCCCAAGTGCTGGAGTTTTGGGGTCATATGTAGAGGAAACTTTTGTTTACCTGGAGTCAAGATGGATTTTCATTGTCTTAAGCACTGTTGAACACATCAAAACATCCTGTCACATGACTTGAAGAAATTATCACAAGTCTCTTCACATGTCTATAGCCAATACTAATTTCTTCCTGAGATTGTACAATAGCAGCATCCTTGTGCAATGATAATGGTCACTCTGACACTATTCCCTGTTTTCTTCTGGTTTTGCTATGATTCAGTGGGGACAGAATCTTACGTTGATGTATGACCGCGTCTTACAATTCCCAGACCGTGCCAATAACTTATACTTCACTTTCCTGTTTTTGCTCCGCGCTGTTACCAAAGTGAGTATTTTAATCTATGTACTTGCTTGACCCACCCCGCCCAACCCCCTAATGGGAGAGGAGCAGCAAGAGAAGTGATGACGACTGATAACTTATTTAATACTTTTGCAGGCAGCAGACTACTTGGACCAGGCTTCATATGATACTGGAAACCCTGAGGATGATCTAAAGACACAATCTTGGATGAAACAATTGGTTTACAATCCCAAGCTGCAAGCTGCATGTCCTTTACCTTTCGATGAAGCGAGGCTATGGAAAGGTCAAAGCGAGCCTGACCTGATGCAGCAAATTCAGACGCAGTTCAGAAACATCAGGTCTTCAATTGATTTCCCTGATGATTGATACTTCTCTAGAATGGAATGCTTTTACTTGTGTTTCAAAATCATGCACCTGCATATTCCCAGTGGCAATGGCGACTTTCATTTTCATTTTTCTTTAGTTTAATTATCTTACTTCTTCTCTTGTAATTGCGGAATTAGTATTAGCATCTATTTGTGAACATAATCGCACATGTTATATGATTCAAGTTTGTTGGGAGCAGAATAACTCGGTATGCAGTTTTCCTTCTAGATACGTCATTTACCTTGTTGAGAAACTATAATAGTATCTTCTGCTTGGATATCTTGGTGGTATACCATCTATTAACGTATTTTTTATGGTGTCTGACCAAAATTGTAGTGCATTGATGGACTGCATTGGATGTGAAAAATGTCGTCTTTGGGGAAAGCTTCAGGTTCTTGGTCTTGGTACAGCGTTAAAGATCCTATTCTCTGTCAATGGTCCAGAACGTTTAGGTGAAACTGTAAGTGTTATGCAGAAGAATGACTCTCATTAGCCTTATCTAAAGCAAGTTCCAGTTTATTCTGTTTGATATGAATTAATGACCAACAGTTTGTACCTTCCTTGTAGATTACTTTTAGTTTCCGTTCATTAAGGTTACGTATTGTGTTTATATATGTACATTCCTTAGATTTTGTTAGAAGTTCAAAAGAAAAGGAAAGATATCTAAACTTATGGCATGTGTTTCTGCATCTTGCATTTGACTTTCTTCATAGTTTGTTACTTGTTGCTTAAGCAAATGTCTAATGGAGGCCATTTTTTTCTGTTTGTATATTGTTTCAGCTGCATTTTCAACGGAATGAAGTTATAGCATTGATTAACTTACTGAATCGTCTTTCAGAATCTGTTATGCTTGTACATGAAATGGGGCCCTCGCTCGAAAATGTTATGAGAACACAAATTTCTACACCTAGTGATCAACCATTGATGACTGGGGGGGCATACTAATGTATAGTTATCATAGTGGAGGCAACTTCGGTTGCACATTATGCTGTTTTGCTACTACTGTGTATGAGGAAAATATAAGTTTAACAACAGAAACTATTAGTATTTGCGGCAGAGCTGTCTTCCCTATATCCAAGCTAGAGATAGAAGTTGCCTCCTGTATCGACAAGAACAAGAAGTTCGACTTTCCAACAATCCCTATTGAAGGTGGAGCTTCTTTTTCTTTTTTTGGTTGGGGATGTTTTGTAGCCAGGATGTACAAGCTGATTTCTGTCTTTTTCCCTTTCTTTTTTTCCCTTTCTGTGAGAATGATTGATCTTGTACACATCAAGTCCATAGAAACATATGTAAAATGTAATCCTTTCAATTTTTAGTTCAACGTATTGCAGTTCTAATGCTACAGATCATGTTACTGCAACTTATATGTTATGTGATAGACGTTTTCTGTAAGAGTTTTGGAAGGCAGTTGGTTTGTTCAGTGTATTGTTGGAGCTGCTAAAAGAAAATGCATATCTTTATATAATACAGGAGAAATTTGTATGTAAAACTCATACCTTATACGTGCTTACGATTCCAGTTTCAATATAATTCAGTTGAGTTTCAATGAAGGAAAAAAAAAATACCATAAAAAGTGGAGAGAATGTAATACAAGACCATAAGAATTGGAGAACTGGTGTCTTCATATCTTTATCTTAATTATTTTCTCTCTTGTTATTTATGGCAAATAACCTTAATTATGTTATCATCTTGGCCATCATTAAAGTTGATCATTTAAGTTGATCATCTTCTCTTCTCAAACATATATAATGCATACCCTAGATTTTTTTAGATGTATACTCCCACTTCAAGCGTGTTTATAGGAAGGTTAGGAATATCTATTTATAGAGTACACAATTGGAAAATCAACATCTTACACCCTCAAATATATATATATATATATATATATATATATATATATATATAGCCTTAAAACAACCCAACAAAAGATAACAACATCTCTTCCCCTTTCAAGTGTTAAAAGCCCTACAAAAATTACCCCAAATATCACAAGAATAAATAAATTATGTAATTAATAACACATGTATAATCAACATAATTCATGGCGTGAAGACGTGTAGGAATGGACATCCGGTGAATACAAAAATATTCATAAACCGTCTTCTCCGTCCAAAATAATATCTAGACTAGTCCAAATGTTACCAAGTTGCCTTTTGAGAAATTATTGTAGTTTGGCTCCAAAAAATAAAGCAAAATTTAATTAGTCCTGATTCGTGTCAAGAAGGGCAGACATCCCGATGCACTAAACTCCCGCTTAACCACAAGGATTTATTCTACGCAATTTTACCCTGTATTTTTGCAAGAGGATGTTTCTACGGCTCGAACATGTGACCTCCTGGTCACATAACAATAATTTTACCAGTTATGTCAAAATTATTTTCATATTCAAGGACATGTCCAATATATCTCTCGTTAAGTGAAGAGAATTTTAAGAAAAAATAATTCTTACCAATGTTATACCAATGAGGGAATCTTACGTAAATGTCTCAAATCAAATACGTTTCAACTTACCAACCTCTAGCCATTAATCATAGACTTACCAAAACTAGCCAATCACATATAAAAATTAAAAATCCAAATAAATAAGATTCTTTTTCTTCAAGAATCACACGCAAAGATCTTCTTCCATATTTTAAGTGTGATCAGCAACACTAGATGCAAGACGGAAAAAAATAATAGATGAGGTAGCAAACAAGGTGATGAAATATATATATATATATATATATATATATATATATATATATATATATATATATATATATATATATATATATATATATATATATATGATTCCAAAAATCTAAGCAAAAAAGGAACTTTTTCAATGGATATAGTTGAAATTCATTGAAAACATATATATGAGTCAATATACACAATTTGAGGAAGATGGAAGGTGATTTGGACTGATTTGGTATCAAATTCGTAGTTAAAATCGAGTTCAAAAAACTTTTTTGCGACACATGTATCACGCATGTATCACACACAGGTATACATGGACATACATGTGATACACATTTGATACAAATATGATACATATGTGATGTATAAATGATACACAATATGATACACATAATTTTTTCATGTTTTATCTTTTCAATTCAAATCACCTCAAAACTCCGTCAAATCATCTCAAAACTGAGATTCAAACTCCTTACGATGTACCCAATCTATTCTAATAATACACACTCAAAAGAAAGTAAAGATTTGACCTTTTTTTTTTTTTACTATAAATAGTTAATTAGCTAATATTGATAACATTTGGCTAATATTAGTAATATTTAATGAATAGGCCAATTTTTTAAATAAGCTACTTATAAACAGACATAACTAATAGTTTCTCCATTAATAATTGCAAGACGTGCATATTAGAGGGGGAAGTGCACAAATATCCGATTCACTATATAAGATTATAAGTTGTATCCGAAGTTGAATTTTTCTTCTTTTCTTTTTTGCAAACTTACCTACTTCGAGACACATTTCAAAATTCGCATGTGATCACGTTAAAATTTGCATATGAAGTTACAAATTTAGGGTTCAATATCGGATCTGAAGTTCTTCTATCGTTTCAAAAATGTAACTTCAAAATCGGATCCGAAGTTTTCTATCGTTTCAAAGTGCAACTTCAGAATAAGATCTAAAGTTTTTAGCACTTTAAAATGTAACTTCACAATCAGATCTAAAGTTTTTAGCACTTTAAAATGTAACTTCAGAATCATATTTTAAATTCTTGTATTGCAAAGTGCAAACTTCATGATCGAGATCTGAAGTTCATGCACAATGTTTGGAGGTCCACGCTTTGGAGATGGACAGTGGGAATTATGGAGCTTTCCAAATATTGAAATCAGATCTATATGATATGTTAGACTCCATAGAGATCGAATACACTTCATATTTGAAGACAAAAATCGAATTTTAGAATAATTTGCCTCTTTATTTCCTCAATCCTTCTCACCTACGGTTGATTCAAAGGCAGATAATCAGTTAGGGGTCGTTTGGTATGGCGTTTAAGAATAGTGCTAAATAAGGTGTTTTAGTAATGCAGGGATTAGTAATGTATGGGTTAGTAATGCAAGCATTAGTTATACAAAAATTATTTCTTATCCACCATTTGGTGTAGTGTATTAAAAATTAAAATGCATTGCATAATTTTTTAAAAAATTAGTAGTTGTTTACAAAAATGCCTTCCATATTCTTTAGCTTTAAGGGACTTTAAGGATAATTTTATCTTTAACCATGATAATGCATGCATTAAAAGGTCGTTTGGTAGGGTGTATAAGAATAATGTTGAATATGGTGTATTAGTAATGTTGGTAGTAGTTATGCCGACATATTTCTTATCCGTTGTTTGGTTTGATGTATTAAAATATTGCACAATTTGTAAAAGAATTATTTGTTTACAAAAATATCCTCATAACTAGACCATCACTTTATTTTTTTAAAAGAAACATATGTTGAGGAATGTTTTTATATGAACAAGGTTTTAAGAAAAATTATTTAATTTGTCTACCTATGTTGTAGTATAGAACTAAATATTTATTTATAAAAAAGAAAATATGCTAAGTATTTATTTATTTACTAGGGATGTAATTTTATTTTTCACTTTCTTGGATTATTTCAAACTTGCATTAATATAAAAGCTTATTTTAATCAAGCTATATTTTGAAGGACAATTTTATCTTTAACTAAGCTAATGCATGCATTAAAACTCATTGCATTGTTAATACCATGTATTCTTATGCATTACTTATGCATAGGATAATACCTTACGAGTCTGTAAAATCAGAATTTCGATCAAATCACAAATAGGATGTGTAACGAATGCTTGCATAACTAATGCATAGGTTCAAAAGTGTACAAACAAGATACTATGAATACACAAAGCTAATGCATGTATTATTTTATCTAATGTATCATACCAAACGATAATAGTCTTGCTATTGCTAATACCATGATTTGCGATGCATTAGTTATACATAGGATAACTAATACTTGCATTAGTAATACATAAGTTGAAAAAGTGTACCAAATAAGGAATTAGTAATACCAAAAGCTAATGCATGCATTATTTTCTCTAATGTATCCTACCAAACCACCTCTTAGTCGTAGAAGGGAGCCATTAGGAGATAATTATTGTCACGACCCAAAATTCAAAAAGGCCGTGATGGCGCCGGACACCATTGTCAGGCAAGCCAACCATAATCAATTAACTTAATTACCCATTTTAGTATTTTTGAAATAAAAATTTCTTCAATGAAATAGTAAAGATAAAACTCATAGAGTAAATGATAAATATTTTTAGCAACTAAATTTCTAAACAATTCACAACCATTCCAAAAACTCGGTGTCACAAGTGCATGAGCATTTACTAGGGAATTAAAATAAAATACAGCATCTGTCCAGAATACAAATTAGACAGGAATTAGCTGTGGATCGTAATATAGAATGCAGCTCACCTATGTCCCCACAATTATTAACCACACATCTGCGCCCACAAGGCCGCTATACATATATGTACCTACACAATAAAATGTGCAGCAAGTACAGTATGAGTACGAAAATAACGTGTACCCAGTAAGTATCAAGCCTAATCTCGAAGTGGTAGAGACGAGATAGCCGACTTTGACACTCACTATGGGTCAATAATAATAATTGAAATAAAACTAGAATATCTAAATCAGCATAATTCACAGGATTTACACTAATTTATTTAACCAGCATAAATAATCAAATTCCTTCAAATGCAACAATTCTCAATATATTAATTAAATTCCTTCAATTCAAATAATTTCCAATTTATCAATTAATCTCATTTACAGAAATAACAATTAATTTCTTAACAAGCAGGAATAATAATTCATTAAATTTCAAGGATTCTCCAATTTATCAATTAGTTTCGCAAGCTGAAATAAACTATTAAGGTATCGTGTAATTATTATTATTAAGCACGATTTCTGTCGAGGTCGTTCGGCCCGATCCAGAGTGTCGTTTACAATGCCGAGGGACGTGCGGTACGATCCATAGATGCATCTATCCTGCCGAGGCATTCGGCCAGCTCCATAATAAAGGAGGACATTTTCTTATGTACCTCCGGAATGAGAGTATATTTGTTATAAGATAAATTCAGGAGGAAGAATAATTTCTCTTAAAAATTAATTAATTTAAACAGAAATTCAATCATATGAGATTTCCATCCTTTAATATTTTTATCTAACAATTCACAATTAGTTATATCTAATATATATATATATATATATATATATATATATATACACACACACACACACACACCAAATAATATTAATTAAACAAAGAATACAATTTACACAAGTAATTCATGCTATGAGTCCTAAACTACCCGGACTTTAGTATTAATAGTAGCTACGCACGGACTCTCGTCACCTCGTGCATACGTAGCCCCCGCAATTAGCAACAATTATTTAATTTTAATCACATATGAGGTAATTTCCCCCTCACAAGATTAGACAAGAGACTTGCCTCGTCTTGCTCCAGTTTAATCTACTAGTAGACCCTTTTCTCGATTATCCAACTCTGTCTGGCTCGAATCTAGCCAAAATAATTCGATACAATCACTAAAATTTATAGGAATCAATTCTATAAGAAAATACTACATTTTCAATAAAATCCCGAAATTAATTAAAAATTCGTCCGTGGGGCCCACGTCTCGGAATTCGGTGAAAGTTACAAAATCCGACAACCCATTCAATTACGAGTTCAACCATACCAGTTTCACTCAAATCCGACTCCGAATCAATACCGAAATCTCAAAAAATCGTTTCTATGAGATTTCTAAAAATTTCCCAAATTTCAATCTCAAAACACTAATTAAGTGATGAGAACAATGATATATTTGTGTTTATAGACCAAATCCAAGTTAGAATCACTTACCCCAATGTCTTTCCTTGAAAATCTATCCAAAATCACCTCTTCTCAAGCTCCAATTTGTTAAAAATGGCGAATAGGATGAATACCTTCTTTTTATAAAACTGCCCAGGCAGCCTTCGGAATTGGGCCTCGATCGTGGCTTCGATCATGGCCCTCGAGCCTAGGCCTCGATCGTGGCTTCGATCACAGGCTCGAGCCTGAACCTCAATTATGGCATCGAGCCTGGTCCTTCGATCATAGCCTTGATCATGGCATCGAGCCTGAGCCTTCGATTGTGACCCTCGATCTTGGGTCTCGATCATGGCCCTCGAGCATTGCCTTCGATCATGGCCCTCGAGCTGGACTTTCGATTTTGGCTTTGATACTGAGCCTCGTCCCTGGCTTCGCCTCAGGCCGTCGACCCTGGGCTCGATACCTGGGCTCGATCACAGCCCAAAAATATCCAATAGAAGGAAAAAATTGCAGCAGCTTTTTAAGTCAAAATTTTGATCTGTTAACCATCCGAAACTCACCCGAGGCCCTCGGGACCTCAACCAATTATACCAACAAGTCCTAAAACATCATGCGAACTTATTTGAAACCTCAAATCACATAAAACAACGCTAAAACCACGAATTATGCTCCAATTCAAGCTTAATGAAACTTAAAATTTCCAACTTCTACATTCGATGACGAAACCTATCAAATCAACTCCGATTGACCTCAAATTTTGCAAACAAGTCATAAATGACATAACGGAGCTATGAAAAATTTTGGAACTGGATTCTGACCCCGATATCAAAAAGTTAACTCCCCGGTCAAACTTCTAACCTTAAATTCTTATTTTAGCCATTTCAAGCCTAATTTAACTACGGACTTCCAAATAAAATTCCGAACACGCTCCTAATTCCAAAATCACCATACGGAGCTTTTGGAATAGTAAAAATTTTATTTCGGGGTTATTTTCTCAAAATATTGACCGAAACTTGGCCTTTTAAAGCCATCTTAAATAACCAAATGTTCTGATTTCAACCCAAACACTTCCAAATCTTGGATCAACCATTCTCGCAAGTCATAAATCATTTAAAGCACATACGAGAAGTTTTATTTAGGGGAACAGGGTTCTAAAAGTCAAAACGGCCGGTTGGGTCGTTACATTCTCTCCCACTTAAATATACGTTCGTCCTCGAACGTGCTAAGGAGTGTTCCGGAGTTATCCAAAATCACTGTTTAACACCTCGTGCACCTACCCGTGCTACCACACCCAGTTGAGCACATTAACTCGAGCCAATCTGAAAATTCTCCCCTTTATTTAGGTAAATAAGCCTTAGAGCCCAATTCTAACATCCAGAATTCTCCACTATGCCTGTTTCCAACCTATGAATGTCGTATCAATCACTACATGATGCACCAATACAAGATTGCATACCTTTGTTGAATTTAGACCATGCACCGCATCATTCACATGACTATAATAACATCCTCCGATAACAATAGCCAAAATTTCAATAATCTGATGTTCACAGCACACCTCATGATACATATAAGTCATGTTCCAACTCTTGAAATGCTCCCACGATGGAAGAAATATGTAGAAATTTATAACCAATTGCCGAGTCAACAATTATTGAGTTTCTTCTTCTGACAAGAACCATTGCCTCATTATAACCAAATAATGGTATTTTCTCTTTATTACACTTCATATAATCCGATCGCACTGATCCCGAATTCAATAATCTCATCTCACCAAGTATAAGCTGCTCAGGCAATAAACCACCTCATACACGATCAAAAAGCCTCATATGATGCCACAATAAGCTAATAAGCTACGGACTCGATTGCGATACATAAGAAAAACGAACTCTGGAAAGGATTACTTAACCCACGTGACTAATTAGACAACTGAAAAGGTGCCATGAACCTTCCTCAGAAAATGGGACACAAACACACAAAATAAAATATAGGGGACTGTACTCAACATCACACTGTTGCGGCGTGTAATCCGATCCACACATGATACCGTTACGACATGCAGCCCGATCCAAACAACATACCCGTGGAGGCATGCCACCCGATCCGCACAAAAAGAATCTATAAGAAAATTCTTATCGAGCTAGAATGCTCATTACTACAAAATATCCGAATATCGGACACAAGCACGCTCAGTGCATAATATCATCCCTGGAAGGACCGACAATGCCATACGCTACAAAACTCAAGCACAACTAAGGTGCGATATATGATCTGAACATCGAGAGCCATCCTGCTCACATAACACCATCGCTACGCGGAACCTTATTACATAAGAAATTTATCAAGCCGTTTCATAACTCACACGGCACAATATAGTATTACATGAAATAACCGACGACGAAATGACATCCAACGTCCGAATACTCCTCCATAGGGAGCTTTTATGCAGAAATGAACACATCCGACCTGATATAAAGCCCGTATTCATATTTAAATCCATCCACAAACCTCAAGCCGATTCTGATCGCATCGTACTAGGCTAATAACTGTCACGACCCAAAACTAACCCCTGTCGTGATGGCGCCTATCGTGGAACTAGGCAAGCCGACTCATTTCCAAAACAAATCGATATTTTCATTTTAAAGATAATTTCAAGGTTATTTGACATAAAACCTCCATTAAAAGAGTTCAAATCAAAGAAAAAAAAATAGAAGTACAGAAAAGAAAAGCCCGACATCGAGGTGTCACTAGTCATGAGCATATGCTACAATCTGTCTAACAATATCAAGGCTAACTCAGCCTGGAAAATAGCTAAATACAACTAGAGAAAGATAAGAGGGAGAAGAGCAGGGGCTGCGATTGCCAAACAGCTACCTCGCTATCTCCAAGAAAATCTGCAACCAGAACACTCAATAATCGCTACTATGTCCAGCTATACCTGAATCTGCACACAAGGTGCAGGGAGTAACGTGAGTACGCCAACTCAGTAAGTAATAACAATAAATAAAGACTGAGCAGTAGTGATGAGCAATAAAGCATATAACGTTCATATCAGGAAATCTCAGTAAACTACCACATGCTTTTAAAATCAGGATTTGAATCAAACATCTCGTTTAAACACAGTTCCAGTAAAAATCATTTAAAGATATTTTTCCAACAGTTTTTCAAACGAAGGCTCAATACAAAAGTGAGCAAAAATAATGAAATCATAAACAGCCCCTCGGGCAAAATATCACTCATATACAGCCCCTCAGGCAAACCTCACAGTCACTCATGCCACTCGGGCATACCTCACAATCACTCTTGCCACTCGGCATACCTCACAATCACTCGTGCCTCCCAGTCACTCGGCACTCGCAGTCAGTAGGTACCTGCGCTCTCTAGGGGTGTGTACAGACTCTGGAGGGGCTCCTTCAGCCCAAGTGCTATAATCTGGACGGACAACTCACGTGCTATAATAATAAAGTATGTTGCAGGCGGCAGCCCTGATCCACACTCATCCTCACAATCAGTCCCTCGGCCGATATCAAACATAAATATGCTGCAGGCGGGCAGCCCTGATCCACACTCATCCTCACAAATCAGTCCCTCAGCCTCACTCAGTCATAAACCTCTCAAGCCACTCAGGCATTTTAGTAAAACAGGGCATTCGGCCCAAAATATTTATATGCATCAAAATAGAGTCATAAAATTGAGTTATATGGTAAACAAGTATAAACATGACTGAGTATAGATTTTCAATCGAAAACAATGAGAAGATTGTAAGAAATAGCCCCTAAGGGTCCAAACAGCATTGGCGCAAGGCCCATACATGGCATTCAGCCCAATTTACAGAAATTCTTTCTAAAACATATAAGTATCAAATGGTTTCAACAAAGTATGCAACTTTACAGTTGCTACGAGATGGACCAAGTCACAATTCCCCAACAGTGCACGCCCACACGCCCGTCACCTAGCATGCGCGTCACTAAAAATAGTAGAATGATACAAAATTCGGGGTTTCATATCCTCAAGACCAGATTTACAATCGTTACTTACCTCAAACCGATCAAATCTCTAGCCCGCAATGATCTTGCCTCTGGACTCGGCCTCCAAATGCTCCGAATCTATTCACAATCAGTACAATACCATCAATACACGCTAATGGAATGAATTCCACAAGAAAAACTATAAAATTAGACCAAAACCCGAAATTGGCTCAAACCCGGCCCCCAGCCCCACGTTTTGAAATCCGACAAAATTTACAAAATTAGAAAGCTCATTCACTCACGAGTCTAACCATACCAAATTCATCAAAATCCGACATCGTTTGGTCCTTCAAATCCTTAAATTACTCTTCAAAAATTTCAAGCCCCAACCCCTCATTTTCACAAATTACCATGATTAAAACAACGGGAAATCACCATATATACAAGTATTAGGGCTCAAGTAACTTACCTCAACGAAATCCCCTTGATTCCCTCTTCAAACCTCTCCCCAAAGCTCCAAAAACCGAGTTGAAATTGTGAAGAATGACCAAAATTCGCGAAGGGTTCTATTTATGGTTTCTGCCCAGGTTTTTCGCACATGCGGCCATTTTCTCGCACTCGCGCGACTCACTTAATCACCCAGACTTCGCACCTGCGGACCCCTTCCTCGCACCTGCGGACTCGCATCTGCGGTCCCAGGTGCGCATCTGCGAAACCAGTCCAAACTTCTCATCTCCGCATCTGCGCTCAAAGCCTCGCACCTGCGGGCTCGCAGATGCGGCCAATTCTTTGCACCTGCGTTCCTAGCCTTGGCCCAGCGGCTCCCGCACATCCACACTCCCCACACACACCAGAGGCCTCGCACCTGCGACCCTTTCTTCCGCAGGTGCGGAAATAGCAGAAGCAGCAACTCCAGCTGCAATTTCCAACTTCAACAAATCCGTTAACCACCCGGAATCGCTCAGAGGCCCTCGGGACCTAAACCAAAAATACAACAAGTCATATATCAGCATACCAACTTAGTCGAACCTTCGAATCACTCAAAACAACATCAAATCATCAAATTACCGTCAGATTCAAGCCTAAGAACTTCTAAATTTCCAAATTCGGCAACTGATGCCAAAACCAACCAAACCATGTCCGAATGACCTCAAATTTTTCACACATGTCACAAATGACACTACGAACCTACTCCAACTTCAGAAATTCCATTCCGACCCTTGATATCAAATTTTCCACTGCCGACTGAAATCGTCAAATTTCCAATTTTGCCAATTCAAGCCTAATTCTACCACGGATCTCCAAATCACATTACGGACGCACTCCTAAGTCCAAAATCACCTAACGGAGCTAAGAAACTATCAGAATTCAAATCCGAGATCGTTTACATATAGGTCAACATCCGATTGACTTTTCCAACTTAAGTTTCTACTTAAGAGACTAAGTGTCTCAATTCACTCCGAGTTCCTTCCGGACCCGAACCAACTAACCCGATATAACATAATATAGCTAAATAACACAAAAAGAAGTAAAAATGGGGAAAACGGGGCTATAACTCTCGAAACGACCGGCCTAGTCGTTACATCCTCCCCCTCTTAAACATCCGTTCGTCCTCGAACAGGTCTAGAAACATACCTGGAGTCTCGAATAGGCATGGATATCTGCTCCGCATCTCCCGCTCGGTCTCCCAGGTGGCCTCCTCCACAGGCTGACCTCTCCATTGCACCTTCACTGAAGCTATATCCTTTGACCTCAACCTTTGAACCTGCCGATCCAAAATAACCACCGGCTCCACATCATAAGTCATATCACCCTCCAACTGAACCGTGCTGAAATCCAAAACATGGGACGAATCTCTAATATACTTCCGGAGCATGGAAACATGAAACACTGGATGCACACTCGACAAGTTGGGTGGCAAGGCAGGCTTATAAGCCACCTCCCCTATTCTCTGAAGCACCTCAAAAGGCCCAATGAACCGGGGGCTCAACTTGCCCCTCTTCCCAAACCTCATAACACCCTTCGTGGGTGATACCTTCAGCAAAATCTTCTCCCCAACCATAAAAGACACATCATGGACCTTCCTATCCGCGTAGCTTTTCTGCCTAGACTGCGCCATGCGAAGCCGCTCCTGAATTAATTTCACCTTATCTAATGCGTCCTGAACCAAGTCTGTACCTAAGAGCCTAGCCTCACCCGGCTCAAACCATCCAACCGGAGATCTACATCTCCTCTCATACAAAGCCTCGTACGGAGCCATCTGAATGCTAGACTAATAACTGTTGTTATATGCAAACTCCGCGAGTGGCAGAAACTGGTCCCATGAACCCCCAAAATCAATGACACAAGCACGCAACATGTCCTCCAATATCTGAATAGTGCGCTCGGACTGCCCGTCCGTCTAAGGGTGAAAAGTTGTGCTTAACTCAACCTGAGTACCCAACTCTCACTGCACGGCCCTCCAAAACTGCGATGTGAACTGAGTACCCCTATCTGAAATGATGGAAACTGGGACACCATGCAGACGAACGATCTTTTGAATGTAAACCTTAGCCAACCGCTCTGAAGAGTATGTAGTACCAACTGGAATGAAGTGCGCGGACTTGGTCAGCCGATCCACAATAACCCAAATAGCGTCGAACTTCCTCGAAGTCCGTGGAAGCCCAACTACAAAGTCCATAGTGATCCGCTCCCACTTCCACTCTGGGATCTCTAATCTCTGAAGCAAGCCACCCGGTCTCTGATGCTCATACTTAACCTGCTGACAGTTGAGACACCGATCCACAAACCCAACTATATCCTTCTTCATTCGCCTCCACCAATAGTGCTGCCTCAAATCCTGGTACATCTTCACGGCACCCGGATGGATGGAATACCGCGAGCTGTGGGTCTTCTCAAGAATCAACTCTCGAAGCCCATCTACATTAGGCACACATATCCGGCCCTGCATTCTCAGCACGCCGTCATCACCAATAGTCACATCCCTAGCATCACCTCTCCGAACCTTGTCCTGAAGAACGAGCAAGTGGGGGTCATCATACTAACGCTCCCTGATACGGTCATAAAGAGAAGACCTGGAGACCACACAAGCCAATACCAGCTAGGCTCCGAAATATCTAATCTGACAAGCTGGCCCACTAAGGTCTGAACATCCAATGCCAAAGGTCTCTCTGTTGATGGAAGATATGCTAAACTCCCCAAACTCTCTGCTCGGCGACTCAAAGCATCGGCCACCACATTGGCTTTCCCCGAATGGTAAAAAATAGTGATATCATAGTCCTTAAGAAACTCCAACCATCTCCGCTAATGCAAATTAAGTTCCTTCTGCTTTAACAGATACTACAGACTCCGGTGATCAGTATAGATCTCACAATGAACCCCATACAAATAATGACGCCAAATCTTCAAGACGTGAACAATGGCTGCTAACTCAAGATCATGGACAAAATAGTTCTTCTCATGGGTCTTTAACTGGCGCGAGGCATAGGAAATCACCCTATCCTCCTGCATCAAAACACAACCAATGCCTATCCTCGAGGCATCACAATACACGGTGTAAAAACTTGAAGCTAATGGCAGAACTAACACTGGAGCTGTGGTCAAAGCAGTCTTGAGCTTCTGAAAGCTCTCCTCACATTCATCCGACCACCTGAATGGAGCACCCTTTTGGGTTAATTTGGTCAAGGGCGATGCAATAGATGAACTTTGCATAAAGTTTCTCCTCCCTCAATCTCTGTAATGCAATCTTCAAATGCTGAGCATGCTCCTCCTGGCTACGAGAGTACACCAGGATGTCATCAATGAATACAACGATGAATGAGTCCAAATAGGGCTGGAATACATTGTTCATCAAATGCATGAACGTTGTTGGGGCATTGGTCAGCCTAAAAGACATCACCAAGAACTCATAATGGCCATATCGGGTTCTGAAAGCTATTTTGAGAATATCTGAATCCCGAACCTTCAACTGGTGATAACCGAACCTCAAATCAATTTTTGAGAACACCCTCGCTCCCTGAAGCTGGTCGAATAAATCATCAATGCGAGGCAAAGGATACTTGTTCTTGACTGTGACCTTGTTCAACTGCCTGTAATCAATACACATTCTCATGGAACCATCCTTCTTCACAAATAGAACTGGTGCACCCCAAGGTGACACACTAGGCCAAATAAACCCCTTATCGAGGAGTTCCTGAAGTTGTTCTTTCAATTCCTTCAACTCCGCTGGTGCCATACAATAAGGTGGAATAGAAATGGGCTGAGTGCTCGGAACCAAATCAATACCAAAGTCAATATCCCTGTCAGGCGGCATGCCCGGTAGGTCTGCAGGAAATACATCCGAAAAATCACGTACCACTGGAACAGAATCAATGACAGGAGTATGTGCACTAACATCCCTCATAAAAGCCAAATAAGATAAGCAACCCTTCTCAACCATGCGCTGAGCCTTCAAATATGAAATCTCCCTACTTGGTACATAATCTACAGAACCGCTCCACTCAACCCTCGAAATTATCGGTATAGCCAACATCACCGTCTTAGCGTGACAATCTAGAACAACATGACATGGAGATAACCAATCCATATCCAATATCACATCAAAGTCAACTATACTGAGCAACAATAGATCCACTCGGGTCTCCAGACCCTCAATAGTCACCACACATGACCGATATACGCGGTCCACAATAATAGTAACACCCACATGAGTAGATACATGTACAGATAAAACTAAGGACTCACGAGACATATCCAGAAAATGGGCGAAATACGAGGAAACATATGAATACGTGGAACCAGGGTCAAATAATACAGAGGCATCTCTGGCAAACTGAGACAATACCTGTAATCACAGAATCTGAAGCAATAGCATCTGGTCTGGCAGGGAGAGCATAGAAACGGGCCTGACCACCCCCTGATCTGCCTCCCCCTCTAGGGCGACCCCTAGCTGACTGACCTCCACCCCGAGCTGACTGGGTTGGTGGTGAGGTAACTGGTGTTGTAGTCGGAGACTGAATCCTCTACTGAGATAGACCTCCATTACGACGAGGACACTGCCTCCATATATGCCCTAGCTCCCCACACTCAAAATAACTCCCTGGTGTTGGCGGCGAAAACTGAAAGGAACCCCTAGCACCGGGATGACTGGTAGAAGAACCTGGCATAGAAGAGCCCTGAATAGGTGGAGCATGGGACGAACTCTGAACTGGAAGGGCAATAAGTGATGAGTGGCCCTGATGAGAACTGTGAGAACCATGTCTAGATGATGCACCCCGATGAAATGGCCGAGCTGACTGAGCCTGTTTGAAATGACGACCTCTACCGTGCTGGAACTGACCCCCAAAAGGAGCACCGCTGAATCCACCCTGACCACAAGGCCTCTTGGCCTCCCTCTCAACCCTCTCCTGACCGTGAACCATCTCAATCTGCCAAGCAATGTCGACAACCTCATCAAAGGTAGCACATGAAACCCGCTCCCTGGTCATGAGCAACTGTAGCTGATAAGTGAGGCCATCAATAAACCTCATAATTTTTTCTCTGTCTGTGGTAACCAACCAGATAGCATGACGGGCCAACTCGAAGAACCGCATCTCATACTGCGTCACAGACATATCACCCTGGCGGAGCCACTCAAACTGTCTATGCAGCTCCTCTCTGCGAGATCGAGGCACGAACTTCTCCAAAAAGACCATGGAGAACTGCTGCCAAGTAAGGGGTGCTGTGCCAACAGGCCTACGCCTCTTGTAAGTCTCCCACCATCTGAGTGCAGCCCCAGAAAACTGAAAGGTAGTGAATGAGACCCCACAAGTCTCCAAAATACCAGCAGTACAGAGTATCCTCTGACACGTGTCCAAAAAGTCCCGAGCATCCTCTCTCTCTCTGTGCCACTGAAAAGTGGTGGCTGAAGTCTACCAAACCTCTCCAACCTACGCTGATCATCCTCAGGCATAGCAAGAACCACATAATCCTAAGCAACAGCAACCGGCTGGGCTGGTGGTGCCTCTGGTGTCTGAAGTCCCTGAATAACCTGCTCGGGTGTGCGAGCGACGGGAGTCTGAGTGCCTCCCCTGGCCTGAGAAGTGGTTGCGACCGTTGAGCTAGGGCCTCCTAAAGGCCTGGAATCACAATAGGCACAGGTGGTGCATGAGCTGGTACATCAACAACTGGAACTTGGTCCTGATCTGGGACAACCGGTGGATCTGTAGGTACTGTCCCAACTGCTGTACAGGATGCACCTCTGCCCCTACCATTGCCTCTACCGCGACCTCGGCCTCTCGCGGCCCTGGCTGGTGGTACTGGTGGCTGGCCCTCAGATGTTTAGTTACAAGAATCAACAGATTCGCATGATAAGAATTCAAGAATGTGGAGTTTCCTAAAGGTTCTATAGCCTCTCGAAGATAAGTACAAATGTCTCCATACCGATCCGCAAGACTCTACTAAACCCGCTCATGACTCGTGAGACCTATGTAACCTAGGCTCTGATATTAATCTATCACCCCCCAAAACTAACCCCTGTCGTGATGGCGCCTATCGTGGAACTAGGCAAGCCGACTCATTTCCAAAACAAACCGATATTTTCATTTTAAAGATAATTTCAAGGTTATTTGACATAAAATCTCCATTAAAATAGTTCAAATCAAAGAAAAAAAAACAGAAGTGCGGAAAAGAAAAGCCCGACATCGGGGTGTCACTAGTCATGAGCATCTGCTACAATCTGTCTAACAATATCAAGGCTAACTCAACCTGAAAAATAGCTAAATACAACTAGAGGAAGATAAGAGGGAGAAGAGCAGGGGCTGCGATCGCCAAACAGCTACCTTGCTATCTCCAAGAAAATCTGCAACCAGAACACTCAATAACCGCTACCGTGTCCAGCTATACCTGAATCTGCACACAAGGTGCAGGGAGTAACGTGAGTACGCCAACTCAGTAAGTAACAACAATAACTAAAGACTAAGCAGTAGTGACGAGCAATAAAGCATATAACGTTCATATCAGGAAATCTCAGTAAAATACCACATGCTTTTAAAATCAAGATTTGAATCAAACATCTCGTTTAAACCCAGTTCCAGTAAAAATCATTTAAAGATATTTTTCAAATGAAGACTCAATGCAAAAGTGAGCAAAAATGATGAAATCATAAACAGCCCTTCGGGCAAAATATCACTCATATACAGCCCCTCGGGCAAACCTCACAGTCACTCATGCTACTCGGGCATACCTCACAATCACTCTTGCCACTCGGGCATACCTCACAATCACTCTAGCCACTCGGGCATACCTCACAATCACTCATGCCTCCCAGTCACTCGGCACTCGACACTAGGCACTCGCACTCAGTAGGTACCTGCGCTCACTAGGGGTGTGTACAGACTCCGGAGGGGCTCCTTCAGCCCAAGAGCTATAATCTGCACGGACAACTCACGTGCTATAATAATAAAGTTTGCTGCAGGCGGGCAGCCCCGATCCACACTCATCCTCACAATCAGGCCATCGGCCGATATCAAACATAAATATGCTGTAGGCGAGCAGCCCCGATCCACACTCATCCTCACAGATCAGGTCCTCGGCCTCACTCAGTCATAAACCTCTCAAGCCATCCGGGCATTTTAGTAAAACAGGGCATTTGGCCCAAAATATTTATATGCATCAAAATAGAGTCATAAAACTGAGTTATGCGGTAAGCAAATATAAACATGACTGAGTATAGATTTTCAATCGAAAACAATGAGAGGATGGTAAGAAATAGCCCCTAAGGGTCCAAACAGCATTGGCGCAAGGCCCATACATGGCATTCAGCCCAATTTACAGAAATTCTTTCTAAAACATATAAGTATCAAATGGTTTCAACAAAGTATGCAACTTTACAGTTGCTACGAGACGGACCAAGTCATAATTCCCCAACAGTGCACGCCCACACACCTGTCACCTAGCATGTGTGTCACTAAAAATAGTAGAATGATACAGAATCCGGGGTTTCATACCCTCAAGACCAAATTTACAATCTTTACTTACCTCAAACCGGTCAAATCTCAACCCGCAATGATCTTGCCTCTGGACTCGGCCTCCAAATGCTCCGAATCTATTCACAATCAGTACAATACCATCAATACGCATTAATGGAAATCAATTCCACATGAAAAACTACAAAATTAGACCAAAACCCGAAATTGGCTCAAAGCCGGCCCCCGGGCCCACATCTCGAAATCAAACAAAATTTACAAAACTAGAAATATCATTCACTCACGAGTCTAACTATACCAAATTCATCAAAATCCGACATCGTTTGGTCCTTCAAATCCTTAAATTACTCTCCAAAAATTCCAAGCCCTAACCTCTCATTTTCACAAATTACCATGATTAAAAGAACGAGAAATTATCATATATACAAGTATTAGGGCTCAAGTAACTTACCTCAACGAAATCCCCTTGATTCCCTCTTCAAACCTCTCCCAAAAGCTTAAAAAACAGAGATGAAATTGTGAAGAATGACCAAAATTTGCGAAGGGTTCTATTTATGGTTTCTGCCCAGGTTTTTCGCACCTGTGGCCATTTTCTCGCACCCGCGCGACTCACTTAATCACCCAGATTCCGCACCTGCGGACCCCTTCCTCGCACCTGCGGACTCGCATCTGCGGTCCCAGCTGCACATCTGTGAAACCGGTCCAAACTTCTCATCTCCGCATCTGCGCTCAAAGCCTCGCAGATGCGGTCAATTCTTCGCACCTGCGTTCCTAGACTTGGTCCAGCATCTCCCGCACTTGCGCACTCCCCACGCGTAGCAGCGGCCTCGCACCTGCGACCCTTTCTTTTGCAGGTGCGGAAATAGCAGAAGCAGCAGCTCCAGCTACAATTTCTAACTTCAACAAATCCGTTAACCACGCGCAATCACCTCGAGGCCCTCGGGACCTCAACCAAAAATTCCAACAAGTCATATATCAACATACCAACTTAGTCGAACCTTCGAATCACTCAAAACAACATCAAATCATCAAATTACCGATTCAAGCCTAAGAACTTCTAAATTTTCAAATTCGGCAACCGATGCCAAAACCAACCAAACCACGTCCGAATGACCTCAAATTTTGCACACATGTCACAAATGACACTACGAACCTACTCCAACTTCCGGAATTCCATTCCGACCCCGATATCAAATTTTCCACTGCCGACTGAAATCGTCAAATTTTCAATTTCGCCAATTCAAGCCTAATTCTACCACGGACCTCCAAATCATATTCTGGACGCACTCCTAAGTCCAAAATCACCTAACGGAACTAACGGAACCATCAGAATTCAAATCCGAGATCATTTACATATAGGTCAACACCCAGTTGACTTTTCTAACTTAAGTTTCTACTTAAGAGACTAAGTGTCTCAATTCACTCTGAGTTTCTTTCCGGACTCGAACCAACTAACCCGATATAACATAATATAGCTGAATAACACAAAAAGAAGTAGAAATGAAAAAAAACGGGGCTATAACTCTCAAAACGACCGGTCGGGTCATTACAATAACCTTTCAAGGATCCATAATAACCCCTTTTCCCATAACACACAAGAATAGCCATCATAATCGGAACAAACTTCCACAGTTCACAACCAAATGAACCGAGCGCCCTCCAGGCATAAATTCTTGAATCAGCGATATTACCACAATCTTCCTACTTGGTTTCAATCTCCACTCAATCAAGTGACTACATGTCACTCTTAAACAATCTTTCCGTGAGACACGCTCCCACGACCTTTCGCACCAGGTAACAAGTCTGCACATCCATGCTACCGGTTACACTAATGCTGTAAAGCATATCAAGAATCCACAAATCAATACACAAGGTCTTTTACACCTGACATCGACCTTAGATGATGCCAAAAATAATACCATCTTACTTTAAACATCTAAATCCCTTTCCTGCTCATCCGAGCTCATGACATCCTTGTCAACACCGAACCGAAATCTTAAATCCTCAACTTTCGAATCCCATGCTACTTAGTGCACTTAACCACGCCAATGCGCAGGAGTACAAGAATTCCATCATAACTCCCGAACCACTAATAGGGTAAACACTTCATCATATAGAAACCTTCTTCTTAACTCATTTCAAGAGAACCATTGCAACACGTGACTGAATTCCCATATCCGTAGAAAATACCGGCCTCAAGTAGTGGTCTAAACCACCATAACTCTTCTGGGATCCCTCTACACATAACATGTCATAATACTTGAATTCCTCCAAATAAAATCAATTACGGTGGCCATCAAGCCTCGCACGTACCGCCACAAATCACATGCATAATTCAATGCGCTGAAGGAACTGATCATTGCCACCATCGTGCCGATTCAACCATTGTTAGTCGATCCGTCTTTTCTCAATTTACTCTCAACTTGCCTTAGAAATAATAATAGCTCCATTCATTACATCACGAACTCAAATCCGCACTCATCCCAAGTGACTTTATTTTACGAGACCACGCTATTTCAAAACCAACTAATTATCTCATATCCCTTCTTGTGCGCACTTTTTACATCTTCAACTAGTACACCCATTCTAATACTTTTTTATGAATTTGAAATTATTTTCTTCCATTTCTCTAATGCTACACCACAACCTGAAGATAACGCAGAGTAATCTTCCAAGCCCCGTTTCATAATCTGCTGCAAAAGCTCGATACTCAACCATACTATAGACTCGAGATTCTTAGACACCACACTTTAAATTTTTGAATCCACTAGGACCGTTATTGAGAGTCACTTGTTCTGACTTGTTCCCATACATGATCAACTCCAAGGCCCTGCTAGCACATGGACACTTTCTCAAGGAAACACCCGACTGTCTCACTTTCCCTGTGCATTACATCTACACGAAGCATAAACTCTGAGTCTTCCCACCAACCTGAATATGAATTGATAAGGCCAAATATGGCACACATTCCCCAAATCCTTTGCTCAAATTACCATCGATATTTTTTTTCTTAGTCGTAATGACCCACCAATACACCGATAACCAGAAACCGCATAAGTTGACACTACGCAATCCAATCATAGACAGTGGGGCTCTCCCACTTAGCTTGAAGCTAGAAATTACAAAATTCTAGAATCCACCGATATTCTTTCTTCATCATCGACATGATCCTGCACACGCAACTTGCCAAATTTCTCGAAATTCTTCTATTAACCTTTAATAAACACTCCAAACCACTAGCCACATTTACATATTAAATCTCTTACCGGGTAGCCAGTAAAATTCTTCGCAGAAGCTTTGTCAACACCACGTGACCGCTAACCTTCTCACATGAGATAACCCACCTGTGGAAATTACATGCCGACATATTCCAACGCCGCTGCACTGGGTGCAATTACTACGAAATCAGTAGATCATCCTGAGTCTGAGCTCATTCACCAGCTGCACCAGTCCGTTCACTCCTCATGGACGTCAACTAGAGGTGCGACAATACATTCCAATCCAAAGTCATGTTGTATCCTTCTTCATATCAAGCAACTCCCTCCTGTTGTATCCAATCTTCCTCAATATAGCAGCTAATATTATAACTTAAGTCCGTAGACCTAGTCATTGTCCATTCTACATCCCAAATCACTCCAAACATTCCTCAAGATGTGTAATCATCCTATCACGTAACCCATGTGCTACCTTGCCACTCTCCCACGTTGGTCAACCATCTCCTTTAAGCAACTACTCTACTTCTGTTTTCTTACACTTGGCCTTTTCGGAACCTAACCACCGCAAGGCACCTTCCACATGTCCTTCCTCATCCTTCGCTGCCCAGTTGTTGCCTTAACTCAAAATCCATCTCTGTAGCACTTGAACCAATAGCTCGTTACCAGCTTTAAACATTTCTGACGATCATCCTTCTTGAGACATCAATACTAGAAATGCTGTTTCGATCCTGAATCACTGCACACCGCGACCTCTAACGACTGCTTCCCCAATACCAATTCCTAACACCCCGTCGTGAAGGCAAGTTGAAGAAAACCATAACACCGGCGAACCTTAATGCATTTTACAAGGCGATGACACCACATCAAAATTGAGAACTCTACCACACTGGAAAATATCAAGCTTTGTTACTCCATCAACCCCAAACCTGAACATTCATAGTCCGATTGCCTTTTCTCCGCTGGAATTAAAACATGGAACATCTGAATCATGTACTGAGAAAACCTTCTTTCAAGTCGTTTACTGCCCTGACACATAGACGGGCATTTTACCATTTCATAAACACTGTGGATAACAATGCACGAATCGTCATAACAATCAATGCCAAATCTCAAAACCTTAGGTAGTACTGATACTTAATTTGAAATGACAGAGCGGCCTTTCGCAAGGAGACGACAATAGCCCAATTAATTACACAGGGAGAAGCATCTTGTACTATATCTGTAGTACCATTAAAAATTTCCTCGATCCCCAATTAATAACAAGCGCTTCACGTCGCATAAGATTGAATAAAAAGGAAATGTAGGCATAAGCGTCAAAGGAATCGAATCGCACGATGAGGAATCAAAAAGGGAAGTATTCCTAACAGCCCTATAGCCTCTTGAAGATAAGAACATACGTCTTCGTACCGATCCGCAAGACTCTACTAGACTTGCTCATGACTCGTGAGACCTACGTGAACCCATACCGGTAGAGCATTTGTCACGACCCAAAATCCAAAAGGTCGTGATGACGCCGGACACCACTGTCAGGCAAGCCAACCATAATCAATTAACTTAATTACCCATTTTAGTATTTTTGAAATAAAAATTTCTTTAATAAAATTGTAGAGATAAAACTTATAGAGTAAATGATAAATATTTTTAGCAACTAAATTTCTAAACAATTCACAACCATTCCAAAAACCCGGTGTCACAAGTGCATGAGCATTTACTTGGAAATTAAAATAAAATACAGCATCTGTCCAGAATATAAATTAGACAAGAAAATATAATAACTCTGAAGGAGATTCTATTAGCTGCGGATCGTAATATAGAATGCAGCTCACCTATGTCCCCACAATTATTAATCACACCTCGCAAGCTGAAATAAACTATTAAGGTATCTTGTAATTATTATTATTAGGCACTATTTCTGCCAAGGTCGTATGACCCGATCCAGAGTGTCGTGTACACTGCCGAGGGACGTGCGGCACGATCCATAGATGCATCTATCCTGTCGAGGCGTTCGGCCAGCTCCACAAGAAAGGAGGACATTTTCTTATGTACCTCCGGAATGAGAGTATATTTGTTATAAGATAAATTCAGGAGGAAGAATAATTTCTCTTAAAAATTAATTAATTTAAAAAGAAAAATCAAGTATATGTGTAACGACCCAATTTCATCTATAGGTCGTGATGCACACACACACACACACACACACACCAAATAATATTAATTAAACAAAGAATACAATTTACACAAGTAATTCATGCTATGAGTCCTAAACTACCCGGACTTTAGTATTAATAGTAGCTACGCACGGACTCTCGTCACCTCGTGCATACGTAGCCCCCGCAATTAGCAACAATTATTCAATTTAATCTCTATGAGGTAATTTTTCCCTCGAATCTAGCCAAAATAATTCTATAAAAAATACTACATTTTCAATAAAATCCCTAAAATAATTCGATATAATCACTAAAATTTATAGGAATCAATTCTATAAGAAAATACTACATTTTCAATAAAATCCCGAAATTAATTAAAAATTCGTCTATGGGGCCCACGTCTCGAAATCCGGTGAAAGTTACGAAATCCGACAACCCATTCAATTACGAGTCCAACCATACCAGTTTCACTCAAATTCGACTCCGAATCAATACCGAAATCTCAAAAAATCGTTTCTATGATATTTCTAAAAATTTTCCAAATTTCAATCTCAAAACACTAATTAAATGATGAGAACAATGATATATTTGTGTTTATAGACCAAATCCAAGTTAGAATTACTTACCCTAATGTCTTTCCTTGAAAATCTATCAAATATCACCTCTGCTCAAGCTCCAATTTGTTAAAAATGGCGAATAGGACGAATGCATTCTTTTTATAAAACTGCCCAGGTAGCCTTCGGAATTGGGCCTCGAACTGGGCCTCGATTGTGGCTTCGATCATGGTCCTCGAGCCTAGGCCTTGATCGTGGCTTCGATCGCAGGCTCGAACCTGAACCTCGGTCATGGCCTCGATTTAGGCATCGAGCCTGGTCCTTTGATCATGGCATCGAGCCTGAGCCTTCGATTGTGACCCTCGATCTTGGGTCTCGATCATGGCCCTCGAGCATTGCCTTCGATCATGGCCCTCGAGTTGGACCTTCGATCTTGGCCCTCGAATTGGACCTTCGATCTTGGCTTCGGTACTGAGCCTCGTCCCTGGCTTCGCCTCAGGCCGTCGATCCTGGGCTCGATACCGTGCCCCGATCTTGGGCTCGATCACAGCCCAAAAATATCTAGTAGAAGGAAAAAATTGTAGCAGCTTTTTAAGTCAAATTGTTTATCCGTTAACCATCCGAAACTCATCCGAGGCCCTCGGGACTTCAACCAATTATACCAACAAGTCCTAAAACATCATACAAGCTTATTTGAAACGTCAAATCACATAAAAAGATGCTAAAATCACGAATTATGCTCCAATTCAAGTTTCATGAAACTTAAAATTTCCGACTTCTACATTCGATGACGAAACCTAACAATCAACTCCGATTGACCTCAAAATTTGCACACAAGTCATAAATGACATAACGGAGCTATGAAAATTTTCAGAACTGGATTCCGAACCCGATATCAAAAAGTCAACTCCCCGATCAAACTTCCAACCTTAAATTCTTATTTTAGCCATTTCAAGCCTAATTTAACTACGGAGTTCCAAATAAAATTCCGAACACGCTCCTAAATCCAAAATCACCATACGGAGCTGTTGGAATCGTAAAAATTCTATTCCGGGGTTATTTTCTCAAAATGTTGACCGAAATTTGGCCTTTTAAAGCCATCTTAAATAACCAAATGTTCCGATTTCAACCCAAACACTTCCAAATCCCGAATCAACCATCCCCGCAAGTCATAAATTATTTAAAACACATACGGAAAGTTTTATTTAGGGGAACAGGGTTCTAAAAGTCAAAACAACCGGTTGGGTCGTTATAATTATATATCCAAAATAAACTGTTGTATCAGAAGAAAACTGCTTTGTTAAAGAAGCTGAAGACATGGAGAAAGCAAAAGACATGGAATTTGAAATAATCGTTAATTGGTTACCAATTAAATATTTTAGAAAAAGTATATATATATATATATATATATATATATATACTTATTGTGATGAATGACAACAATGGTTCTTTATATTTGGGGTTAGAATTAAAAAAGCCTTTTAAATATACTTATGAGCAATTTTGCTCCCTTTTTTTCCCTACCCGTAAGTGAAAGAGCTCATTTTTGTCTTCACTTTCATCACTTAACTAAGGGGAGAAAATCATTTTGATCCAGTAAAAATCAAACTTCTCCTCTAATATTAAACAATTGACATTCTGCTCCTCCAAACTCAATTGCATTTTTAAAATACTTATTTTACCCTCAAGCTTATTAGCCTTTCTCTATTTGTTTTTACACTTTTAATATCATAATATTTTTCTTAATCTATATTATAGATTTACCTATAGAAAAAAAAAATTTAGAAAAAGAAAAAAGGTGAAAAATAGTTATCAATCATATATAATTTATTGAAATTGAATAATAAAATAAGTGAGATCCATTAAAATATTAGAGTAAAAAATCTTATTAATATCAATTAAAACTCAAATATTCCTTATGCATATTGAGAATGAAAATTAGCGAGAACCTCATAAAGATATACTTAGTGCCGTAATACAAAAAATATCAATTAAAACTAGAGATAAATTTTATAGTAATAAATTCCTAAAGATTATATATTTACACCTTAAATGTTCTCTAATTTATAATTTAGAAATTATTCTGTTAATGACAATAAATATTCAAACATATATATACATAATAGACAATAAAAGAGAAAGTAAAACTTAAATTTATATATATACTTAATGGGTAATATTAAAATAATAATCATAAAAATCAAAGAGAAATTTTATTACAAATTCATAAAAGTACTATTCTAATTAAATTTTAATGAACTTAATTATATAACTAATAATAAAATATTTAAATTGGTAAAGATAAAGTATAACTTATATAATATAAAAATATTATGTGCAGAGATAAAGAATTGAAAATGTCAAGGGAAAAATAGACAATGCATATGTGTCATGACCCAAAATCCGCATGTCGTGATGGTGCCTATCTCAATATTAGGCAAGCCAACAACCTCAATAAACCACAAATTTCTTTAAGTTCGAAAATATATTATATAAATTTAATAGAAAAACCCCCACGCATTCTGATATAAAAATACACTCCCAAAACCCGGTGTCACTGAGTACATGAGCATCTAAATGATAACATAGTCTGACTAATACAAACACCGTCTAAAAATGTAGGACAGTACAAATAACTGAAAGGAAAGAGAGTCAAGGTCTGCGGACGTCAAACAGCTACCTCGATAGTCTCCAACAGATAATCTCCCAAAATATCTAGCAAGTGTCATGTCCGGAAGTACCTGGATCTGCACACAAAGTTGTCACGACCCAAACGGATGGGCTGCGATAGGCACTCGGTACCTTACTCAACCGAATACCAACATAACGTATCTTTTTGTATCATGCTATCATGGGTAAATGAGACGGAAAGGCTGTCGTAGGATAACTAGAATAAAATATGTAATACCAACTTGGTCCTATAAGACCAAAATGATCACTCGTACACTAAACGTAGGCCGACAAGGCCATACATTCTTTTACGTACATTGCATATGTATACAAGCCTCTAAGAGTAGATAAATACCATAAAGGTCAGGACAGGGCCCCGCCATACTAAACAATATACGTCTGAATCATACTGACCAAATAAGTAACTCCGGAGTAAATTGAGCGCACCAACATCTTCCGCTGAGCTGATAGCCTACTTGGAGAACTCTCAACCTGTCTATCGAGACCTGCAGGAATGAAACGCAGTATCCTCAGGCAAAAGGGACGTCAGTACAAATAAAGTATCGAGTATGTAAGGCATGACAGTAGTATATAAAAGACATGAGAGAAACATGGAGTAAAGAACTCAACCTGTAATTATGAATAGCTCTGTGAATCATGAAAATTATAATGTCATGCATGTGCATATAAATGCCATACCATGCATAGGTATATGCGTACATAACATCATCAAGCCTCTGAGGGCATCCCATCATATCATCTCAGCCACTGTGGGCAAAATTATCAACTTATACTAGCTGATCAGGTGGTGGTGTGTATATAACGCCATAACCGTTTCCCATATCTCATATACATATAATATACACATACATAACGCCATCTGGTCATGGTTCAATGTACATGTATACATGAATGAAATGCATAAGAAATACGTTAATAAGATTTCTCAAAATGTCATAAGATCACTATGCCTTTGATTAATATCATGAAATAAACTTTATCAACTTGCGTATTTTTCTGAGACCCATAAAAATATGATGGAATAATAAGACACATGGGGAATCAATAATATAGACATCCCTAGTATTTCTATGAATAGAGTCATTTATGAAAGTTGCGTATTTGCTCGTTTCGCTTGTATCGTACAGATCATGCCAAAAGTAAAGGAGGGGTAGCCTTAACATACCTTAACTCCGTTGAGTCTTTAATACCTTCCAAGAAATTCTTCAAACAACTCAACCCAATCTTCCACATCATAAGGAGATTCAAAATCAGTGCTGAGTAAAGGCTAAGTCCGCAACTTAAACTAGTAGCTCGTTTACATATATTTGGGCAGCATCTCCCCTGTAACTAGGCCCTCCTCCAATACTATATACCAACAACAACAAGAACACAACAATAATAACATGTAATCATCATTTTCTAACCTTATCTCTATCACAATATACCACAAAACACCCTACACACCCTAATCACTTCATACATAAAATGACAACCAAAGTAGTGTCAAACAACCTAAAAGAATGTAACGACGAACGACCATCCCACCATTCCATCATTATGTGGTATTTTTCCACACAATTTGTACTCAAAAACCCCATTAAATAGTAGCAAAATATACAACCCAAAGGCAACACGAAACAGCCCACAAAACAGTTCACTACAAGTCAAATAACTCGAACGCACGGCTTTCGATCACCGTCCCGTGAGTTCTAACTATTAGGAAACGAATTTATCAAACATTATTTGATATTTAAACACTTAAATACAAAAAGTACACATTTTATTAACTATGAAGTACCTTCCAAAACTCAAACTATAAAGAAAAAGAGAGGCGATATAGCGATACTTACGTCATAGGGATCATTTTAATGTTAACACTTTTTGATTCCATGCCCGGGATGATAATCGTATTTGAAGCTCTTGCAGAGAGATTAAGAGTAAAGTTAGGGGTGTTATTTGGGTGTGTTCTATGGAAAAATGGAGAAAGAGACGAGATGGGATGTAAATATCCCATTTGTTTAAAAAGTCAAAAAGGTGCTACTTGGCATCCTATGATTGGTCCTTCTTCTAACATTTATAACTTTTTATCTGAGTGTCGTATGAATGAACGGTTAAGAGAGTTGGAGACTACATTACAAGACCTTCAATTTTGTATATAATATGTCCTAAAAAGACCTCATATAGCATACGAAATGTATTCCTCAAAAAGCTCTGTTACAAGGCAAATCCTTAGTCGGTTTTTCTGCTACTTTAATCCGATTTTTCCCAAACTTCATATTTTCTATCCTTTCACATTTTTACCGCATTCTTCCTTTTCTATTCCATAATTACCTCTTCATCTTTGGCATTTTTTTTTCACATCTTCACTGACATCTTACTCGCCTTGCGGTAACCCTTCTATACCGGGAATAATTGAATTTCTTACGCACAAGGGTGACACTTAGTGTAACTGGCACACTTAGTCCCTTAAGCTTAACTTGGATCACAGTGCTTGCTTTAGGGAAGCGTCTTCCTGAATGACCATTAAAGGTTATTCTTCTGTTGTCTATTCTATTATCGCCGGAACGTGATCTCTAAAATTCTCATGATGCCGGCTATTGTCAAATCATTCGTTCCCTAATTCATAATCATTTTATCTTGTTCACCACCTCATACTAATTTCTATTACTCCGGGGTCTAACGTTTCCTTATGGTAATCACATTGGAGTCACCAACTTATTTCTCGAAAGAAGGATATGACTTTATGGCTTATACTCTTCTATTATTTCAAGGCATGTCTCCTCTTGTCTTTTCCTTCACTTGACTATAGACTCTGTCATCGTGTCATATTTTGATTTACCGTTATCACCCATATATCACATATTACTCATGATGCTTGATTTACTCTCTTCTTATTCTCCGGATAATATTTTTATCTATCACTTTATTCTGAAAACTTCAACAAAACAGTCTTTCACTTTTAGCTCCCCTTGCTTCATCTCACTGGCTCTTCGGAATGTCTAACATTCTCTTTTTTTTTACTCGGGGTTGGAGTCACACTAAGGTAAATATTTATCCCTTCTAGGACTCCATTGCCTATCTTCTGAAATTTTTGAATATTCTAGTATTCATACCTGACTGTACTATTCTATAGTTCACCATCTGGATGTCTCACAAGGAGATCTATTACCGCATTTGCACTACCTTTGAAAATATGAGCTAATGATAACAATCCATCCATAATTTTGGGTTACTCTAACCCCAGATGGATGCTGATATCCCATCCTTCTCTTAAATTATATCTGTTAGCTCCCACAGGGCATAACTGAAATGGGTGTTGTCAAGTGAATATATCTTTGTTATTGTTGAAAGTAACTCAGAATGCTTATATTTCTCGGCCTGAATTGTAAATATAGATAATCTTTACTAACTGGGTACCTCGTATCCTTCTTCACCTAGCTTCTTTTACTTGTTGAAACTTGTATCTACCTTCTGATTCTCTTGTTGCTTTTACCATAGGGGTAGATAGATATTTATGCTATAGGGCTCCTTATCAAGAGGCTCACACGTCGTAGTACACACATATCTACTGAAGGCCTTACATTTACTCATCATAAGTATGACGCAAAATCGAGTTCCTCTGACTCAACTCTTCCACATCCACATTCAATCTCTTACCAACTGTCTTTCTCGATATAGATGTCGTTGTATAACCAATAAAATAGAATTTAGGAATTTGACTTTCTTACAGCTGAGCTCTACCACACGATCTAGAGTAAGAAGAAAGAGTGACAGTCCTAAATGCCCTGTAGCCTCCTGCTTATAAGTGTGGTGTACAACACACCCATAAACAAGACTCTACTAGACACGGCTTGTAGATTCCTTAGGATAGAACTGCTCTAATACCACTTCTGTCACGACCCAAATCGATGGGTCGCGACGGGCACCCGGTACCTTACTCAACCGAATACCAACATAACGCATCTTTTTGTATCATGCTATCATGGGTAAATGAGACGGAAAGGCTGTCGTAGGATAATTAGAATAAAATATGCAATACCAACTTGGGCCTATAAGACCAAAATGATCACTCGTACACTAAACGTAGGCCGACAAGGCCATACAATCTTTTACATACATGGCATATGTCTACAAGCCTCTAAAAATAGATAAATACCATAAAGGTCGGGACAGGGCCCCGCCATACTAAACAATACACGTTTGAATCATACTGACCAAATAAGCAACTCCAGAGCAAATGGAGCGCACCAACATCTTCCGCTGAGCTGATAGCCTACTTGGAGAACTCCTAACCTGTCTATCGGGACCTGTGGACATAAACGCAGCATCCCCAGATGAAAGGGACGTCAGTACAAATAAAGTACCGAGTATGTAAGGCATGGCAGTAGTATATAAAAGAGATAAAAGAAACATGGAGTAAAGAACTCAACCTATAATTATGAATAGCTCTGTGAATCATGAAAATTTATAATGTCATGCATGTGCGTATAAATACCATACCATGCATAGGTATATGCGTACATAACATCATCAAGCTTCTGAGGGCATCTCACATATCATCTCAGCCACTGTGGCCAAAATCATCAACGTATACCAGCTGATCAGATGGTGGTGCGTATATAATGCCATAACTTTTTCCCATATCCCATATACATATAATATACGCGTATATAACTCCATATGGTCATGGTTCAATGTACATGTATACATGAATGAAATGCATAAGAAGTACGTTAATAAGATTTCTCAAAATGTCATAAGATCAATATGCCTTTGATTAATATCATGAAATAAACTTTATCAGCTTGCGTATTTTTCTGAGACCCATGAATATATGATAGAATAATAAAACACATGGGGAATCAATAATATAGACATCCCTAGTATTTCTATGAATAGAGTCATTTATGAAAGTTGCGTATTTGCTCGTTTCGCTTGTATCATACAGATCATGGCAAAAGGAAAGGAGGGATAGCCTTAACATACCTTATCTCCATTGAGTCCTTAATACCTTCCAAGAAATTCTTCAAACAACTCAACCCAATCTACCACATCATAAGGAGATTCAAAATCAGTGCTGAGTAAAGGCTAAGTATGCAACTTAAACTAGTAGCTCGTTTACGTAAATTTGGGCAACATCTCCCCTGTAACTAGGCCCTCCTCCAATACCATATACCAACAAAAACAAGAACACAATAATAACAACAAGTAAGAATCATTTTTCAATCTTATCTCCATCACAATATAACACAAAAGACCCCACACACCCTAATCACTTCATACATAAAACGACAATCAAAGTAGTTTCAAACAACCTAAAATATATAACGACGAACGACCAGCCCACCATTCCGTTATTATTGGTGTTTCTCCACATAATTTGTCCTCCAAAACTCCATTAAACAGTAAAAAAATATACATCCCAAATGCAACACGAAACAGCCCACAAAACAGTCCACTACAAGTCAAATAACTTGAACTCACGGCTTCCGATCACCGCCCCGCGAGTTCTAACTATTAGGAAACGAATTTATCAAACATTCCTTGATATTTAAACACTTAAATACAGAAATTAAATGTTTTATTAACTATGAAGTACCTTCCAAAACTCAAACTACAAAGAAAAAGAGAGGCGACATAGCGATACTTACGTCATAGGGATCGTTTTAATGTTAACGCTTCTTAATTCCGTGCCCGGGATGATAATCTTATTTGAAGCTATTGCAGAGAGCTTAAGAGTAAATTTAGGGGTGTTATTTGGGTGTGTTCTCTAGAAAAATGGAGAAAGAGACGAGATGGGATGTAAATATCCCATTTTTTAAAAAAGTCAAAAAGGTGCTACTTGGCACCCTATGATTGGCCCTTCTTCCAACGCTTATAACATTTTATACGAGTATGAATGAGCGGTTAAGAGAGTTGGAAACTATATTCCAAGACCTTTAATTTGGTATATAATATGTCCCAAAAAGACCTCATATAGGACACGAAATGTATTTCTCAAAAAGCTTTGTTATAAGGCAAATCCTTAGTCGGTATTTCCTTAACTTTAATCCGATTTTTCCCAAACTTCATATTTTCTATCCAAACATTATATATAGCCATATTATGACTTTAAAATCATTTAAATCATGATTAACAAGTCTCTATTCATTACGTCACCTTGAGACGCACATGGTGTAACAGAACTGCAGAGTGTAGTATGAGTACAACCGACCCCATGTACTCAATAAGTAACAAGACTAACCTTTGGGCTGAAAGTATTGACGAGCTCCACAGGTACAGTCCAATATAAAAATAACAGTACAAAAAGATAGGCATGCTTTCAAGTTCAACATTTAACTCAGTACAAATGAAATAGATCAATTCTGAATAATATGAGGAATGTGACATCTCTATATCTACATGCAATGTACATGCTGTATGTGATGCACCTCTGTGGAAAACCTCCTGCACTCACAAATCACAAAATACTCAATCACTCAGTACTGTATATAGACAATCCAGCTCACGGAAGATCCATCCCATATATATACACATTAACTGACAATCAGTCAATCAGTAATGTATAAGGCTAATCCAGCCTGGGGGAAGATCCATCCCCAGATATAAATGATTCGGACAAGATCCATGTCCAGGGAAGATCCATCCCTCAATATAAATACACCGCGCTCACTGTGAGGGGTGCAGACTCCTGAGGGGCTCCTTCAGCCCAAGCGCTATAATAGCCAGATCCAGGCATAAATAAATAAAACATGTTGCGGCGTGCAGACTGATCCCATAAATATCACTCAAAATCTCCATTCTCTCGGACCCTCAATGACATGAAAATTAACCGACATGATGATATGATGTATCAATGAATGGCAACAGAGACTGAGATATGATATGCAAATGATAGATGTGACTGAGTAAAAAATTATAATTTAAACAAATAATTCAACAGTAATACGACCTCTGTGGGTCCCAAAAATATCGGCACGTAGCCTATACATTATCTTTAACATGAGTCTCAACTCAATTTCCTCTAACACGTGGAGGATATGTGGATAATACCATGATTATTTGATTATGCAACTCCACAGAATCAATTAAGCCATAATTTCTATGGTGCACGCCCACACGCCCGTCACCTAGCATGTGCGTCACCTCCAAATAATTCATATAACATGAAATTCAAGGATTCATACCCTCGAAACCAAGTTTAGAAGTGTTACTTACCTCAAACCGTGCAATTCTTTATTCCAATATGCCTTGCCCTCGCGAATCAGCCTCCGAACGCCTCGAATCTAGTCATAATTAATTCGATTCAGTCAACACAAACTATATGAATTAATTCCATATGAAAATATTAATTTTCCAACAAAATCCGAAATTCCACTAAAACTCGTCAGTAGGACCCATGTCTCGGAACCCGACAAAAGTTACAAAATATGAACGCCCATTCAACCACGAGTCCAACCATACCAAATTTACCAAATTCCGACAACAACTCGACCTTCAAATCCTCAAATCTTATTTTCAAATCCCTAGGCCCAAATCCTCGAATTTCACCTAAAAAATACGTAATCTAGTCGAAATACTCGATGATAATTCAATATTATTGACTAACAATGATCACAAGTGACTTACCTCAAGATTTCCCGTGAATTCTCTCTGAAAAATCGCCTCAACCCGTGTTAGAAATGACCAAAAATGGTAAAAGCTCGGAATCCTCTGTTTTTGTACACTGTCCAGAGGTTCTGCACCTGCGGAATTTTTAACCGCTTCTGCGCAACCACTTTTGCGGTCATTTTTTCGCTTATGTGCTTTCTTCGCTTCTGCGGACTCGCTTCTGCGGACTCGCTTCTGCGAAGAAGCTATCCGCTTCAGCGGTTTTGCCCAGCTTCCCTTGCCTCCGCTTCTGCGACCTTGTTGTCGCTTCTGCGGAATTTTTAACCGCTTCTGCGAGGTCACATCCACTTCTATGGACCTCACGCTTCTGCGATCTAGCACTGGCGAGAAAATGTCCGCAGGTGCGATTGCACCAGAAGGCAAAATTTTAAGATTTCCTCTAAGCCCAAATTTTGATCTGTTAACCATCCGAAACTCACATGAGGCCCCCGGGACCTCCACCAAATACACCAACAAGTCCTAAAACATCATACGAACTTAGTCGGAACCTCAAATCACATCAAACAACGCTAAAATCACGAATTATACCCCAATTCAAGCTTAATGAAATTAAGAAATTCCAACTTCTACATTCGATGCCAAAACCTATCAAATCAAGTCCGATTAACCTCAAATTTTGTACACAAGTCATAAATGACATAACGGACCCATTTCAATTTCCAGAATCGGATTCTGACCACCCCGATTTCAAAAAGTCAACTCCCCGATCAAACTTCCAAACTTAAATTTTCTATTTTGGCCATTTCAAGCCTAGTTTAACTATGGACTTCCAAATAATTTTTCGAACACACTCCTAAGTCCAAAATCACCATATGGAGCTATTGGAATCACAAAACTCTATTCCGGAGTCGTTTACACATAAGTCAACATCCAATCAACTATTTCAACTTAAGCTTTAAATTTTGAAACTAAGTGATCCAATTCATTCTGAAACTTTTCCGACAAGTCACATAATTATAGTTTAACACAGGATAAGTAGTAAATGGGGGAACGGGGCTGTAATACTCGAAACGACCGGCCGGATTGTTACAATATGGTAGGAGGAGTAGAATGTCTATTATTTAATGTTGGAGGATGTGTTTGATTTTTAAGGTAAAGTTGGGGGATCAAAATAATTTTTACCCCTTAACTAAGTATTATATATTCTAGATTCAATTTTAAATTGGAATACTTATTAAATTATTTGGTTTTATTATAAACTAGTATTAGCACCTGCGCGGATGCGCGAACACTAACCATGTCAAATATTTGAGTTATTTGAATTATATGTAAATAATCTTAAAATTTAAACCTTCTCAATAAATATAGATAATCATTGGATATTAATTTAAAAAATACTATATGAAAAAGATTAACCATTTCTCAAATCTCCTAATTATAATTCTATTTTTCTTTTTTTTGGTACCATTCTCGTTGGTGTCATTGGATCCTAAAAATAGTCAGGAAGCAAAATAATAACTCGTATTTATGGCAAAAATAATCAAAGGTTGAGACTATGAATGACTATTTGGATACGACTTGACTCTTTTACTACTAATTGAACTCTTATTTGGTGTGTTGATATCTTTTAAAAAATATTTCTATTTTAAAATTTCAGTTTCTAGAAATTTATTTTTCAATAATAATTATTTTTATAACAATGTTGGCCAAAATAGTATCCTTAATTCAAAACTCATTTTAGTCGGCTATCTAAAAATTTAAAAAATTCTTTAGCCGGTGAATCTTTTTTTCGGTGTGACTCCATTTTGATATTTGACATTAAGCATGTTAAATATCTGAGTTATTAGAATTTTATATAAATAACATTAAAATTTAAACCTTCTAGATAATTATATATAATAGTTAGATATTAATTAAAAACACTACATGAAAAAACATTAACATTTTCTCAAATCTCGTAATGATAATTTTATTTTTGCACTATTCTCATTGGTGTCATTGGAACCTAAAAATAGCCACAAAGCGAAGTAATAACTCGTATTTATGGTAAAGCACAAAGGATGACACAATATGAACGATTCTTTGGTTACGACGTGACTCATTTACTACGACTTGAACTCTTACTTGGTATGATGTTATGTTTCAAAATATATTTCTATTTTAAAATTCCAATTTCTAAAACTTTATATATATTTAAATAATGATTATCTTTATATGATTCAAGTGAAGATATTATCCCTAAATTAAGATCCACTTTAACAGGCTATCTAAAAATTTAAATGATTCTTTAGCCGGAAAAATTTTATTTCAGTATGACTCCATTTTGAGTTTATCGATATCTCTAGCCACAAATTTTGAATTTTGCATACCCTACATATACAAAATTTTGTTCTTTGAATCATTAAATATTAAATTAGTTGATTGTTATTATATAACATTGCATATATTATCTTAAAATTGCCAAGTAGTTTTTTTTTTCCGACACCATACTTGGCTTAACCTCAATGCAAACTATTCAAATTACATTTAAATTCAAATTCGAATATCATATCAGTTTGTTAGTAATAATGATTTTTTAAAAATGACCCAAAATGTAAATTAAAAAACAATATTCTTAGATATCCTTATCTTATAATCTATGTATTTGAGTTGAAAAAAATATTTGAAATCGATGAGATTGACTTCCAAATTGTTAATACTCAACAAAGATGAAACATAAGAAGAAATTCGCTGTCATCTCTAATTTTTAGTTTTTAGACTTTTCATACATTTTTTTCTATATTTATTTTCTTTGATCTTATTTTTTATGTCATTCTTTCTTTTGTTAAAAAAATTAATTTATTTCATTATAAAAGGATGCGTTTTAATAGAAATTGTCTACATAAGAACTTTATTTATATTTTTAGTCTTTGGTTGAAATTCTTTTGGCTTTATCTAATCAACCTAAATAGGTCCTCACCTAACCACTTAAACTAAAAAATTAAAGGATGTGTAATTTATATATAATTCATATATAATATGTGTATAATCGTATGTTGTCGGTATATCATTTATTTATATTAGCTATAAAAAGTAAACAATAAATCTAGCCAGATATTTATGTAAATATTCCACATGATTTCGATTTCTTGATTTTATCCATAATATGACTTCTCTTATAATAATATTAAAGACTCTCTACTAAAATTCAAAAATATCTTATATTTTTATTATCTTTGAAGTAGAAAAAAGTAAAGTGTTTTTTCGAAATAATTTGTTTACATTTTAAAAACAATTCACGTCATACCAATTATTTTTTAAAAAATATACTTTTTGTTACACTTGAAAATCGCTATAGAAACGATCAATTAGAAACTAATATCTTTCTTGTTGAATTCGAGGGAAAAAAAACTTTTCACATAATCTAATTATTCAAAACTAATATTCTTCAAGGAAAAAAATATTACCCTTACAATGTTGGCTTGACTGCAGCTAAATGAGGGGTTTCAACTTATACTTTCAATTCGTAGAAGGTGCTAAATTGAAATTAATGATAGCAATTGTATAGCCAAAGTTTTGTTATTTGTTTGATGTCCATTTAATACAAATTGACCCTTCAAACAAATATTCTTCAAAAAGAAAAGAAAAAATAACTTTTTTTGAATATTGACTGATTTTTGTGATGTTTCTTTCTCCAGCATGTAGGTTTACTTTATTATATATGTAAGTAAGCTTTTATTTGATTTTTAAACTCTTTTTTGTTATCTGGATAAATATAGGCGTGTACCCTATATATTATATTTATTTTAAAAGAAATTCGCTTTATTCAAATCTAGCAAGAGTGTGTTAAAGAACTATAATTATAAGATTTTAAATGTAAAAGAATTTTATAGTTATATGGAATAGTTTTATCTTTCTTTTTTGCCAGAGGCGAAGTAGTATTTAAATAATTAGAAAATATAACAAAAGTTGCTAACATGATTGCATATGATCATTAACCGAATTATGTATGATAACATGATAACAAAAGATAAATTTTTTTTTATTTTAATTCAAATTTAAAAACTTTATGTATGAATTCAAAATTATCCTTTAATTCAAATTCAGAGACGGAGTAGTATTTAAGTAATTTAAAAAGATAACAAATGTTTCTAACATGATTGCATATGATCATTAACTGAATTAAGTATGATACCAAAAGATAAATTTAATTTATATTTTAACTTGACTAACACAGCCAAATATAGAATAAAGTTACCATATATTATTGGCATTTATTAGCTTGCCACTTGGCTTAACCAAAATAACAATTATATATGGTAACTTTTATTTTTTGGTAACTAAGAATTTTATTAATCACCAATGTGTAACTTTACAAAGACACAGTTTAGCTACAACACAGCTAACTGTCCAAAAGAAAACTAACAAGGCTAAATACCAAAACTTCTAGTAGAGGAGGATTATATGTATAATAATACAACAATCATCTAAATGGAGAAAAATATTATTACATTAACATAATACATGAAGTTAAAATAAAATAAAAGGACATCATCAAAACTTACACAAATGATCAATTTTGTCATATTAATTAGATAATTATATATTATAGTTTAAAAGTAATTACTGTGATTGTATCTTAACGAACACTTCTTTATGAACAATATTTTTTTGTGTATGCTTCCTCCTAATACGTTGGTTGCTCTGTCTTAACCAAAACTCTTGTTGGCGATCTTGATATCTCTCTTGAAAGTGCAACATACAATTGTTCGTGCAAGAAAATATATTGCGGTAAATTTAATCCAATATTTAGGATGTTTGCCCTTATGCTTTATTTATTATATTTGCAAAACAAAAACATATTAAAAATTATTTTCACTCAAATTTAAAAGGATATTGTAACGACCCGACTTGTCATTTTAAGAATTAGCGCCACGTTCAGTGACTTGATGTCACGACCCAAACTAACCCCTGTCGTGATGACGCCTATCGTGGAACTAGGCAAGCTGACTCATTTCTAATCAAAATAAAAGTGCGGAAAGAAAAGCCCGACATCGGGGTGTCACTAGTCATGAGCATCTAATACAAACTGTCTAACAATATCAAGGCTAACTCAGCCTGGAAAATAACTAAATACAACTAGAGGAAGATAACAGGGAGAAGAGCAGGGGCTGCGATCGCCAAATAGCTACCTTGCTATCTCTAAGAAAATCTACAACCAGAATACTCAATAACCGCTACCGTGCCCAGCTACACCTGAATCTGCACACAAGGTGTAGGGAGTAACGTGAGTACGCCAACTCAGTAAGTAACAACAATAAATAAAGACTGAGCAGTAGTGACGAGCAATAAAGCATATAACATTCATATTATAAAATCTCAGTAAAGTACAACATGTTTTAAAAATCAGTGTTTAAATCATATTATCTCGTTTAAACCCGGTTCTAATAAAAATCATTTAAAGATATTTTTCCAACAGTTTTTCAAACAAAGGCTCAATGCAAAGGTGAGCAAAAATAATGAAATCATAAACAGCCCCTCGGGCAAAACATCACTCATATACAGCCCCTCGGGCAAACCTCGCAGTCACTCGTGCCACTCAGGCATACCTCACAATCACTCTTACCACTCGGGCATACCTCACAATCACTCATGCCTCCCAGTCACTCAGCACTCGGCACTCGCACTCGCACTCAGTAGGTCCCTGCGCTCACTGGGGGTGTGTATAAATTCCGAAGGGGCTCCTTCAGCCCAAGTGCTATAATCTGCACGGACAACTCACGTGCTGTACGGACAACTCACGTGCTATAATAATAATAATAATAAAGTATGCTGCAGTCGGGCAGCCCCGATCCATGCTGCGGTGTGCAGCCTGATCCCATAAATATGCAACATGCTGCGGCGTGCAGCCCGATCCCATAAATATCCTCACAAATCAGGCTCTCGGCCTCACTCAGTCATAAACCTCTAAAGCCACTCGGGCATTTCAGTAAAACAGGGCATTCGGCCCAAAACATTTATATGCATCAAAATAGAGTCACAAAAACTGAGTTATGCGGTAAACAAGTATAAACATGACTGAGTATAGATTTTCAATCGAAAACAATGAGAGGATAGTAAGAAAAAACCCCTAAGGGTCCAAACAGCACTGGCGCAAGGCCCAAACATGGCATTCAGCCCAATTTACAGAAACTCTTTCTAAAACATATAAGTATCATATAGTTTCAACAAAGCATGTAACTTTATAGTTGCTACGGGACGGACCAAGTCACAATCTCCAACAGTGCACGCCCACACGCCAGTCACCTAGCATGTGCGTCACTAAAATAGTAGAATGATACAAAATCCGGGTTTTCATACCCTCAGGACTAGATTTACAATCGTTACTTACCTCAAACAGCGAAATTCTTATTCTACAATGTCCTTTCCTCGTGAATTGGTCTCCAAAAGCCTCGAATATGGTCATAAATAATTTGTTTCAGTCAATAAAATTCATTGGAATTAATTCCACAAGATAATAATGATTTTCCATAAAAATCCGAAAATTAGCTCAAAAATCGCCTGTGGGGCCCATGTCTCGGAACTCGACAAAAATTATAAAATCCGGAAATCCATTCAACCACGAGTCTAACCATACCAATTATACAAAAATCCGACCCCAACTCGACCCTCAAATCTTCAATTTAAACCAAGAGGGTTTTTCAAATTTTTCCCAACTCAATTCACCAATTAAATGATAAAAACAACCATGGATTCGGGTAATTTAACCAATATTGAGTTAAGAACACTTACCCCGTTTGTTTCTTCTGAAAATCACCCAAAATCGCCTCAATTCCGAGCACCAAATTGCCAAAAACTGAAAATGGGACGAAGTCCCATTTTCAGAACTTAAACTCACTACCCAGACATTTCTTCTTCGCGAACGCGGACAGTGCCTCGCATTCGCGAAGCACAAAATAACTCACGTCCAAATTCCTCCTTCGCGAACGCGACATCACCTTCACGTTCGCGAAGCACAAAATACCTCTGCCTTAATGCCTTCTACGCGAACGCATTCAACCCATCGCGAACGCGATGCTTCATTTCCCCCTCACTACGCGAACGCGACACCACCTACGCGAACGCGTAGACCAATTGTCTGGGGGTCTTCGGCTGCTTCCTCTCTTCTTCGCGAACGCGTAACACCTCTCGCGTTCGCGATGCACACCCAGTCCACCCTTCGCGAACGCGTGCTTCTCTTCGCGAACCCGAAGAGCAAATATTTCCAGCCTCCCAGTTCCTCTTCGCGAACGCGAGGCTCCACTCGCGAACGCGATGAAGGAAACCAGATGGTGCATCAGAAAAAATTCCAGCAGAGTTCCAAGTCCAAAATCCAACCTGTTAACCATCCGAAACTCACCCGAGCCCCTCGGGACCTCAACCAAATATACCAACAAGTCCTAAAACATCATACAGACGTAGTCGAACCCTCAAATCACCTCAAACAACACTAAAACCATGAATTACACCCCAATTCAAGCCTAATGAACTTTGAAATCTCTAATTTCTACCAGCGACTCCGAAACCTATCAAATCACGTTCGATTGACCTTAAATTTTGTACACAAGTCATAAATGACATAACATAGGTATTCCAATTTTCAAAATCAGATTCCGACCCTGATATCAAAAATTCAACCCCCCGATCAAATGTCTCAAAAATTAAACTTTCGGCATTTCAAGCCTAATTCCTCTACGGACTTCCAAATAATATTCCGGACACGCTCCTAAGCCCAAAATCACCATACGGAGCTATTGGAATCATCAAAATTCAAATCCGAGGTCGTTTACATATAGGTCCATATACGGTCCACTTTTCTAACTTAAATTTTTTAATTATGAGACTAAGTGTCTCATTTCACTCCGAGTTCCTTCCGGACCTGAACCAACTAACCCGATATAACATAATATAGCTGAATAACACAAAAAGAAGTAAAAATGGGGAAAACAGGGCTATAACTCTCGAAACGACCAGCCGGATCGTTACATCCTCCCCCTCTTAAACATTCGTTCTTCCTCGAACGAGTCTAGAAACATACCTGGAGTCTCGAATAGGCGTGGATATCTGCTCAGCATCTCCCACTCGGTCTCCCAGGTGGCCTCCTCCACAGGCTGACCTCTCCATTGCACCTTCACTGAAGCTATATCCTTTGACCTCAACCTTCGAACATGCCGATCCAAAACAGCCACCAGCTCCACATCATAAGTCATATCACCCTCCAATTGAACCGTGCTGAAATCAAAAACACGGGACGGATCTCCAATATACTTCCGGAGCATGGAAACATGAAACACTGGATGCACACTTGACAAGCTGGGTGGCAAGGCAAGCTTATAAGCCACCTCTCCTATCCTCTGAAGCACCTCAAAAGGCCCAATGAACCGGGGGCTCAACTTGCCCCCCTTCCCAAACCTCATAACACCCTTCATGGGTGATACCTTCAGCAAAACCTTCTCCCCAACCATAAAAGACACATCATGGACCTTCCTATCTGTGTAGCTCTCCTGCCTAGACTGCACCGTGCGAAGCCGCTCCTGAATCAATTTCACCTTATCTAATGCGTCCTGGACAAAGTCTGTACCTAAGAGCCCAGCCTCACCCGGCTCAAACCATCCGACCGGAGATCTACACCTCCTCCCATACAAAGCCTCATACGGAGCCATCTGAATACTCGACTGATAACTGTTGTTATATGCAAACTCCGCGAGTGGCAAAAACTGGTCCCATGAACCCCCAAAGTCAATGATACAAGCACGCAACATGTCCTCCAATATCTGAATAGTGCGCTCGGACTGCCAGTCCATCTGAGGGTGAAAAGATGTGCTCAAATCAACCTGAGTACCCAACTCTCGCTGCACGACCCTCTAAAACTGCGATGTGAACTGAGTGCCCCTATCTGAAATGATAGAAACTGGGACACCATGCAGGTGAACGATCTCTCGGATGTAAATCTCATCCAACCGCTCGGAAGAGTAAGTAGTACCAATTTGAATGAAGTGTACGGACTTGGTTAGCTGATCCACAATAACCCAAATAGCATCGAACTTCCTCGAAGTGCGTGGGAGCCCAACTACAAAGTCCATGGTGATTCGCTCCCACTTCCACTCTGGGATCTATAATCTATGAAGCAAGCCACCGGTCTTTGATGCTCATACTTAACCTGCTGACAGTTGAGACACCGAGCCACAAACCCAACTATATCCTTCTTCATCCGCCTCCACCAATAGTGCTGCCTTAAATCCTGGTACATCTTCGCGGCACCCGGATGGATGGAATACCGCGAGCTGTGGGCTTCCTCAAGAATCAACTCTCGAAGCCCATCTACATTAGGCACACATATCCGGCCCTACATTCTCAGCACGCCGTCATCACCAATAGTCACATCCCTAGCATCACCTCTCTGAACCCTGTCCTGAAGAACGAGCAAGTTGGGGTCATCATACTGACGCTCCCTGATACGGTCATAAAGAGAAGACCTGGAGACCACACAAGCCAATACCCGACTAGGCTCCAAAATATCTAATCTGATAAGCTGGCCCGCTAAGTCCTGAACATCTAATTCCAATGGTCTCTCTACTACTGGAAGATATGCTAAACTCCCCAAACTCTCAGCCCGGCGACTCAAAGCATCGGCCACCACATTAGCCTTCCCCGGATGGTACAAAATAGTGATATCATAGTCCTTAAGAAGCTCCAACCATCTCCGCTGACGCAAATTAAGATCCTTCTGCTTTAACAAATACTGCAGACTCCGATGATCAGTATAGATCCCACAATGAACCCCATACAAATAAAGACTCCAAATCTTCAAGGCGTGAACAATGGCTGCTAACTCAAGATCATGGACAAGATAGTTCTTCTCATGGGTCTTCAACTGGCGTGAGGCATAGGCGATCACCCTACCCTCCTGTATCAAAAAACAACCAATGCCTATCCTCGAGGCATCACAATACACGGTGTAAGAACCTGAAGCTGATGGCAGAACCAACATTGGAGTTGTGGTCAAAGCAGTCTTGAGCTTCTGAAAGATCTCCTCACACTCATCTGACTACCTGAATAGAGCACCCTTTTGGGTCAATTTGGTCAAGGGCGATGCAATAAATAAAAATCCCTCCGCAAAGCGACGGTAGTAACCCGCCAAACCAAGAAAGCTCCTAATCTCCGTGGCTGAGAACGGTCTGGGCCAACTCTGCATCGCCTCTATCTTCTTCGGATCCACCTGAATACCCTCACTGGACACCACGTGCCCCAAGAATTCTACTGAACTGAGCCAAAACTCACATTTGGAGAACTTTGCATAAAGCTTCTCCTGCCTTAATCTCTGTAATACAATCTTCAAATACTGAGCGTGCTCTTCCTGGCTACGAGAGTACACCAGGATGTCATCAATGAATACAACAACGAATGAGTCCAAATAGGGCTGAAATACACTGTTCATCAAATGCATGAATGTTGCTGGGGCATTGGTCAGCCTAAAAGACATCAATAAGAACTCATAATGGCCATATCGGGTTCTAAAAGCTGTTTTAAGAATATCTAAATCTCGAATCTTCAGCTGGTGATAACCGGACCTCAAATCAATCTTGGAGAACACCCTCGCTCCCTGAAGCTGGTCGAATAAATCATCAATACGAGGAAAGGATACTTATTCTTGACTGTGACCTTGTTCAACTTCCTGTAATCAATACACATTCTCATGGAACCATCCTTTTTCTTCACAAATAGAACCGGTGCACCCCAAGGTGACACACTAGGTCGAATAAACCCCTTATCAAGGAGTTCCTGAAGCTGTTCTTTCAATTCCTTCAAATCCGTCGGTGCCATACGATATGGTGGAATAGAAATGGGCTGAGTGCCCGACACCAAATCAATACCAAAATCAATATCCTTGTCAGGCGGCATGCCCGGCAGGTCTGCAGGAAACACATCCGAAAAATCACATACCACCGGAACAGAATCAATGACAGGAGTCTATGCACTAACATCCCTCACAAAAGCCAAATAAGATAGGCAACCTTTCTCAACCATGCGCTGGGCCTTCAAATATGAAATCACCCTACTTGGTACATAATCTACAGAACCGCTCCACTCAACCCTCGGAATTCCCGGCATAGCCAACGTCACTGTCTTAGCATGACAATATAAAATAGCATGACATGGAGATAACCAATCCATACACAATATCACATCAAATCAACCATAGTGAGCAATAATAGATCCACTCGGGTCTCCAGACCCCCAATAATCACCACACATGACCGATATACGCGGTCCATAATAATAGTATCGCCCACAGGAGTAGATACATGTACAGATGAAACTAAGGACTCACGGGGCATATCCAGAAAATGGGCGAAATACGAGGAAACATATGAATACGTGGAACTAGGGTCAAATAATACTGAGGCATCTCTGTGACAAACTGAGATAATACCTGTAATCACAGCATCTGAAGCAATAGCATCTGTTCTGGAAGGGAGAGCATAGAAACGGGCCTGACCACCCCCTGATCTGCCTCCCCTTCTAGGGCGACCCCTAGCTGACTGACCTCCACCCCGAGCTGACTGGGAGGGTGGTGAGGTAACTGGTGCTATAGTCGGATGCTAACTCCTCTGCTGAGATAGACCTCCATGACGACGAGGACATTGCCTCCACATATGCCCAAGCTCCCCATGCTCAAAAAAACTCCCTGGTGCTGGTGGCGGAAACTGAAGGGAACCCCTAGTACCGGGATGACTGGTAGAAGAACCTGGCATGGAAGAGCCCTGAACAGGTGGAGCACGGGACGAACTCTGAACTGGAAGTGCATTAAGTGATGAGTGGCCCTGATGAGAACTGTGAGAACCATGTCCAGATGATGCACCCCAATGAAATGGCCAAGATGATTAAGCTTGTCTGAAATGACAACCTCTACCGTGCTGGAACTGACCCCCAAAAGGAGCACCGCTGAATCCACTCTGACCACGAGGCCTCTTGGCCTCCCTCTCAACCCTCTCCTAACCGCGAACCATCTCAATCTGCCAAGCAATGTCGACAACCTCATTAAAGGTAGCACCTGAAACACTCTCTCTGGTCATGAGCAACTGTAGCTGATAAGTGAGACCATCAATAAACCTCATGATCCTTTCCATGTCCGTGGGAACCAACCAGATCGCATGACGGGCCAACTCATAGAACCGCATCTCATACTGTGTCACAGACATATCACCCTGGCGAAGCCGCTTAAACTGTCTGCACAACTCCTCTCTGCGAGATCGAGGCACTAACTTCTCCAAAAAGACAACGGATAACTGCTGCCAAGTAAGGGGTGCTGCGCCAACAGGCCTACGCCTCTCGTAAGTCTCCCACCATCTGAGTGCAGCCCCAGAAAACTGAAAGGTAGTGAATGAGACCCCACAAGTCTCAAAAATACCAGCAGTACGGAGTATCCTCTAACACCTGTCCAAAAGGTTCTAAGAATCCTCTCTCTCTATGCCACTGAAAGGTGGTGGCTGAAGTCTCCCAAACCTCTCCAACCTATGCTGATCACCCTCGGGCATAGCATGAACCACATAATCCTGAGCAACAGCAACCGGTTGGACTGGTGGTGCCTCCGGTGTCTGAAGTCCTTGAATAACCTGCTCGGGTGTGCGAGCGACGGGAGTCTGAGTGCCTCCCTTGGCACTTGAGAAGTGGTTGCAGCCGTCGAAATAGAGACCGCTTAAGAAAGGCCAGTACACGTTGTCAGAATCTGAGTTAGGGCCTCCTGAAGGCCTGGAATCACAATAGGCACAGGTGGTGCCTGAGCTGGTGCATCAACAACTAGAACTTGGTCCTGATTTGGGACAACCGGTGGATCTGCAGGTACTGCCCCAGCTGCTGTATGGGCTGCACCTCTGCCCCTACTATGGCCTCTGCTGCAGCCTCGACCTATCACGGCCCTGGCTGGTGGTACTGGTGGCTGGCCCTCCTGACCGGTAGTACGAGTCCTCACCATCTGTGAGAGAATAAAACAAAAGATGTTTAGTTACTAGAATCAACAAATTTGCACGACAAGAATTCAAGAATGTGGAGTTTCCTAAAGGTTCTGTAGCCTCCTGAAGATAAGTACAGACGTCTTCGTACCGATCCGCAAGACTCTACTAAACCCGCTCATGACTCGTGAGACCTATGTAACCTAGGCTCTGATACCAATCTGTCACGACCCAAACTAACCCCTGTCGTGATGGCACCTATCGTGGAACTAGGCAAGCCGACTCATTTCCAAAACAAACCGATATTTTCATTTCAAAGATAATTTCAATGTTATTTAACATAAAAACCTTCGTAAAGGAGTTCCAATCAAAATAAAAGTGCGGAAAGAAAAGCCCGACATCGGGGTGTCACTAGTCATGAGCATCAACTACAAACTGTCTAACAATATCAAGGCTAACTCGGCCTGGAAAATAACTAAATACAACTAGAGGAAGATAAGAGGGAGAAGAGCAGGGGCTGCGATCGCCAAACAGCTACCTTGCTATCTCCAAGAAAATATGCAACCAGAACACTCAATAACCGCTACCGTGCACAGCTACACCTGAATTTGCACACAAGGTGTAGGGAGTAACGTGAGTACGCCAACTTAGTAAGTAACAACAATAAATAAAGACTGAGCAGTAGTGACGAGCAATAAAGCATATAACAGTCATATCATGAAATCTCAGTAAAGTACAACATGCTTTAAAAATCAATGTTTGAATCAAATCATCTCGTTTAAACCCGGTTCCAGTAAAAATCATTTAAAGATATTTTTCCAACAGTTTTTCAAACAAAGGCTCAATGCAAAGGTGAGCAAAAATGATGAAATCATAAACAGCCCCTCGGGAAAAACATCACTCATATACAGCCCCTCGGGCAAACCTCACAGTCACTCGTGCCACTCGGGCATACCTCACAATCACTCTTGCCACTCGGGCATACCTCACAATCACTCATGCCTCCCAGTCACTCAGCACTTGGCACTCGGCACTCGCACTCAATAGGTACCTACGCTCACTAGGGGTGTGTATAGACTCCGGAGGGGCTCCTTCAGCCCAAGCGCTATAATCTGTACGGACAACTCACGTGCTATAATAATAATAAAGTATGTTGCAGGCGGGCAGACCCGATCCACACTCATCCTCACAATCAGGCCCTCAGTCGATATCGAACATGCTGTGGTGTGCAGCCCGATCCCATAAATATCCTCACAAATCAGGCTCTCGGCCTCACTCAGTCATAAACCTCTCAAGCCGCTCGGGCATTTCGGTAAAATAGGCAATTCGGCCCAAAACATTTATATGCATCAAAATAAATTTACAAAAACTGAGTTATGCGGTAAACAAGTATAAACATGACTGAGTATAGATTTTCAATCGAAAACAATGAGAGGATAGTAAGAAAAAGCCCCTAAGGTCCAAACAGCATTGGCGCAAGGCCCAAACATGGCATTCGGCCCAATTTATAGAAACTCTTTCTAAAACATATAAGCATCATATAGTTTCAACAAAGTATGCAACTTTATAGTTGCTACGGGATGGACCAAGTCACAATCCCTAACAGTGCACGCCCACACGCCCGTCACCTAGCACGTGCGTCACTAAAATAGTAGAATGATACAAAATCCGGGGTTTCATACCCTCAGAACTAGATTTACAATCGTTACTTACCTCTAACCGCGAAATTCTTATTCTGCAATGTCCTTTCCTCGTGAATTGGACTCCAACCGCCTCAAATCTGGTCATAAATAATTCATTTCAATCAATAAAATTCATTGGAATTAATTCCACAAGATAATAATGATTTTCCATAAAAATCCGAAAATTAGCTCAAAAATCGCCCGTGGGGCCCACATCTCGGAACTCGACAAAAGCTATAATATCCGGAAACCCATTCAACCACGAGTCTAACCATACCAATTTTACAAAAATCCGACCCCAACTCGACCCTCAAATATTCAATTTAAACCAAGAGGGTTTTTCAAATTTTTCCCAACTCAATTCACAAATTAAATGATAAAAACAACAATGGATTCGGGTAATTTAACCAATATTGAGTTAAGAACACTTACCCTGTTGTTTCCTCTGAAAATCACCCAAAATCGCCTCAATTCCGAGCTCCAAATAGCCAAAAACTGAAAATGGAACTCACTGCCCAGACTTTTTTTCTTCGTGAACGCGGTCAGGGCCTCGCGTTCGCGAAGCACAAAATAACTCTCGTCCAAATTCCTCCTTCGCGAATGCGACATCACCCTCACGTTCGCGAAGCACAAAATGCATTTGCCTCAATGCCTTCTATGTGTACGCACTCAACCCATCGCGAACGCGATGCTTCGTTTCCCTCTCACTACGCGAACGCGACACCCCCTATGTGAACGCGTAGACCAATTGCCTGGGGGTCTTCGCTGCTTCCTCTCTTCTTCGCGAATGCGTAACACCTCTCGCGTTCGCGATGCACACCCAGTTCACCCTTTGCGAATGCGTGTTTTTCTTCACGAACGCGAAGAGCAAATATTGCCAGCCTCCCAGTTCCTCTTCGCGAATGCGAGGCTCCACTCGCGAACGCGATGAAGGAAACCAGATGGTGCATCAGAAAAATTCCAGCATAGTTCCAAGTCCAAAATCCAACCCGTTAACCATCTGAAACTCACCCGAGCCCCTCGGGACCTCAACCAAATATACCAAAGGGTCCTAAAATATCATACGGACATAGTCGAACCCTCAAATCACCTCAAACAACGCTAAAACCATGAATTTCACCCCAATTCAAGCCTAATGAACTTTAAAATTTCTAATTTCTACCAACGACTCCGGAACCTATCAAATCACGTCCGATTGACCTCAAATTTTGCACACAAGTCATAAATGACATAACAGAGCTATTCCAATTTTCAGAATTGAATTCCGACCCTGATATCAAAAAGTCAACCCCCGGTCAAATTTCTCAAAAATTAAACTTTCGGCATTTCAAGCCTAATTCCTCTACGGACTTTCAAATAATATTCCAGACAAGCTCCTAAGCCCAAAATCACCATACGGAGCTATTGGAATCATCAAAATTCAAATCTGAGGTCGTTTACATATAGGTCCATATCCGGTCTACTTTTCTGACTTAAATTTTTCAATTATGAGACTAAGTGTCTCATTTCACTCCGAGTTGCTTTCGGGCCCGAACCAACTAACTAGATATAATATAATATAGCTGAATAACACAAAAAGAAGTAGAAATAGGGAAAACAGGGCTATAACTCTCGAAACGACCGGACGGGTCGTTACACTTAAAGTCTCGAGCAGCTTCGCAATATGTATTATGACCCGCAGGTGTGGTCGAGTTTGATTTACTGAAGATTCGGAATGTAATTAAAAGAACAATCCTTATTTAGAAGCTTAAATGAAAAGAGTTGACCAGAGAATTGACTTTTGAGCAAACGACTCCGGAATCGAATTTTGATGATGTCAATAGCTTTGTATGGTGATTATGGACTTAGGAGTGTGTCCGGAAAATTATTTGGAGGTCTGTAGAGAAATTTGTCTTGAAATGGCGAAAGATGAATTTATGGGAAGTTTGACCGGGGGGTTAACATTTTGATATCGGGGTTGGAATCCGATTTTGAAAATTGGAATATCTCTGTTATGTCAATTGTGACTTGTGTGTACAATTTGAGGTCAATCGGACTTGATTTGGTAGGTTCCGACGTCGTTTGTAGAATGGGAAGTTTCAAAGTTTATTTGGCTTGAATCTATGTGTGATTCATGTTTTTATTGTTGTTAGATGTGATTTGAAGGCTCGACTAAATTTGTATAATGTTTTAGGACTTGTTGGTATATTCGGTTGAGGTTACAGGGGGCCTCGGGTGAGTTTCGGATGCTTAACGGACCGAATTTGGATTTGGAGGAAGAGCTGAAGCAGTTGGGCATCTGGTGTGATCGCACCTGCACGAAAAAGGGCTGCAGGTGCGAGCTCGTGGATGCGAGGCATTAGTCGCAGAAGCAGAAATACATGGGCTGGCCAGGCACCGCGGGTGCGAAAAATATTTCCGCGGGTGCGAAGACCGCAAGCGCTAAGAAATCATCGCAGACGCGGACACCGCAAGCGTGAAAGTTTTACCGCGGGTGCGAAGACCGCAGGCACGAAGAAATCATCGCAGGCGTGAGAGTTTTGCCGCGGGTGCAAAGACCGCAGGTGATAAGAAATCACCGCGGGTGCGAAAACCCCTGGGCAGCACAAAAACAGAGGGGTTCCGAGCTTTTGCCATTTTTGGGCATTTCAAGCTCGGGTTGGGCGATATTTGAGCAAGGTTTTCATAGGAAAACTTGAGGTAAGTCCCTTGTGATCATTTCTACTCCATAATATTGAATTATCATCGAATAATTCGACTAGATTACATATTTTTGAGGTGTAAATCGGGGGTTTGAACTTAGGGATTTGAAAATAAATTTAAGATTTGGAAGTCGATTTGTTATTGGAATTAGATAAAATTGGTATGGTTGAACTCGTATCGGAATGGGTAGATTTCATGAAAATTATGTCAGGTTTCGAGGGACGAGCCCCGCGTTGACTTTTGTTGACTTTTTGGAATAAATTTTTAAGTCGACATTTTATTATTCGAAATTGTTTCCGATCAATTTTAATGAAGCTATAAAATTAAATTGGATAGATTTGAGTTTTCCGGAGGTCAATTCAAGCAAGAAGACGATTTTGGAACATCGGGTCTTATCTGCCATTTGTGAAATGTGAAAAGCTGTGTACGCGAGGTGACGAGTACGTACTCGGGCTTATATGTACAAAATTTATTGAGTTAAAGTCTTGGCATATTTGTGTAGTAAATTGGATAATTGTTGTCATATATTTAATCATCTACCTCGATCATGGAGTCCGATCATGGAGCTCGGTCCTAGAACTCGGTCATGTACTTCGGTCATGGAGTCCGATTTTGTACCTTGGAGTCCGATTTTGTACCTCAGTCATGGAGTCCGATTTTGTACCATGGAGTCCGATATTATACCTTGGAGTCCGATTTTGTACCTCGGTCATGGAGTTCGATTTTGTACCTTGGAGTTCGATTTTGTACCTCGGTCATGGAGTTCGATTTTATCAAACAACGCTAAAACCACGAATTATGCTCCAATTCAAGCTTAATGAAACTTAAAATTTTCAACTTCTACATTCGATGTCGAAACCTATCAAATCAACTCCGATTAACCTCAAATTTTGCACACAAGTCATAAATGACATAACAGAGCTATGAAAATTTTTCAGAACTAGATTCCGACTTCGGTATCAAAAAGTCAACTCGTTGACAAGTTGACCAAGTTGGCACACTTTATTCCTGTTGTGACTACGTATACTTCAGAGAGGTTGGACCAGATATATATTCAAGAGATACTTCGATTACACGGTGTGCCAATTTCTATAATATCATATAGAGGCCCTCAGTTTACTTCTGTCTTGGCATGACAATCTAGAATAGCATGATATAGAGATAACCAGTCCATGCCCAGAATAATTTCAAAATCGGTCATCTCAAGCAATAGGAGATTTGCTCTAGTTTCATAAATACAGAATGTAATAATACAGGACCGGTAGATCCGGTTCACAACAACAGAATCGCCCACAGGAGTGGACACATAAACAGGTTGTAATGACCCAACCGGTCATTTTGACTTTTAGAACCCTGTTCCCTAAAATAAAACTTTCCGTATGTACTTTTAATGATTTATGACTTGCGGGGATGGTTGGTTCAGGATTTGGAAGTGTTTGGGTTGAAATCGAAACACTTGGTTTCTTAAGTTGGCTTTAAAAGGCCAAGTTTGACTTCGGTCAACATTTTGAGAAAACGATCCCGGAAAAGAATTTTGACGATTCCAACAGCTCCGTATAGTTATTTTGGAATTAGGAGCGTGTTCGGAATTTTATTTGAAAGTTCGTAGTTAAATTAGGCTTGAAGTGCCTAAAATAGGAATTTAAGTTTGGAAGTTTGACCAGGGAGTTAACTTTTTGATACCGGAGTCGGAATCCAGTTCTGAAAATTTTCATAGCTCTGTTATGTCATTTATGACTTGTGTGCAAAATTTGAGGTCAATCGGATTTGATTTGATAGGTTTCGATTTCGAATGTAGAAGTTGGAAATTTTAAGTTTTATTAAGCTTGAATTGGAGCATAATTCGTGGTTTTAGCGTCGTTTGATGTGATTTGAGGTTTCAAATAAGTTCGTATGATATTTTAGGACTTGTTGGTGTATTTGGTTGAGGTCCCGAGGGCCTCGGGTGAGTTTCGGATGGTTAATGGATCAAGAATTGAAGCTGGGAGACTGTTGAAGTGTGTTTTGCTAGTTTTTGGCTGATCTGGGTTTTTTTCCCTTATCTGTGAAAATCGGACTCCATGACCGAGGTCTAGGACCGAGCTCTATGATCGAGCTTCATGATCGGACTCCATGATCGAGCTCCATGATCGAGCTCCATGATCGGACTCCATGATAGGACTTCATGATCGATGTCCAGGATCGGGGTCCATGATCGGACTCCATGATCGAGGTCCAGGATCGAGGTTAGCCTGGACAGATCTGTAAGTTAAAAAAATAGGGGACTTCGTCCCATTTGCCATTTTTGACGAATTGGAGTATTTTGATATATTTTTAAGGAAAAATATTGGAGTAAGTGATTCTAACTCGGATTTGGTCAATATACACAAATATATCATTATTTTCACCATTTAATTAGTGTTTTGAGATTGAAATTTGGGAAATTTTTAGAAATCTCATAGAAATGAATTTTTGAGATTTCAATATCGATTCAGAGTCGGATTTGAGTAAAACTGGTATGGTTGGACTCATAATTGAATGGGTTGTCATATTTTGTAACTTTCGCCGGATTCCGAGATATGGGCCCCACAAACGAATTTTTAATTAATTTCGGGATTTTTATTGAAAATGTAGTATTTTCTTATAGAATTGATTCCTATAAATTTTAGTGATTATATCGAATAATATTAAAGATGAAAATCTCATATGCTTAATTTTCTGTTTAAATTAATTAATTGTTAAAAAAAATTGTTCATCCTCTCGAATTGATCTTATAATAAATATACTCTCCTTCCGGAGGTACATAAGAAAATGTCCTCCTTTCTTGTGGAGCGGACCGAATGCCTCGGCAGGATAGATACATCTAAGGATCGTGCCGCACGTCTCTTGGCAGTGTACACGACACTCTGGATCGGGCCGTACGACCTTGGCAGAAATCATGCGTATAATAATAATTACACGATACTTTGATAGTTTATTGTAGCTTGTGAGGCCAATTGATAAATTGGAAATCTTTGAAATTTAAAGAATTATTATCCCTGCTTGTTAAGGAATTATTGGTAATCCTATAAATGAGACTAATTGACAAATTGGAAATTTATTGGAATTGAAGGAATTTAATTATTTCTGCTGGTTAAATAAATTATTGTTATATTCTGTGAATCATGTTGATTTAGATATTCTAGTTTTATTTCAATTATTTTTATTGACCCATAGTGAGTGTCAAAGTCGGTCATCTCGTCTCTACCACTTCGGGATTAGGCTTGATACTTACTGGGTACACGTTGTTTACGTACTCATACTACATTTGCTGTACTTTTTATGCAGGATCTGAGGCAAGTACTAGTGGGGGACCTATCGTCTTACACCCACGTTGTCCAGAGGCATAGTGGTGAGCTACCTTTCTGAGCCGTTCTGCAGCTACCAGTGTCTCTTCTTATATTTACATTCTGTCTATTTTATTTTAGACAGTATTTGGAGTTTTGTGTAATCTAATAGATGCTCATACACTTGTGAAACCAGGTCTTGGCACACATATTGGTAGAATTTGGTGTCTTATTGTTTTTTGCATTTAAATTTTATCGATATATGTTTAATTTATTAGTTGCCTTGCCTAGCTATAGTGTTGGGCACCATCACGACCTATAGGTGAAATTGGTTCGTGACAACATGGTATCAGAGCACTAGGTTCATGTAGGTCTCACAAGTTATGAGCAGACCTAATAGAGTCTTGCGGATCGGTACGGAGATGTCTGTACTTATCTTCGAGAGGCTATATGGTGTTAGGAAACTACCTTTCTTCATATTCTATCGTGCAATTGATGTAGTACTAAATATCCTTCTCTTATTCTCTCACAGATGGTGAGAACACGCTCTAATGAGATTCCAGACCAGGGAAGAGCTACTCCCCCAGTTGCTAGAGGCCGAGGGAGGTCTCCAGCCCGTGGTCGGGGGCGAGGATGTCCCAGGACTGTTCTAGTTATGCCGCCAGTAGGTCCAGCAGAGAACCCCATTGTTGAGGAACAGGATGAGGTGCATGTGGCAGAGCCAGCTCCGGTGGATTTCACATCTGCACCGGGATTCCAGGATGTTATGGGTCGTATGCTGCGGTTCATGGACAATATGACTCAGGCCGGTTTATTTCCGGCAAACCCAGCCACATCCCAGTCGGGTGGGGGAGCACAGACCCCTACCGCACAGGCTCATGGACAGACAGTTGTTGTATATCAGACCTAGGGTGCACTACCCGTGGGTGGAGCCCAGCTAGTGGCAGCAGCTACACCTGAGCCCAGGCTAGCTGCAGCCACTGATCCTCAGAAACTATTGGACAGATGGACTAGACTACATCCTCCTGTCTTTGGGGGTGAGCGACATGAGGATCCCCAGGATTTAATTGATCGGTGCAAGGATAGACTATGCAATATGAGGATATTGGAGTCTCATGGGGTAGACTTTGCTACTTTTCAGCTAGAGGGCAGATCCCGTAGATGGTGGCAGTCTTATGTTCTTGGCAGACCAGCAGATTCTCCTCCCATGACTTGGGACAGGTTCACCCGTATTTTCCTGGATAGGTATATTCCACCCTCTCAGAGGGAAGAGTTGCGGTTTCAGTTTGAGCAGCTCCAGCAGGGTCAGATGTCAGTGACCGATTATGAGGCGAGGTTCTCTGAGTTATCTTGCCATGCACTTATGATACTCCCTACTGAGGCAGAGAGAGTACGGAGGTTTGTTGAGGGTTTACATACTGGCATTCAGGCCACTATGGCTCGAGAGGTTGAGATGGGTACTTCTTATGAGGTAGTCATAGAGATAGCCCGTAGAATTGAGGGTGTACGTCAGCGGAGCCGAGAACAGGTTATGAGAGATAAGCAATTCAGGTATTCTGGAGAGTTCAGAGGTGCTCCGTCTGGGGGAAGAGGTCAGTTCATTAGAGGGCAGTCCAGCAGGCCCCCATATCCAGCACCACCGCCTCCTCAAGGTTCTCCAGTGCGACCTTATCTCAGTCCTATACCAGAGAGTTCTTATCGCCCACCAGCTATTCAGGGTCCTCCCAGTGGGTATTCAGTTCCCCAGGGCCAGACACTTAGTCAACAGCCCATCGCACCGAAGAGTTGTTACGAGTGCGGGATCCCAGTCACATATGGAGATTCTGCCCCAGGCTTCGGGGTAAACTAGTACAACAGGGTTAGCAGCCTATGATTACCAGACCAGTTGCTTCACCAGTTGTTCGACCACCAAGAGGTGGAGGACAGGTGGGTAGGGGTCATCCTAGAGGTGGAGGTCACCCAGGCGGAGGCCAGCCAGTTGGCGCTCCAGCTCGGTTTTATGCTTTTTCGGCCATACCAGATGCAGAGGCCTCAGATGCCGTGATTACATGTATTATTTCTATTTGCGGAAAAGATGCCTCAGTATTATTTGATCCAAGATCTACGTATTCATATGTGTCATATCTATTTGCTCCAATCCTGGGTGTTTCTCGTGAGTCCTTGAGTACTCCTATTTATGTGTCCACTCCTGTGGGCGATTCTGTTGTTGTGAATCGGATCTACCGATCCTGTATTATTACATTCTGTGGTTATGAAACTAGAGCAGATCTCCTATTGCTTGGGATGACCGATTTTGAAATTATTCTGGGCATGGACTGTTATCTCCATATCATGATATTCTAGATTGTCATGCCAAGACTATTACCTTGGCTATTCCAGCATTGCCTAAGCTGGAGTGGAAGGGTTCGTCTGTTAGTTCATTTAATCGAGTTATTTCTTTTATAAAGGCTCAACACATGGTTGAGAAGGGTTGTTTGGCCTATCTAGCCTATGTTCGGGATACTACTGCAGAGACTCCGGCTATTGATTCAGTGCCTGTAATTCGGTAGTTCTCCGATATATTTCCTTCCGATCTTCCAAGTATGCTACCTGATCGTGATATTGATTTTTGTATCGACTTGGCTCTAGATACCCAGCCTATATTTATCCCACTGTATCGCATGGCTCCGAAAGAATTGAAAGAATTGAAAGAACAACTTGAAGAGTTACTAGCCAAAGGGTTCGTCAGACCGAGTGTATCGCCTTGAGGTGCACCGGTATTATTTATGAAAAAGAAGGATGGAACAATGCGGATGTGTATTGATTATCGCCAATTGAACAAAGTCACTATTAAGAACAAGTACCTGTTACCGCGTATTGATGATCTATTTGACCAGTTACAGGGTGCTAGGGTGTTCTCTAAGATTGTCTTGAGGTCGGGGTACCATCAGTTGAAGATTCGAGATTCGGATGTTCTGAGGACTGCTTTTCGGACCAAATATGGTCACTATGAGTTTTTGGTGATGTCCTTCGGTTTAACTAATGCCCCGGCAGCGTTTATGGATTTGATGAACAGGGTATTCAGGCCATATATTGATTCGTTTGTCATTTTCTTCATTGATGACATCTTGATCTACTCGCGCAGTAAGGAGGAGCTATGAGCAGCATATGAGAGTAGTGCTTCAGATGTTGCAGAAATAAAAGCTATATGCTAAGCTCTCTAAATGTGAGTTTTGGCTAGAGTCTTTAGCATTTTTGGGGCATATTGTATCGGGTGAGGGTACTAAGGTTGATCCCAAAAAGATTGAAACGGTTCAGAATTGGCATCGTCACACTTTGGCGACTAAGATCAGGAGTTTTCTGAGTTTAATAGGTTATTATCGTTGGTTCGTGGAAGGTTTTTCATCTATTGCAGCACCTTTGACCAAATTAACCTAGAAGGGTGCTCTGTTCCGATGGTCTGATGAATGTGAAGTGAGCTTTCAGAAGCTCAAGACAGCATTGACTACAGCACCAGTGTTAGTGTTGCCTTCCGGTTCGGGAATGTATACAGTGTATTGCGACGCTTCACGCATTGGCTTGGGTTGTGTATTGATGCAGGAAGGGCGAGTTATTGCATATGCTTCACGTCAGCTGAAGCCCCACGAGAAGAATTATCCGATACATGATTTGGAATTAGCTGTGATTGTTCACGCTCTTAAGATTTGGAGGCATTATCTTTATGGGGTGTCTTCTGAAGTTTACACTGATCATCGCAGTTTACAGCATTTGTTCAAGCAGAGGGACCTAAATTTGAGGCAGCGTAGATGGCTGGAATTACTGAAAGATTATGATATTACTATCCTGTATCATCCAGGTAAAGCAAATGTGGTTGCAGACACCTTGAGTAGAAAGGCGGAGAGTATGGGTAGTTTGGCTTTCATTTTAGCAGAGGAGAGGCCATTAGCTTTGGATATTCAGTCCTTGGACAACAGACTTGTGCGGCTGGATAATTCAGATCCTAGCCGAATTCTTGCATGCATTGTAGCTCAGTCTTCACTATTTGAACAGATCAAGGCTCGCCAGTATGATGGTCCACACTTAATGGTTCTTCGAGAAACGGTACTATGGGGTGGTGCCAAGGAAGCTACCATTGAAGCGGATGGTGTTCTGTGACTCCAGGATCGTCTATGTATTCCTAATGTGGATGGACTAAGGAAAAAGATCCTAGAGGAAGCACACAGTTCTCAGATTCATCCAGGTGCTATGAAGATGTATCGTGACCTAAGGCAGCATTATTGGTGGCGACGAATGAAAAAGGACATAGTTGAGTATGTAGCTAGGTGACTAAATTGCCAACAAGTTAAATATGAGCACCGGAAGCCAGGTGGCCTACTTCAGCAGATGACTATACCAGATTGGAAATGGGAACGCATCACTATGGACTTTGCAGTTGGGTTGCCGCGGACCTTGCGGAAGTTTGATTCAGTTTGGGTCATTGTTGACAGGTTGACCGAGTTGGCACACTTCATTCCGATTGTGACTACGTATACTTCAGAGAGGTTGGCCCAGATTTATATTCAGGAGATAGTTTGGTTGCACGGTATGCCAATTTCTATAATATCAGATAGAGGCCCTCAGTTTACTTCACATTTCTGGAGAGCAGTACAGAGTGAATTGGGGACCTGTATAGAGCTCAGCACAACCTTTCATCCATAGACTGATGGGCAGTTAGAGCGAATGATTCATATTTTGGAGGATATGCTCAGGGCATGTGTGATTGACTTTGGAGGCCAGTGGGATCGTTTCTTGCCTTTGGCCGAGTTTGCTTATAATAATAGTTACCAATCCAGCATCGAGATGGCTCTATTTGAGTCTTTATATGGTCGGCGATATCGTTCGCCCATTGGATGGTTTGAGCCCAGTGAGGCTAAATTATATGGTACTAATTTGGTGAAAGATGCCTTGGAAAAGGTAAAGTTGATTCAGGAGCGACTTCGTACAGCACAGTCCAGACATAAGAGTTACGCGGATCAGAAAGCGCGTGATTTATCATTTATGGTGGGTGAAAAAGTTCTTTTGAAAGTTTCGCCGATGAAGGGAATCATGAGATTTGGGGGAAAGGGGAAATTGAGCCCAAGGTTTATAGGCCCATTTGAGGTGTTGAGACGAGTTGGGGAGGTTGCTTATGAGCTTGCATTGCCACCCAGTCTATCGGGAGTTCATCTGGTTTTCCATGTATCTATGCTCCCGACCTATCACATGTGTTAGACTTCAGCATAGTTCAGCTAGATAATAGCTTGGGTCATGAAGATGAGCCAGTTGCCATTGTTGATAAACAGGTTCGCCAGTTGAGGTCCAAGAGGATTTCTGCAGTAAAAATCCAGTGGAGGGGCCAACCAGTCGAGGAAGCGACTTGGGAGGCCGAGGAAAACATGCGGAGCAGGTATCCACACTTATTCAGCACTTCAGGTATAATTCTAAACCCATTCGAGGACGAACGTTTGTTTAAGAGGTGAAGAATGTAATGACCCAACCGGTCATTTTGACTTTTAGAACCCCGTTCCCTAAAATAAAACTTCCCGTATGTGCTTTTAATGATTTATGACTTGCGGGGATGATTGGTTCGGGATTTGAAAGTGTTTGGATTGAAATCAGAACACTTGGTTCCTTAAGTTGGCTTTAAAAGGCCAAGTTTGACTTCGGTCAATATTTTGAGAAAATGACCCCGGAATAGAATTTTGACGATTCCAACAGCTCTGTATGGTGATTTTGGACTTAGGAGCGTGTTTGAAATTATATTTGGAAGTTCATAGTTAAATTATGCTTGAAATGGCTAAAATAGGAATTTAAGTTTGGAAGTTTGACCAGGGAGTTGACTTTTTGATACCGGAGTCGGAATCCAGTCTTGAAAATTTTCATAGCTCCGTTATGTTATTTATGACTTGTGTACAATATTTGAGGTCAATCGGATTTGATTTGATAGGTTTCGACATCGAATATATAAGTTGAAAATTTTAAGTTTCATTAAGCTTGAATTGGAGCATAATTCATGATTTTAGCATCGTTTGATGTGATTTGAGGTTTCAAATAAGTTTGTATGATGTTTTAGGACTTGTTGGTGTATTTGGTTGAGGTCCCGCGGGCCTCGGGTGAGTTTCGGATGGTTAACGGATCAAGAATTGAAGCTGGAAGATTGCTGAAGTGTGTTTTGCCGGTGTTTGGCTGATCTGGTTTTTTCCCATTATCTGTCAAAATCGGACTCCAAGACCGAGGTACAAAATCGGACTCCATGACCGAGGTACAAAATCGGACTCCATGACCGAGGTCCATGACCGAGGTCTAGGACCGAGCTCCATGATAGAGGTCCATGATCGGACTCCATGATCGAGCTCCATGATCGAGCTCCATGATCGAACTCCATGATCGGACTCCATGATCGAGGTCCAGGTTCGAGGTCAGCCTGGACAGATCTGTAAATTATAAAAACAGGGGACTTCGTCTCATTTGCCATTTTTGACGAATTCGAGCTTGAGGAGAGGCGATTTTGATATATTTTCAAGGAAAAACATTGGGGTAAGTGATTCTAACTCGAATTTGGTCAATATACACAAATATATCATTGTTTTCACCATTTAGTTAGTGTTTTGAGATTGAAATTTGGGAAACTTTTAGAAATCTCATAGAAATGAATTTTTGAGATTTCGATATCGATTCGGAGTCGGATTTGAGTGAAACTGGTATGGTTGGACTCGTAATTGAATGGGTTGTCGGATTTCATAACTTTCGCCGGATTCCGAGACATGGGCCCCACGAACGAATGTTTAATTAATTTCGGGATTTTTATTGAAAATATAGTATTTTCTTATAGAATTGATTCCTATAAATTTTAGTGATTGTATCGAATTAATTTTTGGTTAGATTCGAGCCAATTGAAGTTGGATAATCGAGGAAAAGGCCTACTAGTGGATTAAATTGGAGCAAGAAGAGGTAAGTCTCTTGTCTAATCTTGTGAGAAAAATTACCTCATAGGTGATTAAATTAATAATTGTTGCTAATTGTGGGGGCTACGTACGCACGAGGTGACAAGAGTACGTGCGTAGCTACTATTAATGCTAAAGTCCAGGTAGTTTAGGACTCAAAGCATGAATTACTTGTATAAATTATATTATTTGTTTAATTAATATTAATTGATATATATATTTATTTAATAAAATTATTTGATATATATTGTGAATTGTTAGGGAATAATATTAAAGATGAAAATCTCATATGCTTAATTTTCTGTTTAAAATAATTAATTATTAAAAAAAATTGTTCATCCTATCGAATTGATCTTATAATAAATATACTCTCCTTCCGGAGGTACATAAGAAAATGTCCCCCTTTCTTGTGGAGCAGGCCGAACGCCTCGGCAGGATAGATGCATTTAAGGATCGTGTCGCACGTCCCTTGGCAGTGTACACGACACTCTGGATCGGGCTGTACGACCTCGGCAGAAATCGTGCTTATAATAATAATTACACGATACTTTGATAGTTTATTGTAGCTTGTGAAGCTAATTGATAAATTGGAAATATTTGAAATTTAAAGAATTATTATCCCTGCTTGTTAAGGAATTATTGGTAATCCTGTAAATGAGACTAATTGACAAATTGGAAATTTATTGGAATTGAAGGAATTTAATTATTTCTGTTGGTTAAATAAATTATTGTTATATTCTGTGAATCATGTTGATTTAGATATTCTAGTTTTATTTCAATTATTATTATTGACCCATTGTGAGTGTCAAAGTCGGCCATATCGTCTCTATCACTTCGAGATTAGGCTTGATACTTACTGGGTACACGTTGTTTACGTACTCATACTACACTTGCTGCACTTTTTGTGCAGGACCTGAGGCAAGTACTAGTGGGGGGCCTATCGTCTTACACCCACATTATCCAAAGGCATAGTGGTGAGCTGCCTTTCTGAGCCGTTCTGCAGCTACCAGTGTCTCTTCTTATTTACATTCTATCTATTTTATTTCAGACAGTATTTGAAGTTTTGTATAATCTAATAGATGCTCATATACTTGTGACACCAGGTCTTGGCACACACGTTGGTAGAATTTGGTGTCTTATTATTTTTCTTGGATTTAAATTTTATCGATATATGTTTAATTTATTAGTTGGCTTGCCTAGCTATAGTGTTGGGTGCCATCATGACCAATAAGTGAAATTGGGTCGTGACAAATTGTCATGCCTCAAATCACAATTATTGAACTTGTTTTTATATGACAATTCGATGTAATTATTACTTGTATATTTATGTGAATTCCGTAGGTTTGATGGTTTGATATTTTTTGAAATTTAATTTTATTATGAATTTTCCCTATGCAAATAATTAATTAAGCAAGCTTAAGAAGAAGTGTTAATATAATTATCTAAATTTGGATTAAATGAAGGTGTGCTCTATGTTGATTATTTTCTATCTCTATTGATTGTTTTCGAGGTTTTATATACATTATGTGGAGCCTTGGGCTATTTGTTGTGAAATTAATTGATTTTGTTATATCCTTGAAATTTGTTGTGGCCATTGGGCAAATTGTGATATGAATTAATTTTGTTAAGTTGTCAAGATAATATTCTGTGTAAATTGTTGTGTTAATTGAGTTATCATTTTGAGGACATAAGGGAGGCATTTCAATGTTATTATGTGTGATGGGATATTGTCTGGGCGGAACGATAAGGGTAGCTATTGATATTGTAGGGGCGGAGGGATAAGGGAGGCTATTATAGGAGTGATAAGGGCGGTTATTGTCATGGACGATATGTGATGATGTGGAGTTGTTGTGTTGGTAATTTTCATGTGATGTTGTGATTTTTCTTGTGTTTATTTTTATACCTTGTGCAATTTGTCTTGTCGTTAGTAAATTGATAACAATCAGATTTATGTTGAAATTGGGAGCATGTGGCTATTGCCATGCGGATTATAAAATAAAATGTGGGCACGAGGTGCCGTGAGTAAATAATGAGGATATTGGCACGTGAATTGTCCGTGCAGTTGTGATCTGAAACGAGGGCACGAGGTGCCGGGAAAATATGATGATTTAATTATAGGCACGAGGTGCCGTGAAAATATGAAAAATGGGTTGAGACTCGTGTTTACGAAAAATATGAAAATGGGCTAAGATCTGTATTTTTATGATTATGAAATGAGGTGTTCAGAATTATATTCAAAATATTTATTTGGAAGGATTTTTATTTAGAAAGTATTATATGAAAGAATTGTATTTGAAAGATATTTATTTGAGGAAATTATATTTGAAGAGATTTATTGAGAAAATTATATTTGAAAGAGAGTTATTTGGAAGAATTATATGTGGAATACATTTATTGAAGAACTTGATTTATTTGGGTGTACATGTATTTATTATTTGTGAGTGATATTAACGGTGTTCTTGTTGTCTTGTTGTGCATATCACTGGTTGTTTTATGTTGCCCTTATTGTTATTTGTTTCATATTATTTTGTATATTATATTGCACTGGTTATTAGACTAGTGAGTGTCTTGACTGTACCTCGTCTCTACTCCACTGAGGTTAGTTTTGATACTTACTGGGTACCGACCGTGGTGTACTCATACTATACTTCTGCACATTTTTGTGCAAAGCTAGGTATTAGAGATATCGGACTTGAGCAGAGTTAAAGCGGGATCCTAAGGATTCAAGGTAGAGGTGCTTGGTCGTCGTAGTCCATTGGAGTCTTTTCATTTCATTGTACTGTTAATTTTTAATCAAACAGTATTGTATATTCGGTCCTCGTGATCATTCCATGTATTCAGTTAGAGTTCGTGAGTCAGTACTACCAGTCTTGGGAGGTTGTATATTCTGTGGGTTTGATGGTTGATAGTTTTTGGAATTTAATTTTATTATGAATTTTCCCTATGCAAATTATTAATTAAGCAAGCTTTAGAAGAAGTGTTAATATAATTATATAAATTTGGATTAAATGAAGGTGTGCTCTATGTTGATTATTTTCTATCTCTGTTGATTGTTTTCGAGGTTTTATATACATTGTGTGGAGCCTTGGGCTATTTGTTGTGAAATTAATTAATTTTGTTATATCCTTGAAATTTGTTGCGGCCATTGGGCAAATTGTAATATGAATTGATTTTGTTAAGTTGCCGTGATAATATTCTGTGTAAATTGTTGTGTTAATTGAGTTATCATTTTGAGGACATAAGGGAGGCATTTCACTGTTGTTATGTGTGATGGGATACTGTCTGGGCGGAGCGATAAGGGTGGCTATAGGAGCGATAAGGGTGGCTATTGATATTGTCAGGGCGGAGGGATAAGGGAGGTGTAACGACCCGGCCGGTCGTTTTGAGAGTAATAGACCAGATCCCCTATTTACTGTTTCCCACATACCTTTTTCTGCTTAGGTGACTTGTCGGGAGGTATTGTTGTTGGTTTCGGAGTGTTTTGGGATACTTAGTCCCTAAACGAAAGCTTAAGTCTTAGGATTTTGACCGTAGTCGGAACTATATGAAGATAACTCTGGAATGGAGTTCCGTCGATTCCGTTAGCTTCGTTGTGTGATTTTGGGCTTAGGGGCGTGTCCGGATTGTATTTTGGAGGTCCGTAGCTTATTTAGGCTTGAAATGGCGAAAGTCGAATTTTCGAAATTTTGGGCCGGTAGTGGAATTTTGATATCGGGGTCAAAATATGATTCCGGAAGTTGGAGTAGGTCTGTAATGTTGAATATGACTTGTGTGTAAAATTTGGGGTCAATCGGACGTGGTTTGATTGGTTTCGGCGTCGGTTGTCGAATTTAGAAGTTTCAAGTTCTTTAAGTTTGAATCGGAGGACGATTCGTGATTTTAGCATTAGTTGATGTGATTTGTGGGCTCGACTAAGTTCGTATGGTATTTTAGGATTGGTTAGTATGTTTGGTTGAGGTCCCGGGGGCCTCGGGTGAGTTTCGGATGGTTATCGGATCATTTTTGGACTTGGAAGATTTTTCTGGTGCTGGGCTGGTTCTGTTGTAATTGCACTTGCGCAAGGCTGCCCGCAGGTGTGAGCAAATTGGCGCAGAAGCAGAGTTGGGTGGATTGGTCAGGGGTCGCAGGTGCATGAAAAAGGCCGCATCTGCGATGCCCGCAAATGCGCAAGGTTGTCCGCAAGCGCGAAGTTAGACCGCAGAAGCAGACGAGATTTCCGCAGGCGCGCATGCGCAGGTGCGGAGGCAGAAGGGGGGTAAGTGATTTGCGTAGATGCGCACATTTTCCTCACAAGCTCACCCGCAGGTGCGAGCCTAGGCTCCGCAGGTGCTGAAATACCTGGGCAGTGGTTAAAACCGAAGGGCTTCGTGATTTTTGTCATTTCTGACTTTGCAAACTCGGTTTAGGGCGATTTTTGAGAGCATTTTCGAGGCATTTTTTGAGATAAGACCCTTGTGCTTATTTTTGATCAATAATCTTGATTCCCCATTTATTTTTTCACCTAGTTAGTGTGTATTTAAGGTGGAATTCGAGAGTTTGAGACTAGGGATTTGGAAAGTTTGATTTGTGGATTTGAAGGACCATTTGGTGTCGGATTTTAGTAAATTTGATATGGTTAGACTCGTGAGTGAATGGGCTTTCGGATTTTGTGACTTTTACCCGATTCCGAGACGTTGGCCCGGGTCGACCTTTTAGGACGAATTTCGGAATTTTTGTTAAAGTATTGATTTTATTAATTATATGAGTCTATTATGGTTGTATTTATGATATGTAATTGTTTTTGGCTAGATTTGTGCCATTCAGAGCCGGATATTCGTGAAAAAGGCATTGTGACCAATTGATTGAGCTTGGTTCGAGGTAAATGGCTTGACTAACTTTGTGTGGGGGGAAATCCCCTTAAGATTTGGAACTATTGTGATATGTGAGCGCCGTGTACGTGAGGTGACGAGTACGTACACGTGCTAGTTGTGGAAAAACCCGATTTTCTTACTGAGCAACATCATGTTTTCCTTTTATTTTGAGTTATACCATTTTAATAAGTATTAATCTATTTTTCATTCTTAATTGAGTTATTCCATTATGTGTAGCTATCTTGTTTAGTCTAATACAGCATGTCTACGTGTCTTAATTGCTTATGTGAACTCTGTGCAGCATGCTTAGTGAATTTCCTGCTTCTTCCTTGACTGGTACTTAGTCTAAATCGTAAGATTTCGTGATGTAGTTGTATTTCTATTGTTTGCGCTGCATATTTACTTTGGGACTACGGAACGGTATTCTGGGAGATCCCCTTGTACCGCATATTTACTTTGGGACTACGAAAAGGTATTCCGGGAGATCCCCCTGTACTGCATATTTACTTTGGGACTACGGAATGGTATTCCGGGAGATCCCCCTGTCTTGCATATTTACTTTAGGACTACGGAACGGTATTCCGGGAGATCCCCTGCACATTTATGTTTGGGACTATGAGACGGTATCTCGGGAGATCCCCTGTTGTGTTTCTGTGTACTGAGCTGTTACTTTCTATGATTTCATTATTGTTAAATTTCAGCCTTTATTTTATTGCGGTATTACTCTCTATATTGTTTTATTATATATTACCAGTAGGGCTATGACCTGACCTCGTCACTACTCGACCGAGGTTAGGTTTGGCACTTACTGGGTACCGATTATGGTGTACTCATGCTACTCTCTGCACATGTTTTTCATGTGCAGATCCAGGTACTCCTTATCAGCCGCACTATCAGTGAGCCGGAACAGCTTTGGAGACTTCAAGGTATATCTTCCGCGTCCGCATACCTCGGAGTCCCCTTCTACTCTTTCTCATGTCCATTATCTTCTGTATTTTTCCTTTGTTAGACTCTGATGTATAGAGACACTAGATTTTCCTTTTGTAGTTTGTGATTCACGATGTTCCGGGTTTTGGGATTTATTGTGTATTTTTGAATAGTTGGTTAAATTTATATTTTTATTTCATTATTCCGCAAAAATGTTAGGCTTACCTAGTTGTAGAGACTAGGTGTCGTCACGACGTCACACAGAGGGGAAATTGGGTCGTGACAGGAGGCTATTATAGGAGTAATAAGGGTGGCTATAGGAGGGATAAGGGTGGCTATTGTCAAGGACGATATGTGATGATGTGGAGTTGTTGTGTTGGTGATTTTCATGTGATGTTGTGATTTTTCTTGTGTTTATTTTTATACCTTGTGCAATTTGTCTTGTTGTTGGTAAATTGATAACAATCTGATTTATGTTGAAATTGGGAGCCTGTGGCTATTGCCAGGCGGATTATAAAATGAAATGTAGGCACGAGGTGCCGTGAGTAAATAATAAGAATATTGGCACGTGAATTGTCCGTGCAGTTGTGATATGAAGTGTGGGCACGAGGTGCTGTGATTAAATGATAATGATATTTGGCATGTGAATTTTCCGTGCAGTTGTGATATGAAATGAGGGCACGAGATGCCAGGGAAATATGATGATTTAATTATGGGCACGAGGTGCCGTGGAAATATGAAAAATGGGCTGAGACTCGTGTTTACGAAAAATATAAAAATGGGCTGAGACCCGTATTTTTATGATTATGAAATGAGGTGTCACATGGTGACTTTTTAATTGAAAGAATTATATTTAAAATATTTATTTGGAAGGATTTTTATTTAAAAAGTATTATATGAAAGAATTGTATTTGAAAGATAGTTATTTGAGGAAATTATATTTGAAGAGATTTATTGAGAAACTTATATTTGAAAGAGAGTTATTTGGAAGAATTATATATGAAATACATTTATTGAAGAACTTGATTTATTTGGGTGTACCATTTATTATTTGTGAGCAATATTAATGGTGTTCTTGTTGTCTTGCTGTGCATATCACTGGTTGTTTTATGTTGCCCTTATTGTTATTTGTTTCATATTATTTTGTATATTATATTGCACAAGTTATTAGACTAGTGAGTGTCTTGACTGTACCTCGTCTCTACTCCACTGAGGTTAGTCTTGATACTTACTGGGTACCGACCATGGTATACTCATACTATACTTCTGCATATTTTTGTGCAGAGCTAGGTATTGGAGATATCGGACTTGAGCAGAGTTAAAGCGGGATCGTAAGGATTCAAGGTATAGTTGCTTGGTCGTCGTAGTCCCTTAGAGTCTTTTCATTTGATTGTATTGTTAATTTTTAATCAAACAATATTGTATATTCGGTCCTCGTGATCATTCTATGTATTCAGTTAGAGTTCGTGACTCAGTACTACTAGTCTTGGGAGGTTGTATATTCATATTTGTTCCGCTGTTAGTTTTGATTACTTATTTAATTAAAAAAAAATAGCTTCAAAATATAATTGAAATCGGCTTACCTAGTCTTAGAGACTAGGTGCCATCACGACGCTTGTGGTGGGATTTTGGGTCGTGACAGATATTCCTTAGTTTCGGAAGACGAAAGTTGAATTCAAGGATAAGAATATACTTAGAAGCACTTTAACCAGTATGATAATTTTTGCGTGTATTACATTATTGTCAAAACTTCTATATATCATTTGTGTGCAATTACATAAGTTATTCGACGTATCTAAGTTTTTCAGTAGCATGACAGGCATATTTTTCTTCACAATTAACCTTTATACAGTGGAAGATCAATTTTAACTTAGTCTATTATATATACGGTGACACTAACATACGTAGGAGATAAGAAACTTGACAACAAACATGTATGGTAGAAGACATTTGGTATTAAAGTATTTAATTATTCTTCTGGGTAGTAATTACTGGTATTATTTTCTGCTGAGTCAAAAACTGAAAAACATTTTATTTTTACTATAAAATTTTGCAATCAATATTTTATTTAGTTGATCAACATATTTATTTATGTTAGCTAAGATATCTTTTTAATTCTATCATGGGATTTGCACATATTGCGTTTTAATTTAATGATAGAAATATTTCTCTTATTAAATGCACTACTATTACCATTGGGATTGACAACCAAGTGTTTAGGAAGAACCAAATCATCTTTTATTGGATGCTCTTCTTTGTTTCCCAGATGAAGCAAGAAGAAACTGAATATTGGATCTGTTCTTACTTTATATTTCTTGTCAGTTAAATCTTTTTCGTTTGAGGCCAGAAGTATAACTTTGGCAAGCTAGCTTTTATAGTCTCTGTTTTGTCAATTTTGGAACTACTGGTAGTACTTGATAATCACCTCCCAAACCATTAATTTTTCACCAAACAGTTTATTAATATTCAATATATCTATAGAACTTCGGGCAATTATTTTGATCGTTTGACACTTAGTCATAAGCGCTTCATCCCATATTATCAATTTTGCTTTCCTTATAAATTTAGCACCATTGATCTGCTTTGATATATTCGTGATGGTTATTTAAGTTGTTTGAAGAGGTATATCAAATCTAAAGTGGGTGGCCTCACAATAAAATCGTTGTTGGTACACCACTTGCTATTATTGCTGTCACGACCCAAACCGATGGGCCGCGACGGGCACCCGGTACTTTACTCAACTGAGTACCAACATAACGTATCTTTTCATATCATACTATCATAGATAACTGAGCCGTAGAGGCTGCCGTGAGATAGGTAGAATACAACATGTAATACCAATTTATACATAAGACATATGGGCTTATGAGACCAAAATAACCACTCGTACACTGAACATAGGCCGACAAGGCCATACAATCTTTTACGTACATGACATCTATCTACAAGCCTCTAAGAATACATAATTGTCATAAAGGTAGGGACAAAGCCCTGCCATACCAAACAATACACATCTAAATCATACTGACCAAACAAGCAACTCCGGAGCAAATGGAGTGCACCAACATCTTCCATTGAGCTGATCGCCTACTTGGAGGACTCTCGACCTGTCTATCGAGACCTGCGGGCATGAAACGCAGCGTCCCCAGGCAAAATGGACATCAGTACAAATAATGTACCGAGTATGTAAGGCAATATACTGAAAGCTGAAACTGAACTGATAATATAATAACTGGGAGTCAAAGATAGTCTGAAGATATGCTTACCTACTGATACTGACTCAACTCTCTCAATATAGGAAGTAAAATAACTATCCGGCCCTATAAGGCTCAGTATACATACAACTACTCTACCGTAGTAGGCTCGCTCATAGGCGCTCGACCATACTAGGCTCTGTATTTCGGCCAACTAGGCTCGCTCATAGGCGTTCGGCTACAGTAGGCTCGGTATATAACTTACCATCTGATCAGAGTTTGCCCAATAGAGGCTTGCCAATCGATTATAGCTCGATGGTAATTATAACACTGTAATACTGTATATAGCTCTCTTGACTGGAAGAAGACAATACTCAATTAAATATGAAGTCCCGATAAGGAGAATACTGTAATTTATGAGACTAGGATAATGTATATAAATTCGGGAGTATGAACTTCTCTTTATGCCTCGTTATCAAACACATGTAATTATGAGATCATGCCAAAATGAAGGAAGGGCTTAGCCTTAACATACCTTAGCCGATTCTCTTGACAATCCCTCTAATACACGCCAACTGCGACAAAACACGTAACGGCGGATCGAAGGAGGGAAAAATCCATATGATATTCTTGAGAAAGATTGTACCGTGCTCTCTTATAATTGCATCTCGACCAATCCAGATTCGCGCTTCTTTTTCCTTTCCGTGTTTGTACACTCAACATAGTGTACTTTTAGAGATCTATTCACATAGAAGCTTAATTCCTCACAAAAAGATGAACCAAGAAATGGCTTTTAGGCAAAGTGATTCATCCGTTACTAGCGTCCTACCTTAATAAGGTAAGAAACCTTCTTAAAATTATTGGCTTGAACTCCATCCGTAAGGAAATCTCTAACAAGTCTTAGCATCACTCTTTGAATAAGGTAAGAGATCTCTTAAAGTTATATGTTGTGGACCCCACTATGTGATGACTTAGCCATAAAGACTCCTCCAATCTTGCCACCTTATCTCAAGACTTACTTAGTCACATTAGGCTTAATTAAGCCTTTTATGCTTGCTGCCACGTTGAGGGGGGGTTGTCCCCCTTAAGCTTTATCCAAAAATTCCATTTACAAATTAGTCTCCCACTTAAAAATCCATAATTATCCAAGTATCCCCACAATTAAGAATTATCTCAAATTACTTATAATACTACTCACTTTTAACACTTTGTACACCTTACTATCATGGTCATGTAGTACCTTGTATGGGACTAGTCCATAAATACCGGGTATTGTAGCTCAGACCGTATTTTATCCCAAGTTGTCAAACTTCGACGAAACTTATTTTCTTCAATTTGCTTACCCTCTCACCTTCACGAATTTACTTATCCCTTATTTGAAATAGCATAATACTTATAATCCCAAAATAATCTCATTCCCGAGCTTTCATCAATTTATTTATGGCGTACTTTCATGTACGAAAATATGGGGTGTAACATCATTCCCTCCCTTTGGAACATTCGTCCTTGAATGTTGACTGATGCACTTATCATTTTCATAACCTATGTCTTCTGAATACTCTAGTACTCTCTTTTCCTAGGCAACTGTTCTGTGAATAATTCCAAAGGCCAGGGCATTCCCCCCTTTAGGCCTCTTTCTCACATCACGACTTGTGGTCATAATCCTTCCAATCTCGTAACTGTTGCTACCTTTTTGTCATGCAGCCTGTATGAATTTTTCCTTGTATGTGTGCTTATGCGACTCTTCTCTCCTTTTTCCTCTAGCTTTTATCCAATCTCTAGGCTTTACTTTGTAAACATATATAGAGTTATGACAAGTTGTCCCTCTAGGTGTCTATAGGTATACTTGAAGTTCTTCGCTCGGTACTTTGTTGAACTTACGAATATTGCTATATCTTGTTTCATAGCTTTGGTTATCTCTCCTTGTGGCTTTACTACATCTAGGTAGATTAGTATACCATCACTCTTACTTCGATTTATCGTTACTGAGGCTGCTACTAAACTCCGGATTACTCTCGTTGCTTATCCTATATGTCTAAATCTAAGTCCTTTTAATGCTTCTTCATTACTGTTCATCTTAAGACTGATGGCCTAATCTCATCTCGTACTTTGCAGCTTTTACCTATCCATTGTTGATTTACCTCAATATTGATCTATAATCTTCCATTGATAACTTGAAACTTCTTACGTAATATATTGCCACTAGGGCTTATGCTGCATCGTGGACCATTTGAAGTGATTTTCCTGATCCACCTGGGGGCGACACTATACTTCCATAGCCCTATTTCATATCATAGTCATCCCAATATGATTCGCCTTACGTGGGTATTTTAATCATGTACAATTCATGAACTCATTACTCAATCGAAGGCCCAAACGGCATCCTTTATCTATCATAATTGCACCCTTATTTTACTACCAGGGCAGCATTCTATCTCTTCTAAATGCTACTAGTCTTAGACTACTTTGAGTTTATTCAGGCTATTCTGAGCTTTCTATAACTTAAAGAAATCATTAGCTCTGTTGTTTTCATGGGCTTAATCTTGAGGACTTATCCATTCTCGTCACCTTCTCACTTGCCCTTTCTTACCCATACTCCTGTTTTTTAGAACCTTATCGCTTTACAATACAATAGCTTGCGACTTACACATATCTGTTTATATTTTCGCAACCTTCCTTCAACTTGCTTGCACCATAGATTTCCTTGTGTTATTCTGGAACATCAAGCAAGACATCACATCGTCTCTAACTCTTTTTTTACTCTCTTAACTAGACCTCTCGATACCTAGAAACCATAGGCTGCAAGATATGCCACTGACGATGCCGCTATTATTCCTGGATATTGAATCCCCGTGCTTCTAGCCTTCTATCCGAAATATGGACTATTCACAACCTTCTGTATTTGAGTATCTCGTACATTGTTCACCTTTACCTTACTTACCTTAAAGTCTTGCATCACATCTTTTATCTCCTTCATGACCTCCCTTTCACATAGGTATAATTCATATCCCCAACTTGAAGCTCTCTTATAATACTTGCACCTCTGGTGCATACACAATCTGGTGGTAGCTCTATGCTGACTTTTTACGAGGCTGGTACTCTTGTAACTGGCTATATCGTAGGGCCGTTATAGAATATGGTGGTTTTGTTGTACTATCTCTCTTATGCCTCTGATATTAAGGATGATCCTGCAAGGTTCTCAATCACGATTTTTATAATTGTCTGGGCCAATAATAAGACTCCTGATTTACTTGGTTGATGTAATTCTTTAGTTTCCTTTTCCTTCTGATCAGCCTTTATGTAGGCTTAAGCTGTCTTCCGATCTGTGGCTCATGGGTTTAGTTATTACTTTAGCCCTTCATGGATGCTATGGAATATCCAGGATACAATCTTGTAATAATTTAATCATTTGTTTATGCCCTGGGTTCAATTCTCTCTTTTAACTTATACCGGGGTCTTCTACGGCTATATGATTATCAACATATATGCTGCATGGATAATACTCTGAACTATTAAGTGAAGCTAACTTTGGATCGTTGATTGAATAATTCCTTTTGTTCCTTCTCAGCTTTCTTTAAATGTAAGCTATTACTTCTTCTGGTCGTTCTGCCGTTTGTTGCATGCCTACTTAGCTTATCTTAGTTCCCACGCATGCCAGAATTTTCGTGCAACTCATACGATCTCAAGTATTACTTTTGGTTTCATTTCCCGCTCATTAGCTCCAATAGGTTCCACTTTCTTATGGAGTGCATACAATGTTGTAGTGAGACTGCTATTACTACACCATTTCTTTTTCAAGTTACTATGCTTAGGTTGAAGCCTTCTTCCTTATTTCCTCAGCTAGTCTTTCATTGTCGTACTTAGGGAGGACCCTCTGACTCTTGTAAAGCTGCGAGCTTATTACATCGTATACTCGACAGAATTTTTGATGTTCTTCCTCGCCTATAATTATCCGTAGTTACTTATTTCCACGCACTTGTGCTTGTAGGGTTGCTCCTGAACTGAAGTTTTGACTGTCTTCCCAGTGAGACTATTTTTTATTTCCATAACATTCGTACGGTACCTTTAACTACCCCAACTCCTGTCTGAATATTTCCCAAGGGTCACGATATCGTATTTGCGAGACTGAATTCCCCATGTTGGGGTTCACTATGTTCGTCTTGCATAATCTGTTGATTTGTCTGTGTCCTCTTGTTTAGCCATAACTAGGCTCTTCCTGAATCAACTACTAACTACTTGTTGGCTCATTCTCATATCAATATTCCGCGTAATCTTTCTTGGGTTATTTCCTTTTTCTTAACTTACGTCTCGCACTCGTTCCTTATCTATCAATAACATCTCGGGTAGGAACCCTTACTTCCTCTCCTTGACGTCGTGCTTGCATAATATTCTAGAATCATAGCATATCTGTAGGATTTGAATGAGTATAATCTCATCCCTTTCTCATTTTTTATCGCATTCTTCCTTTACCATTCCGTAGTTACTAGAACCACTTAATTCTGACCTAATGCCACATCACACCATATTCCCCCCTTTAGGGGAGCACTAAGATTTAGTGCTACGATGATCTACGTATAAATGTTTTACCTTTTCATCTTTGGCATCTTTTCACATCATCGATGATCCTTACTCGCCTCGCGGTAATCCTTTTGTACCAAGGATAACGAAATTCCTCACTCGCGAGGGTGACACTTAGTGTAACCGGCACATACAGTCCCTTAAGCTTAACTTTTCTCACCTTGCTTGCTTTAGGGAAGCGTCTTCCTGAATGACCTTTAAAGGGTATTCTTCTATCCTCCAATCTATTATCGCCGGGACGCAATCTCTAAAATTCTCATGATGCCGACTATTACTCAGTCCCTAGTTCATGTTTAGTTTACCTTGTTCATCAGTCCATACTGATTTCTATTACTCTGGGGTCTAACTTTTCCTTCTGGTAGTCGCGTTGGAGTCACAAACTTATTTCTCGAAATGAGGATATGACTTTATGGCCTATACTCTTTTGTTGTCTCAAGGACTGTCACCTCTTGTCTTTTCCTTCACTTGACTATAGACTCTGTAATACTGTCATCTTTTGATCTACCGTTGTCATCCATGTATCATATCTTACTCATAATGCTTCATTAACTCTTTTCTTATTTTTTGCTAACATTTATGTCTATCACTTTATTCTGAAAACTCGAACAAGACATTCTTTTATTCTTAGCTCCCCTTTGCTCCATCCAGTGGCTCTTCGAGTTGCTTAACGTTCTCGCTCTACTAGGGACGCGAGCCACACTAAGGTAATATTTATCCCTTCCAGGCTTACAGTGCCTATCTTCTGAATTTCTTTTTTTTTTATCATGCTAGTATTCACATCTAATTGTAATATTCTATAGTGCACCGTTTGGGTGCCTCACAAGGAGATATATTAGCACCTTTGTAATATTCTTCGGAAATGTCAACTAACACAAACAATCCATTCACCATTTTGGGTTACTCTAATCCCAGCCGGATCCTGATATCCCGTCCTTTTCTTAAACTACACATGTTAGTCCCCAATAGGGTATAACTGAGATGGGTGTGGCCAATTATACATACCTTTGTTATTGTTGAAGGTAACTCAAAAGGCTTATATTCCTCTGCCTGAATTGTAAATACTAATAATCTTCATTAGCTGGGCGCCTCGTACCCTTCTTCATCTTGCTTCGTTTACTTGTTGAAACTTGTATCTATCTTCTAAATCTCTCATTGCCTTTCACCATAGGGGTGGATAGATATTCCTGCCTTAAGGTTCCTTATCAAAAGGCTTACACGTCTTAGTACACACATGATCTGCTGAAGACCTTACATTTATCCATCATAAGCATCATGCAAAATCGAGTTCCTCTGACTCAACTCTTCCATAGCCACATTCAATCTCTTACCAACTGCCTTTCTGGATGTAGGCGTCGTCGTATTATGAATAGAATAGAGTTTAGGAAATTGAGTTCTTACAACTGAGCTCTACCACACGATCTAGAGTAAGAAGAAAGAGTGATAGTCGTAAATACCCTGTAGCCTCCTGCTTATAAGTGTGGTGAATGACACACCCATAAACAAGACTCTACTAGACACGGCTTGTAGACTCCCTAGGACAGAACTGCTCTGATACTACTTTTGTCACGACCTAAACTGATGGGCCGCGACTTGCACCCGATACCTTACTCAACCGAGTACCAACATAACGTATCTTTTCGTATCATACTATCATAGATAACTGAGCCGTAGAGGCTGCCGTGAGATAGGTAGAATACAACATGTAATACCAATTTATACATAAGACATATGGGCCTATAAGACAAAAATAACTACTCGTACACTGAACATAGGCCGACAAGGCCATACAATCTTTTACGTACATGACATCTGTCTACAAGCCTCTAAGAATACATAATTGTCATAAAGGTAGGGAAAAAGTCCCGCCATACCAAACAATACACATCTAAATCATACTGACCAAACAAGCAACTCCGGAGCAAATGGAGTGCACCAACATCTTCCATTGAGCTGATCGCCTACTCGGAGGACTCTCGACCTGTCTATCGAGACTTGCGGATATGAAACGTAGCGTCCCCAGGCAAAAGGGATGTCAGTACAAATAATGTACCGAGCATGTAAGGCAATTTACTGAAAGATGAAACTGAACTGATAATATAATAACTGGGAGTCAAAGATAGTCTGAAGATATGCTTACCTGCTAATACTGACTCAACTCTCTCAATATAGGAAGTAAAATAGTTGTCCAGCCCTTTAAGGCTCGGTATACATATAACTGCTCTGCCATAGTAGGCTCGCTCATAGGCGCCCGGCCATACTAGGCTCTGTATCTCAGCCAACTAGGCTCGCTCATAGGCGCTCGGCCACAGTAGGCTCGGTATATAACTTACCATTTGATCATAGGTTGCCCAATAGAGGCATGCCCATCGATTATAGCTCGATGGTAATGAAAATACCGTAATACTGTATATATAGGCTCTCTGCTCTCTTGACTGGAAGAAGACAATACTCAATTGAATATGAAGTCCCGATAAGGAGAATACTGTAATTTATGAGACTAGGATAATGTATTTAAATTCGGGAGTATGAACTTCTCTTTATGCCTCGTTATCAAATACATGTAATTATGAGATCATGCCAAAATGAAGGAAGGGCTTAGCCTTAACATACCTGGGCCGATTCTCTTGACAATCCCTCTAATACACGCCAATTGCGACAAAACACGTAACGGCGGATCAAAGTATGGAAAAATCTGTATAATATTCTTGAGAAAGATTGTACCGTGCTCTATTAGAATTGCATCTCGACTAATCCAGATTCGCGCTTCTTTTTCCTTTCCGTGTTTGTACACTCAACATAGTGTACTTTTAGAGATCTATTCACATAGAAGCTTAATTCCTCACAAAAAGATAAACCAAGAAATGGCTTTTAGGCAAAGTGATTCATCCGTTACTAGCATCCTACCTTAATAAGATAAGAAACCTTCTTAAAATTGTTGGCTTGAACTCCATCCGTAAGGAAATCTCTAACAGGTCTTAGCATCACTCTTTGAATAAGGTAAGAGATCTCTTAAAGTTATATGTTGTGGGCCCCACTATGTGATGACTTGTCCACAAAGACTCCTCCAATATTGCCACCTTATCTCAACACTTACTTAGTCACATTAGGCTTAATTAAGCCTTTTATGCTTGCTGCCACGTTGGGGGGGGGGGGGTGTCCCCCTTAAGCTTTATCCAAAAATTCCATTTACAAATTAATCTCCCACTTAAAAATTCATAATTATCCAAGTATCCCTACAATTAAGAATTATCTCAAATTACTTATAATACTACTCACTTTTAACACACTTTGTACACCTTACTATCATGGTCATGTAGTACCCTGTATGGCACTAGTCCATAAATACCGGGTATTGTAGCTCAAATCGTATTTTATCCCAAATTGTCAAACTTCGACGATACTTATTTTCTTCAATTTGCTTACCCTCTCGCCTTCACGAATTTATTTATCCCTTATTTGAAATAGCATAATACTTATAATCCTAAAATAATCTCATTTCCGGGCTTTCATCAATTTATTTATGATGTACTTTCACATACGAAAATATGGGGTATAACAATTGCTAACAGTGTCATGCCTCTTGATATGATATTTGCAAGTAATGCATAACATAGAAATATTATTTCGATTCTGCTGGAGGCATCTACAAAGAATAATCCGGTTATACCAGAGTCGACTCTTTATAATATAGTCTTGAAAGCTTGTTCTTGTTTAGGATTTAGCTTTGATTGTGCTTATTCTGACACTTGTATGACATTTTGATTCTTAATAATATACTAATATTTTTACTTTGTGTTCTAACGCTCTTTTTATGGAATATATTTATGTACCCTATGATATTTTTGTAACTTGAATAAGAATTTTACTCATATGATGAATTTAAAAAATAATTGAATTGGATTCTCTTGCTAAATAATTAATTAAAAGATTTAATTATCTGGTTTTAATATAAAAAATAATTTATTCTATGTTGATTCAGATCTTAATATTAGTTCATCTCTTGTTTCGAATATTTAATCTTAATTATAATTTTATCCACCATAAGTTTTATTTTCAAAGAGTAAAAGATTGATATGACATTTCACTTTTACATCTTTATGTTGTAGAATCATTAGTGGTATTGACTCTTACTAATTATTTTTTCTCTTTCTCACACATTTATATTCTTAAATATTTTCTTAGTTTTTGTTTAATAATTGGGTATTTTTCAATATTACACGAAAAATTAATATTAAAAAATGTATTTGAGCAGGAAAATAGTTCAAATATAATATAAAAATCTATTATCATGGGGGTATTTTTTTCTCTCAATTTTAACTCTTTATGCAGTCCATTTAATATTATTTTTATTTTTTCTTTATATTGGACATTATGGAGTGGTAATGTAATGCCAATACGGAGGATTCTTATGAAATTGATTTTATTAAACCTTCCTACATATTTTTAGTAACAATTTAGTAGACAATTTTTTTTTAATTTTAAAATTTTAAATATTAAAAATTAGCATAGAAGGTATTGTAGTCCAAAAAATAAGTTATTGTAATTATATCTTTTCCCTATGAGTTCTTCCGTTTAATATTTTAGGGCTATTTTGATATATTAATATGGTATTTATGCTTTTATAATAATATAGGCTCTCATTTTTCTAAATAAATTTGGACAATATAATATATTCTGAAATTAAATTAGTAATAGGACATTATAATAATTTTTCAAATTAAATTAATAATAGGACGTAATAGGATTACATGACTAAAGATATTTACTTGTTCAATTTTATATGAATTAGACAGCCCCAAAGTAATTATACTAATAGGATTCCTAAAGGTAATCATGTAGGATTCTTAACGTGTAGTATTATATCCTAAAACTAATAGGATTATAAGGCTAATATCTAGAATTTCGGTTATGTCCTTTTATTATGAGTTATTATGCTTAATATTATAAGGTTATTTTTGTAAACCAACATTATATTCGTCTTTTATAATAATTAATCTCTATGTACGTGTCTCGCACGTGTAACAATAGGCGTGCGTAATAACTAACATAAAATTTGTGAATATACTGATTACCAGGAAAGTGTTAATGTCATGCACCTTATGATACAAAAGATTGCTATTACTAGCTAATTTATTTATTTTTTCACTATACTTTTCTTAATTAAATAGAGAAAATGGACAAGGAAGACTTTCATGCACATAACTTAATAGATTGAATCATGAAAATTTGCTTCGTTTTGTGTCTTTTAACTGTACGAAGGAGGAGAAATATTCGGTCTCATATAGTCAATATGTGAAACTTATGTTGCGTGTTTCTTAGATTTTTTTCTTGTGTGTTTCTTGTGTATTGACTTGAATTAATTTGTTTATTACTTTTGGCACGTGTGTCCAAATCCAATTCCATTACACTGCGCGAAATACCTGCAATATATAAGTAAAAGTTGTAAAATATTATGTAATAGCTGAAAATTAATATTTTTACACTAACATTAGTTGAAATAACACAAACCATTAATCTCTAAAGATATACAATTTAAACATAATACTACATCAATGTAAAAGACTTTGATATCTAAAACTAAAAACTACGCCGAAAAATAAAGAAGTACGACACAAAAATAATTACAATAAAAGTTAAGATGTTATTGTTTTTCTCTCTAATTCATATACATGACCCTAAAGCATTACTCAATTACGAAAAACGGGAACTTACTCAATTACAAAAAAAGGGAACAATAGAGAGAACTAATAATACCTTTGGAGAAAATTACTCTGTTCTACACCAAAACCTTTAGAGAACAATGAACAATGTGGGATAATATCATCTTTTATAGGAATAACTGGCTTATTCTTTTCCTACATGGATTCGTGCAATTAAGCTGAATTCTATGGGAGAAGATTAAATAAGAAAAAATATTGTTGTCAAAAAAAGAAAAGGCTACCAAAAAAAAGTTGGTTGTGAATAAGCTGAATTCTATGGGAGAAGATAAAATAAGAAAAAATATTGTTGTAAAAAAAAGGAAAAGGCTACAAAAAAAATTTGAGCTATATAGAAACCAAATCGGTCATATATCCAACAAAAAGTAGGCCATATATTGTCCAACAAAAAGTAGGATATAAGAAGTATGCCGCAAAGAAAAAATATTTGATCCAAAGTCAGCTATGTAGCATTAATATATGCGTAGTTTAAATGAAAAGAAAAATCAGCCTAAAGTAATTTACAATTATATTCTTAAATTATATGAATAATTAATGTCATAGAAGTCGATCAATATTTCAAGATTATTTTAGTCGTTTAACATTTAGCATAAATTATTCGTATTTTTATAATAAATATATATATACATATTAATCGAGGTGCTAGTAAGAATTTGTTTTTTGCTATTCCACCCAACATTCGACCTCTTTTACTAACACAACTTTACCTATTTTACCTGCAAAAGATCAACAGTGCAACAAAGAAAGCTGGTGGGCAAGATGGGTTCACAATACCATAGCCTAAAAAGGCTCGTCACTACTTACTTGCAGAGACAGACGCCTCATCTCAATTATGGTTGAACTTGAGAACCCCTCTTCTCTTCCCCCTCCTTCTGATTCCCTACAGCCGCAGCCTCCACCGTCTGATCCAATTCCTATTCCTCCATCACAACCATCAGATCCAACAACAACCCCACTTCCTCAAACTGGGTTCAATCCCAGCAGAAGTAAGTGTAAGATTTGTAGAATCTAATTTGCCTTATATTATTTTAATTGTTGTACTGTGGGTCTTAAGGAATGGATATAGAGAATTTTTAAGCCAACCCAATTAATTCTTCCTTTTCCCTGAAAAAAAAAACCCTTCATATATTCCTGCCATCATTCTAAAGGGTAGATTTTATTTTCTCTTTTTCTTTGATCTTTTTAGTCGTAATAGAAACTTATGTGAAATTTTCTACAAATTACTTCGTATTGGAATGAACGGGTTTGAAGATCCAGGAAGATGTTCAAGATTTAATATATGTATATAGAAAGTAATATTTGACCTATATACACAGTATAATTTTCTGGCGAAGGGCGTTCAATTAACCACTATTTGCCGACAGTTGTGGAGCGTGGAGCTAAGTCGAAGAAAGGGGGTTCAATTAAATTCCTTGTGTCGAAAAATTACACTGTGCAAATGGGGCAAAAACCTTTCTTTTTGTTATATTTAAACGGTTGAATCCCCTAGACGTACGGAAAAATTCTAGTAAAGTGGCAAAGGGGTTTAGAAATTGCTTTAGGTCATAAATTGATATCCCAGGGGACACTCTTAATATTTTTTTAATCCCCTCTTATAAATTCCTAGCTCCGTCACTGTCCGCCCTGGTCCGAATAAAATGACTGATATAAAGGAATTATATTTTTGCCCATTATTTTTGATATAATGCTTAGGATTTAATGTTTGTTGACACTATGGATGAAAGTTTTCAGCTTTAGTTTGAAAGTAATCTGATATGGTGATGGTGAGGAAAGGGATGTAATTGGTGAAATTTCATATGTCTATTTACATCCTCACGTTTGTCAAAATTACGCATTGAGTCTTGCTAATTGTTCATAGTAATATCTTTGGGAAGTACCTTACATAGTTTCCGGTTATTTAAGGACTAGTGATTAGAATCAGTGTTTTAAAAGGCGTTTTCGGGGCGAGCCCTGGGACTAGGCGCACCAAAAATGCCCCGAGGCGATGGTGTGGGGCGAAAGTCTCAAGAGGCGTACGCCCAGCAATTCGTGGTATACGCCCAGGCGTTTGAGGTGAGTTTTTGTAGTGAGGCGTAAGCCCCAGAGACTTTTTCAAATTAAAACAAAATTTATTGAATAAGTCCTTCATATAATACCCAAATTCTCAAAAGCCAGCTTGTAATTACTCAAAAGTTTTAAAAAGGAACTGAAATGTATTAAATTTAAAAATGAAGACCTGTTTTATTGATTGAAGCCCTAAAATATGGCATTTCCCAATTCTTTATCTTGTCCGCTAGTGTGCTAATATCTTCCAAAAGCAACGAATATTCAATTTGTTTTCTTACAAATACAAAGAAAACTACATTCTCCTTCGTAGCAGCAAGTTCAAAGTTCAAATTGCAGGTTAGTCATCCTTTTTGTTCCTCCATGTAGAAAACTTTATTCTTTTCGACTCAAGTTACTTGTGCTTGTAAGTAGCATATAATATATTGTTTTGACAAGTTACTTGTGCTTCTAAGTAGCGTATAATAGATTGTTTTGACTAATTTTTTGTAGGGATTGAACACTATATATTTATATTTTTTTTATTTTTATGCAATTTTACCTGTTTATAAATATTTATTGTAATTATATTATTTTATAAAATATTAAAAATCAAATACCTATGTGCTTACGCCCGTGTTTCGGGGCTTATGAGAGCGAGGCATATGTAAAACATCTCGCGTTATACCCACGGCTTTTAAAACACTGATTAGAATGTCTTGTTTGTTAACGGGATTGGAATTTTTAGCTTCAGTTTGAAAACTACCTAATTGGTGTACCGGGATTTTGTTTTCCTCTGAATTGGCAATGGAGAAGAGGAATGTAATTGTATGATCTTGGATGTATTACATCATTGTGTTTGCCAAATTTTGCATTATTGTTTTTAACTACAGTAATTTTGTAATCTTATAATGTTATTAATTGTTTATCTTTTTATATGCCAGTAGGAAATATAGACAACCTCTGGTGCTAGAAAACCTAATCTTTTATGATATTGGACCGACATGGGCTTAAATGAAGCAACATGGCCAGTGAGGATTCATATAGCCGGCCTCAACTTGTTTGTGATTGATGTGTCGTTGTTATTGTATCTCTTTTGGCTATTCTTTTTCCTATTAGTTGCTTTTGTTTCTCTTTTGTACCTGAGATACTTTAGGGGTTTCAAGCCAGAAACAATGTTCATTAACAATAAACTAAAGATTTGTCTGTTTTATTTTCTATTTCTCCTTTTCTCGGGAGGGTCGGAGGTGGGTTGAGATATTAATCAAAGAATGAACATTGCAATAATATGTCACTTCTTGCTTATCAGTTTGTCTCTTGAACACTTTGTCTTCCAATGAGATATGACAGACAAATAATATCACCTCCAAGGAATTCGGTGACTGTGTAATTGTTGTTCGAAATGTTTGTGCCCAAAAGAAATTATTTTGCGTTAGATTAGGCATAAAGGAGAGTTAGATTTGTTTAATCTAACATGTGCTGTTTCTTCTTGGATATTACAGTGATTGGTATCATCAGAAGGAAGGCCATGATAAAAGACTTAGCTGCTATATACCACGCAGAGTGCCTTGCATATTGTCAAGAACTTTTGGAACTTCAAAAGAAAGTGGAAGAGGTTAGAAATATAGTCATGTAACTTTGTTTATTTCACTTTGATGGATGCCCCTGCTTTCACTTGTAATCTTGTGAAATCCCAACTTTTATGGAATAATTGAAACCTATTATTTAGACTCAGTATATAATTCATGAGATTAATATTTAGCATCAGTATAACATGGTCTTAACAGTGATGTTATGCTTGTAAATTTTCTTGTCTTTCTCGAACTAGAGGCTCTTTGCAGTTTTATTTTTACATTTTAGCAAGATGGGTGTGAGTTGTTTTCATGTGCAAACTCTTGTATATGTTGTTGTCCTGGTCCATAATTGCTGTGTTTTGATTATCAATCTATTATGATGTTTGACTTGCAATTCTGCTTTTCGTTAGACGGTCTTTATTTGCTAGAATGGTGTTCCTGGCTCCGCCTTTTTTCCCTAGCTGTAGATGTACTATGGTGTTCCTGGCTCTGCCTTTTTTCTTGTGATCTTGATTTAAAGATTTTCCAGCGACATTGTCGAAAACAAAAAATGGTATACGTACATTGCCGAGAAGTATATACCATCATCAGAGAAAAGAGAGGACTTAGGGAATCGTGGTTGGAAATTCTAAGAGAAGGATCTGGTACTAGTATATGTGTTAATAATGAGCAGATGATGTTTTTAACCATATGATAATAGATGAACTATAATTGAAAGAAGAGTACAACTGAAGGGGCTTAGATAAGAAGCTTATGAGAAGAAGATGCAAGTGTTTTATTCTGTCCAAGAAAAGGAGAACTTTCCCATTTAAATGAACATGCAGGTCGCCAAAGTTGTAGATTCTTTTTCTAGTAGTACAAACCAGCTCTAATGCTCTTAACAACTCTAACAGTATAATAAATATCAAACACCTTAACTCCTAATTAAAGTCTGTCTTTTTTAGGCCTTATTTGTTCTTACCTCGATAGCTACTCTTCTATCTCAATTGTTCTCTATAACTTTTTTCAGTTCCAGTTTCTAGTACAATGCTTGCTTGTTTTGTAAATTAACAAATGACATATGCGTGTGGAAAAGCTCCAAGATAATATTTCCTTGTTTCTTGCTTTTGATATATCCATTATCATAATAACCTTTCTTTTTCCTTCCAAATGCTTTCAGTCATTGATTGATGCCAAAACTGCAGAAGATTCAAGGAGAGAAACGATGAGGCCCCCAAAACGTATGAAGAAAGCTCGTTAGCATCTAATGTAAGATATGCTTGTGCTCTATTCTATGCGTTCTTGAAAACTTCTCTCTTTCCTTTTTTACATTAGCAATCTGGAAAACTGTCGTCTACTGATTCCAGAAAGCCAAAAGTTTGTTAAACGTATCTTCTCTTCTTCTTTTTATCTAAATTGGATGAACTAACTTGATAACATTATATATTATGAACGCAGGGGATGCATTTTCGGAATTTTTGTCATTCAGTTGGGAGCCACAGCTTAGTTCCTGATCAAGCAATGGACTCTGCATATATTACAAACCATACTATATCGCTGGAACCACGATGCAGAATTTCCGTTTAATCGTATAGCTCACAGTCACACAGCTACTCTATTTGTAGCCAGTAGAGTTTGATTTGTTGTACAGTTATATGCAGAATGTAACCTTGTAACTGTATTGGGTGGAAAACTTGAAAAATAGCATTAATTGGTAATGTTTGGCTGTTAAATGTCTACAGCAAACACTACCACATAAACTGAAAAAGGTTGAGAAAGAATATCTATTATTCTTTCTTTTTTTTTGCTTTAAGATTCCGGTGTCTGAAATTCATTAACTAGCCTTATTAATTTGGATTTGTACTGGGTAGGTCCATTAAGGGGGGCGAAAGGTTTTCCATTTTCAAAGCTCGAAAACAATGTCAGTATTTCTGAATATATACATATCGAGTAACACAAAATACATCAAATGAATAGTGGGTAATATTGATAAGATTAAGACCTAAATTTCTCCCTATTTTGTCACCTCCATCTATGAAACTTTCTTGTGTAATCATAATTGTATATTAGAAGAATTAAATCAAAATAATTGTGCAATCAAAAAGTTTTAATCAAGCTATGAGCAGGAGCAGATGGTTTTGAGTGTCTTTTAATCAAGGGTTGACTTAATAGGGTCTTGAATAAAACCATGAATTTTACCTTCTTTTTAATTTGAATATATGAATGGAAATGCTAGTCAACATACGTCGAGAATTGTCTAAAATTCTTCTTTCACCTGTTTCATAATACTATTTCAGAAAAGGCCCTTATGCTATAGTCAACATTTCCAAAGCAACACAAGGATTATGACAATTGCTTTGCTTTCTTTTTTCTTGAAAATTCTTGCTATAAAACTAACAGAATGACCAAACCAAACTTCATTCCATGTAAAAACTTACATTTGCAAATAGCAAAAACACTAGATACAAGGGTGGACAACGTTCGGCATGATACTATACTTTCTGTTATTACAAAACCTGACAGTATAAGAGAGGCTAACTTGTACGGTAAGGTGCAAGTGCACTCGACTCTGATCTGCACTGCACCTGCTGCCTCTTAATGTTATCATAACCAGCCACAACACGAGAAGGAAGAAGATGGAAGTCGACCTGTTTGACGTATGTATTCAACATGCTCTGTAGTTTTTTCAGCTTGCTGATTTCTTCTAGCTTCAGCTGCAGCACGCTTTTCTTCTGATCTTTGTCTTGCCATCGCAATCTTCTTCACCATCTTTGCTTGAGCTTGTGCTCTCATTTGTTCAACTTGTGCCTGAATAATACATACAATGATGCAAAATAACATGAATATTTTCCAGTAAACTGAGCCTTGATCGTTAACTCAAGTGGTAGCAGTTTAATATGACATTAAATGGCCTCAGTATATGTGCATGAGTAGGGTTGGTTCAATTTCTAGGAGGTGTCTCACTTGCAGAGTTTTATGTACAACCATCCATAATCTACTTCAGATCGATTAAAACACGTCAAAAATTCTCCAAAAATGAGGAATTTTAATCATGGTAGAACATAAATAGAAGTATATGGATAATAAGATGTACCTCTATTTTCCTCATCTCTGCTTCTAGCTTTGCTTTCTGCTGGCTTTCCCAAGCTTGGATTTTTATCTCTTCACGCTTATATCTGGAAGATCAACGATCTTTCTGTTAATTCATCATTTAACAGTAGCACATGGGTTTAAAAATCTGTTTGATATTGGCGCAAACCTTGCAGAGTGCTTTGACTTTTCAGCTTCCTCCCAAGCAGCTGCCCTTTTAGCATATTCCATCCGTGCAACCTCAGCAGCTTCAGCCTCGCTTTTATCCTTCTCATCTTTGCTCGCCCAAGCAGCTATATTCATTTTACCAAGTTGGACACCAAGGGCTACAATCTCTTTTCTTGTCTTCATCTTTAATTCTTCCTCCGACAATTCTTTTTTATTGTTTTCTGTTGAATTTTGAGAAGCATTGTCAATGCAATTCTCTGTAGGCGTTGGCGCTGGTTCTCCTCTACGAGGTGTAGATGGGATTGAAGACGTAGGGCTGCGGATTGGCGTCGTTGCATCGATAGGTGTAGCCGTTCTTGAAGGCTCTTGACTTGGAATAGGAGTCATTTCTGTTCCCATGTCTCTCATCGAGACTGATCTTATTGCGGGGAAAACTGCATCAATGTTCAAACAAACAGTTTACATCAGCACAGTATTATCAATGACCTATATAAGAGGGAAATCATCAACTTAGTCAACATATCAATCTGAATGTAGTGTATGGCAGCGGCAGAGCTAGAAGCATAAATACGGGTTAAGCGGAACCCAATAGCTTTTGCTCAAATATTGTTTGTGTATTACAAAAATTACTAAATATCAACAAATATTAAATTTAGAACCCAGTTATTAGTACTTGAAGTCGTCATTCTAAAATCTAGAACCCATAATGTTGAAATCCTGACCTCGCATCTGGTCGATAGGAACTTCATCACAGTTCACTAATGGCACAATTTTCAGCTCTATCCCACCCGATAACCTTCGTTAATTTTTAGCAGACTTCATAACCAGTTTTTATGTACCTCAACAGAAGTATACTCACTCAAGTAAATCATACAAACAGACGGCCCAAGAAAAGACTGGTTATTGTATTGGTTAAAGGTCGGCAGCTAGCCAGACCATCTATAGTGTGAACGGAACGATAATGTATGTCCTTTGGCACATACCAGACAACAAACTTTCCTAATGCACCAATTGTACTTGACACTATGATAACCGTCGTTCTTCACAACCACCTGAGGTCGTAGGATTGGCAGTGCTCCATCTGAAAATCCTATGCATTGATCTAAACATACGCCTTTGCATTGCATAAGGTAAGTCGTTAGATGCCTACAGAAAATGATCTGACAATTCTGCATGCCTCTATGGATGCATCAAAATTCTGCTTGAGGCACACAATGTCCATTACACTCCAACCTAACATGTTAGTAGGACGGCCAATAGTTCATCTGAAAACCCCAACACCTCACCCTCTCTCCTACTACTTTTCTGCTCTGCTCCTCCCCCGGTGAAGGTATAAAACTTAAGGAATCTAAAATCAACATTTAGGAACAAAAGAAGCCATAATGTACCTGTTCTATCTTCTGTTAAACCCTTTGTACAAGAAGAATCCCCATTGACCACCTCGGTCAAATCCTTACTTTCAGGGCAAAGATCAAGTGACACGGTATTCACACCATTTCCTTGACTATGAGAACCAGGTTGATCAAAAGCAAACTTCTCGGGCACTATCTGATATGCAGGTTGACAAAAATCAACCTTCTTAACTGCTAACTTACTTTCATAACCACTAGATTCCGGAGCAACTTTAACTATGCTCGTGGCAGGCCCCCGGTTTGCTTGGTTCTGTAATTGAACCTTCTTGGAATGATTGGCTTGCACATTTTGCCTATTGATTATCCACTTCTCTGCGTCGTTCCACTTGGAAGACATGGGCCGTGAAAACGACCTTGCTATCATGGAATGGTGGTGCATTGATCTCTCCCCTTTATGAAACTCAAAGCTGGATGTACTATCATAATCAAGACTCTCATCTTCGCATCCTTTAACTGGATGAACTGAACTAGAATTTCCACCATCCATCTTGGAATATTGCTGCCTTTTCAAACGAGCTGCTTCCACATTTTCTTTTTGCATCTCATCGCTTTGCCTAGAATTTGGCAATGAATTTCCAGTAGCTTCTAAATTGCAATCTGCACAATAAAAATGCAGTTCCTCAGGTAAGTGAAAAGTGCTTCTAAACATATTTCTTCTCCTAGCAACTCAACACAAATCCAATATGAGTTACTGTGGAACATATTTTTACATTATCACGTTACAAAAAGCTAATTACAGGTAACTGCAACTGAAAAATAAATTAAGCAAGAACTGTTTTATAGTTTAAACTATTAGCGCATATATCTTAAATCTTATAATTAGACCCTTACAAGATATATATACTCCATCTGTTTCAATTTATATAACACAATTTCCCTTATTAGTCCGTTCTAAAAAGAATGACATATTTCTATATTTGAAAATAATTTAACTTTAAACTTTTCATTTTCCCTAGTTAACCTTTAAAAGTTTTTATAGCCACGCAAATGTTATGGCCCCACAAAACTTTTACTCTTTATACTTTAAAGAGCAAGTTTCAAAAATTTCTTTTTTTCCTTAAAATCCATGTCGAGTCAAAGCATGTTATATAGGTTGAAACAGAGAGAATACTAACCTAGAAGCACATATCCAAGCTACAAGTTTCTCATGCTGCATAAAGGAGGAAATGACAAAAAAGGTCCCTTATGTTTAGGATAGGTGTAAAATAGTCCGTTAAATATACCCTGAACAGTTTAGGTCCTTTAAATTTGCAGCAGTTTTAGTCTCCATCAAATATTTAGCAAACTATGGTTGTTAGATTTAACAGAAACTGTGAAAAAAAGTGGGATGCGACAATTCACTAAAATGTTCAATCTTCCACTAGAGAAGAGGGTTTATTGTAAACAGACACTGTATCTCCACCAGCTGGGATAAGGCGTGCGTACACACTAAACTCTCCGGACTCAACTATGTGGCATTACACTGGGTAAGTTGTTGTTCAAGCTTCCACTAGATTTAAAGCTAACAAAAAATTATTTCAACATCACTAAATTTGAATGAAGAAATTTAACATACATTCATCCTCAAAGTCTCCACTTTGGGTAGCCAACAAACTGTTTTTGACAAACTCAGAATCCTCAAGCCTAGCAGGAGAAGTTCTTGAAGAATTACTATTTGATCCTTCTTTCTTCTTCTGATTGTGAGCTCCTATTAGCTTCATCCTTAACTTACTTGGAGATAATATACCATTCTGCAAGAAACAAACCAAAAAAAAAAAAAAAAAAGCAAATTTACATCATATAAAGCAATTTTAGAAACACCCACCTTAGAATTTTTCAAAAAGATTCAAACTTTATAACCAAATCCTTAGAAGAAGCTAATTGAAAAACTTTCACATTGAGTTAGAAACATAATTCTTGACAACCCCTTTAAACCCCATATCAACATATCATTTTTAAAAGCACAAATAAAGACAAAAAAAAGTACATTAAGAAATGGAGTTAGTACCTGCACTTTGTGAATCCTCTCGTACTCCATTTAGATTGTCTCTCTATATCTTCTAAGCTACTGTGTGTGTGTGTGTGTGTGTGTGTGTGTGTGTGTGTGTGTGTGAGAGAGAGAGAGAGAGAGAGAGTTTCTCTTCTTTTCTGCTGTGGAATTGCTGACTGCAGAGTGTGTGTTTTTGTTTTGTAGAGGGTGGGAGTTGTAAAATTAAAGCTTGGGGTTGGCGATTTTTTGCCGATACTTTGACCTTTGACTGGCTGTGATGTTGTTTGTCTCGGCCGATTAGTTTTCCCCTTTTAGTACTCTTTTTGAAAAAGAAATGCATTTAAAATAAGTTCTACATTTCACACTTGCCTTGAGAAATTGCCAAAGACACGTGTAAATATAGCACGGGCTAGCTAGCATTCAAACTTGTAATTGAAAAATAGTCATCATTTGTAAAGTTATTAAAAAATAATCACTATTTTGCTGCAATACGGATCGGTCCAGCATAATATACTGAAGATTGGTGCACCTGTGTATGAACTTCCAGCATATTATGCTAGAACTCCAACACGCGGAAAGTTCCAGCATAATATACTGGAGATTGGAGCACCTGTGTATGAACTTCTAGCATATTATGCTGGACCGATATATTATACTGAAATATTTTTCGGATTTTGAACAGTGTTTTCGTTCAAATTTATCTTTACATGAAAAGTGGCTAAATTTTGATTACTTTTAAAATTGTGGTTCTTTTTCAATTACCACTTGTAAATCTTGCTATTTTTGAATTTCTCTCCAGACTCATAGCAATATACTAGTAAGGGATACCCCATGTTGTGCAGGGCCCAATAACACTATATTTAAGTTGTACAAATTAGTATGTGTAAATTTTATTCTATAAAATTTTACTTACAATGTCAAGTTTTTAAAATAGTTAAATAGTTACGGATGGTTTCTTAGATGATACTATCTTTCGTTCAAAATAAGTGCTTCTAAGTTTTTGACACACCTATTAAGAGAATCATTTAATAGCATTATCATTTATATCTTCTAAATTACTCTTTGAATATTCTCATATTTTGTAGATCATTTATTGGATCAAGGATAGATTTGGAAATATATTAATTAATGCCTTCTTGATTTTTCAAAGCCATAATTATTTTTGCAAAATTAATTTAGCTAAAGTAAAACGTATTTTCGATCATAGGAAAGTCCATGAAAATTACTATGTCTCACGATCCAAAACCTAACCCGTCGTTATGGCGCCTATCGGTGGTACTAGGCAAGCCGACCTTCCCAAAAATACTTCCAAACTAAATATAAAAGTAAAGTAAAGCTTTCCATATCAGGATTTTTTCATAAAATCAAAGTTGAACTCAATATAGAATCAAAATGCGAAAACCAGCCCCAAACATCGGGGTGTCACTAGTCATGAGCGTCTAAGTATTTAAAACTATTACAATCAATGTCTAGATATCAGTACAAAACGGAAACAAATATGGAAGGAGTAACATGGCCCTGCGAACGCTGGCAGCTACCTTGCAGTCTCCGAAACTCAAACAGGCTTGGACTCAACAATCTCCGTGCTCAGACACACCTGGATCTGTACATGTAGTGCAGGGTGTAGTATGAGTACAACCAACTCAGTAAGTAATAAAAATAAATAAGGAACTGAGAAGCAGTGACGAGCTATATAGTGCAGTTCATTTTAAAAGTTTTTAGTAAAGAGTGAACATGCTTTCAAATCCTGTGGTATAAGTCAAATCAGTTCGCGCTCATGTAAAACAGATATGAATCTTCCAGAAATTTCACAACAACAACAGATAACAACTAAATGCAACAATAAATAAAAGCAAGTATAGCCTCTCAAGGCAGCAGTCACCCAACCCATCTCAATAGCTCACACTCTCGGCTCTCAGCCCTCAATACACACTCTCAATAGGTACCTGCGCTCACTAGGGGTGTTCAGACTCATGAGGGACTCCTACAACGCAAGCGCTATAATCCGCACGGACAACGGACGAGCTATAATATCATATCTGGATCCTCACGGACAACTCACGTGCTGGATGGACAACTCACGTGCCATAGTATAAACATAAGGATTCGCATGAACAACTCACGTACCATAGAACAATACCTCACAACCAGGCCATCGGCCTTACTCAGTGATGAACCTCTCTAGTCTCATAGCTCTCAATAAAGAAAGAAAAAATAACCCAAATCAAAGTGTTAAAGTATATCATCAGGGAAAATAGCAGAGACTGAGGTAAACATGTACAAGAAACACTATGACTGAATATAACTACCAAAAGCAGGAATATAGCCTAAGCATGATTTCTAACATGAAAGGCAGTTAAATTCTAGTAGACAGGAATGCATATGAACACAAATAAAGGCTATTAGACTTCACGGTCTCCCGGGATGGACCAAGTCTCGATCCCTCACGGCGTACATCCACACGCCCGTCACCTAGCATGGGTGCCACCTCCAAACAGTCACATTATACCAAACTCCGATTTTCATACCCTTAAGACCAGAATCTAGCCATAAGCAATAAAATACAATCAATATGAGCTAAAGGAATGAATCCCATTAAGAAAATATCAATTTATAGGCCAAATCTCGAAATTCATTCAAAATCGGCCCCCGGGCCCACGTCTCGAAATCTGACAAAAGTCACAAAACCCGAAAGTCCATTCACTCCCGAGTCTACCCATACTAAATTTATTAAAATCCGACCTCATTTGGTCCCTCAAATTCCCAAATTACTCTCTCCAAAATCCCAAGCCCTAACCCCCAATTTTCACTTCAAAACCCCACTAATTAGGTGAGAAATCAACGGAAAAACACCATAGCTAAGGATAATTAGGCTCAAGGAACTTACCTCAATGATAACCCTCAAATTTCCTTCCAAATATCATTCCAAAAGCTCCAAAGTCCGTGTTCCAAATGGTGAAAATGAGGAAAAATCTCGAAGTCCCCATTTTATACTTTCTGCCCAGCAAAACCGCACATGCGGTCTCTTTTTCCGCTTCTGCGATGCCTCACATGCGAAATTTCCATCGCAGGTGCAGAACTCACTTAGGAGCCCAGGTTCCGCACTGTGGCCAAATCTCGCGCCTGCGGAAGCGCACTTGCGCATCACCCTCCGCTTCTGCGAAACCTGCCAAAATCCCCATTTCCGCATCTGTGCCCCAAGTCTCGCACCTGCGGGCTCGCAGATGTGACAACCTTCTACGCACCTGCGATTCCAGTCCAGGTCCTCCATGTCCGTATCTGCGGCTTACTAAGCGCACCAAGGACCTCGCACATGCGGCTCCCCCTCCGCGGGTGCGGAAATACTAGTAGTAGCAGCTTCAGCTGCATTTTCCAACTTCAAACAATCCGTTAACCACCCAGACTCACCCCGAGCCCCTTGGGACATCGACCAAACATACCAATAAGTCATATATCAACATACAAACTTAGTCGAACCTTCGAAACACTCAAAACAATATCAAAACACAAAATTACCCTCGGATTCAAGCCTAAGAACTTCTAAACTTTCAAATTCGACAACTGATGCCGAAACCAACTAAACCACGTCCGAATGACTTCAAATTTTATATACACGTTACAAATGACACCACGAACCTACTCCAACTTCCTAAAATTTATTCCGACCCCGATATCAAATTTTCCACAGCAGACCGAAATCGCCAAATTTCCAACTTTTGCCAATTCAAGCCTAATTCCACCACGGACCTGCAAATCATATTCCGGACGCGCTTCTAAGTCCAAAATCACCTAACAAAGCTAATGGAACCATCCGAATTCAAATCCGAGATCGTTTATACATAAGTCAATATCCGATTGACCTTTCCAATTTAAGCTTTTACTTTAGAGACTAAGTGTCTCATTCCACTTCGGACCCAAACCAACTATATCAGTATATCATAATATAGCTGAAAAGCATAAAAGGAAGCAGAAATGAGGAAAACTGGACTATAACTCTCGAAACGACCGGCCGGGTCGTTACATCATCCCCCTCTTAAACAACCGTTCGTCCTCGAACGGATCTAGAAATATACCTGGAATCTCGAATAGGCATGGATATCTGTTCCGTATATCCCGCTCGGTCTCCTAGGTGGCCTCCTCCACAAACTGACCTCTCCACTGCACCTTCACTAAAGCTATGTCCTTTAACCTCAACTTCCAAACCTGCCGATCCAAAATGGCCACCGGCACCATATCATAAGTCATATCACACTCCAACTGAACCGTGCTGAAATCCAAAACATGGGATGGATCTCCAATATACTTCCGGAGCGTGGAAACATGAAACACTGGATGCACACTCGACAAGTTGGGTGGCAAGGTAAGCTTATAAGCCACATCCCTTATCCTCTGAAGCACCTCAAAAGGCCCAATGAACCGGGGGCCTCATAAGCACCTCATAACACCCTTCATGGGTGATACCTTCAGCAAAACCTTCTCCCCAACCATAAAAGACACATCACAGACCTTCCTGTCCGCATAGCTCTTCTTCCTAGACTGCGCCGTGCGAAGCCGCTCCTGAATCAATTTCGACTTATCTAATGCATCCTGGACCAAGTCTGTACCTAAGAGCTTAGTCTCACCCGGCTCAAACCATCCTACAAGAGATCTACACCTCCTCCCGTATAAAGCCTCGTACGGAGCCATCTGAATACTCGACTGGTAACTATTGTTATATGCAAACTCCGCGAGCGGCAAAAACTGATCCCATGAACCCCCAAAGTCAATGACACAAGCGCGCAACATGTTCTCCAATATCTGAATAGTGTGCTCGGACTGCCCGTCCATCTGAGGGTGAAAAGTTATGCTCAACGCAACCCGAGTACCCAACTCTCGCTGCAGGCCCTCCAAAACTGCGATGTAAACTGAGTTCCTCTATCTGAAATGATTGAAACTGGAACACCATGCAGCCGAACAACCTTTCGGATATAAATCTCAGCCAACCGTTCTGAAGTGTAAGTAGTTCCAACTGGAATGAAGTGCGCGGACTTGGTCAGCCGATCCATAATAACCCAAATAGCATCGAACTTCCTCGAAGTCCGTGGGAGCCCAACTATGAAGTCCATGGTGATTCGCTCCCACTTCCACTCTAGGATTCTAACCTCTGAAGAAAGCCACTCGGTCTCTGACATTCATACTTAACTTGCTGACAGTTGAGACACCGAGCCACAAACCCAACAATATCCTTCTTCATCTGCCTCCACCAATAGTACTGCCTCAAATCTTGGTATATCTTCGCGGCACCCGGATGGATAGAATATCGCGAGCTGTGGGCCTCCTCAAGAATCAACTCCCTGAGCCCATCAATATTAGGCACACATATCCGGCCATGCACCCTCAACACGCTGCAATCACCAATGGTCACATCCCTAGTATCACCTCGCTGAACCCTCTCCCAAAGAACGAGCAGGTGGGGGTCATCATACTGACGCTCCCTGATGCGGTCATAAAGAGAAGACCTGGAGACCACACAAGCCAAAACCCGACTCGACTCCGAAATATCCAATCTAACAAGCTGGCCCGCTAAGGCCTGAACATCCAATGCCAAGGGTCTCTCTGCTGGTGGAAGATATGCTAAACCCCCCAAACTCTCCTCCCGGCGACTCAAAACATCGGCCACCACATTGGCCTTCCCTGGATGGTACAAAATAATGATATTGCAGTCCTTAAGAAGCTCCAACCATCTCCGTTGATGCAAGTTAAGATCCTTCTTCTTCAACAGATACTGCAAACTCCGGGGATTAGTATAGATTTCACAATGAACCCCATACAAATAATGACGCCAAATCTTCAAGGCGTGAACAATGGCTGCTAACTTAAGATCATGGACAGGATAGTTCTTCTCATGGGTCTTCAACTGGTGCGAGGCATAGGCAATCACCCTACCCTCCTGCATCAGAACGCATCCAATACCTACCATCGAGGCATCACAATACACGGTATAAGAACCCGAAGCTGATGGCAGAACTAACACTGGAGTTGTGGTCAAGGTAGTCTTGAGCTTCTGGAAGCTCTCCTCACACTCATCCGACCACCTGAATGGAGCACTCTTTTGGGTCAATTTGGTAAAGGGCAATGCAATAGATGAAAATCCCTCCACAAAGCGACGGTAATAACCTACCAAACCAAGAAAGCTCCTAATCTCCGTGGCTGAGGACGATCTAGGCCAACTCCGCACCGCTTTTATCTTCTTCGGATCCACCTGAATACCTTCACTAGACACCACGTGCCTCAAGAATACATAAAGCTCCTCATCCCTCAATCTCTGCAATATAACCCTCAAATGTTGAGTATGCTCATCCTGGCTACGAGAGTACACCAGGATGTCATCAATGAATACAATAATGAATAAGTCTAGATAGGGCCGGTACACGCTGTTCATAAAATGCATGAACGTTGTTGGGGCATTGGTCAGCCCAAAAGACATCACCAAGAACTCATAATGGCCATAACGTGTCCTGAAAGCTATCTTAAGAATATCCGAATTCCGAATATTCACATGGTGATAACTGGACCTAAAATCAATCTTGGAGAACACCCTATTTCCCTGAAGCAGGTCAAATAAATCATCAGTACGAGGCAAAGGATACTTGTTCTTGACAGTGACCTTGTTCAACTGCCTGTAATCGATACACATCCTCATGGAACCATCATTTTTCTTTACAAATAGAACCGGTGCATCCTAAGGTGACACACTAGGCCGAATAAACCCCTTATCAAGGAGTTCCTGAAGTTTTTCCTTCAACTCCTTCAACTCCGCTGGTGTCATACGATACGGTGAAATAGAAATGGGTTGAATGCTCGGCACCAAATCAATACCGAAGTCAATATCCCTGTCAGGCGGCATGCCCAACAAGTTTGCACGAAACACATCCGGAAAATCACGTACCACCGGAACAGAATCAATGGCAGGAGTCTCTGCACTAACATCCCTCACAAATGCCAAATAAGATAAGCAACCCTTCTCAACCATATGCTGAGCCTTCAAATATAAAATCACCCTACTATGTATATAATCTATAGAACCGCTCCACTCAACCCTCGGAAACCCCGATATCACCAGCGTCACGGTCTTTGCGTGACAATCTAGGACAACATGACATGGAGATAACCAATCCATACCCAATATCACATCAAAGTCAACCATACTGAGCATCAAAAGGTCCACTCGGGGCTCCAGACCCCCAATAGTCACCACACATGACCGATATGCGCGTTCTACAACAATAGTATCGCCCACAGGAGTAGATACATGAACAGATGAAACTAAATACTCACAGGGCATATCCAGAAAATGGGCAAAATACGAGAAAACATATGAATACGTGGAACCAGGGTCAAATAATACAGAGGCATCTCTCTGACAAACTAAGACAATACCTGTAATCACAACATATGAAGCAATAGCATCTGGTCTGGTAGGGAGGGCATAGAAACGGGCCTGACCACCCCCTGATCTACCTCTCCCTCTCGGGCGACCCCTAGCTGACTGGGCTCCGCCCCTAGCTGGCTGAGCAGGTGGTGGAGGAACTGGTGCTGGTGTTATCGGTCGAGTACTCCGCTGTGGAGTCCCACCCAATAGCCTAGGGCAATCTCTCATAATGTGACCAAAATCTCCTCACTCGAAACAACCTCCCCCCCTGACGAAACTGCTACTCTTGATGCCCAAAATAACTACCCGAGGATACCTGAGCGGGCGGGGCATGATGAGAACTCTACGCTGGTAGTGCACTGAATGATTACTGGCCCTGCTGATGACTGTGAGAACCATGGCCAGATGATGCACCATGGTAAAATGGCCGAGCTGTCTGAGCCTGTCTGAAATGACGACCTCAATCGTGCTGGAACTTAACCCCAAAAGGAGCACCGCTGAATCCACCCTGACCATGAGGCCTCTTGGCCTCCCTATCAACCCCCTCCTAACTGCGAACCATCTCAATCTGCCGAGCAATGTCGACAACTTCATCAAAGGTAGAACCAGACACCCTTTCTCTGGTCATAAGCAACCGTAGCTGAAAAGTGAGACCATCTATAAACCTCATGATCCTCTCCATATCTATGGGAACCAACCGGATATCATGACGGGCCAACTCCGAGAATCGCATCTCATACTATGTCACAGACATATCACCCTGGCGAAGCTGCTCAAACTGCCTGTGCAGCTCCTCTTTGCGGGACTGAGGCACGAACTTCTCCAATAAAACCACGGAGAACTGCTGCTAAGTAAGGGGTGATGCGCCAACTGGCCTACGCCTCTCGTAAGTCTCTCACCATCTGAGTGCAGCCTCAGAAAACTAAAAAGTAGTGAATGAAACCCCACAAGTCTCCAGAATACCAGCTGTACGAAGTATCCTCTAACGCATGTCCAAGAAGTCCTGGGCACCCTCTCTCTCTGTGCCACTGAAAGGTCGAGGCTGGAGTCTCCCAAACCTCTCCAACCTACGCCGATCATCCTCAGGCATAGCAAGAACCACATAATCCTGAGCAGCTGCAACCGGCTGGGCTGGTGGTGCCTCTGGTGTCTGGAGTCCCTGAACAACCTGCTCGGGTGTGCGAGCGGCGGGAGTCTGAGTGCCTCCCCCGGCCTGAGATGTGGTTGCGGCCGTCGAGATAGAGACCGCCTGAGCAAGGCTGGTACACGCTGTCAGAATCTGAGCCAGGGCCTCGTGGAGGCCTGGAATCACAATAGGCACAGGTGGTGCCTGAGCTGGTGCATCAACAACTGGAACCTGGTCCTGATATGGGACAACTGGTTGATCTGCAGGTACTGCCCCAGCTGATGTACGGGCTGCACCTCTGCCCCTACCATGCCTCTACCGCAGCCTCAACCTCTCGCGGCCCTAACTGGTGGTACTGGTGGCTGGCCCTCCTGACCGGTAGCACGAGTCCTCACCATCTGTGAGAGAATGAAACAACAAGTGTTTAATTAGCAGAATAAACGGATTCGCACGACAAGAATCCAAAAATGTGAAATTTTTCCTAAGGGTTCTGCAGCCTCTCGAAGATTAGTACAGGCGTCTCCGTACCGATCCGCAAGACTCTACTAACACGCTCATGACTCGTGAGACCTATGTAAACTAAAGCTCTGATACCAACTTGTCACGACCCAAAACCTAACCCGTCGTGATGGCGCCTATCGTTGGTACTAGGCAAGCCGACCTTCCCAAAAATACTTCCAAAGTAAATATAAAAGTAAAGTAAAGCTTTCCATATCAGGAATTTTTCATAAAATAAAAGTTGAACTCAATATAGAATCAAAATGCGAAAACCAGCCCCAAACATCGGGGTGTCACTAGTCATGAGCATCTAAGTATTTAAAAATATTACAATCAATGTCTAGATATCAGTACAAAACGAAAAGAAATATGGAAGGAGTAACAAGGTCCTGCGGACGCTGGCAGCTACCTTACAGTCTCTGAAACTCAAACATGCCTCGACTCAACAATTTCCGTGCTTAGGCATACCTGGATCTGCACATGTAGTGCAGGGTGTAGTATGAGTACAACCAACTCAGCAAGTAATAGAAATAAATAAGGAACTGAGAAGCAGTGACGAGCTATACAGTGCAGTTCATTTTAAAAGTTTTCAGTAAAGAGTGAACATGCTTTCAAATCCTGTGGTATAAGTCAAATCAGCTCGCGCTCATGTAAAACAGATATGAATCTTCTAGAAATTTCACAACAATAACAGATAATAACTAAGTGCAACAATAAATAAAAGCAAGTACAGCCTCTCAAGGCAGCAGTCACTCAACCCATCTCAACAGCTCACACTTTCGGCTCTCAGCCCTCAATACACATTCTCAATAGGTACCTGCACTCACTGAGGTGTTTAGACTCATGAGGGGCTCCTACAGCCCAAGCGCTATAATCTGCACGGACAACTCATTTGTTGCACGGACAACTCACGTGCTATAATATCATATCTGGATCCGCACGGACAACTTACGTGCCATAGTATAAACATAAGGATCCGCACGGACAACTGACGTGCTGCATGGACAACTCACGTGCCATAGAACAATACCTCACAACCAGGCCCTCGGCCTTACTCAGTCATGAACCTCTCTAGTATCATAGCTCTCAATAAAGAAAGGAAAAACAACCCAAATCAAAGTGTTATAGTATATCATCAGGGAAAATAGCACAGACTGAGGTAAACATGTACAAGAAACACTATGACTGAATATAACTACCAGAAGCAGGAATATAGCCTAAGCATGATTTCTAACATGAAAGGCAGTCAAGTTCTAGTAGACAGAATTGCATATGAACACAAATAAAGGCTATTAGACTTCACAGTCTTCCGGGAAAGACCAAGTCTCGATCTCTCATGGTGTACATCCACACGCCCGTCACCTAGCATGAGTGCCACCTCTAAACAGTCACATTATACAAAACTTCGGGTTTCATACCCTCAAGACCAGATTTAAAAGTGTTACTTACCATAACAACGTAGAACTTCTACTCCGGAATGCTCTTTCCTCTCGAACCGGCCTCCAAATGACCCGAATCTAGCCACAACCAATAAAATACAATCAATATGAGCTAAAGGAATGAATCCCACAAAGAAAATACCAATTTATAGGCCAAATCCCGAAATTCACTCAAACCCGGCCCCTGGGCTCACGTCTCGAAATCTGACAAAAGTCACAAAACCCGAAATCCCATTCACTCCTGAGTTTACCCATACTAATTCATTAAAATCTGACCTCATTTGGTCCCTCACATCCCCAAATTACTCTCTCCAAAATCCCAAGTCCTAACCCCCCAATTTTTACTTCAAGACCTTACTAATTAGGTGAGAAATCAATGGAAAAATACCATAGCTAAGGATAATTAGGCTCATGGAACTTACCTCAATGATAACCCTCGAATATCCTTCCAAAAATCACTCCAAAAGCTCCAAAGTCCGTGTTTCAAATGGTAAAAATGAGGAAAAATCTTAAAGTCCCCATTTTATACTTTCTGCCCAGCAAAACCGCACATGCGGTCTCTTTTTCCGCTTCTGCGACGCCGCACCTGCGGAATTTCCATCGTAGGTGCGGAACTCATTTAGGAGCCCAGATTCCGCATCTGTGGCCAAATCTCGCGCCTGCGGAAGTGCACCTGCGCATCACCCTCCACTTCTGCGAAGCCTGCCAAAATCACCCTTTCCGCATCTGCGCCCCAGGTCTCGCACCTGCGGGCTCGCAGATACGACAGCCTTCTACGCACATGCGGTTCCAGCTCAGGTCCTCCATGTCCGCATCTGTGGCTTACCAATCTCACCAGGGACCTCGCACCTGCGGCTCCCCCTCCGCAGGTGCGGAAATACCAGTAGCAGTAGCTTCAGCTGCATTTTTTAACTTTAAACAATCCGTTGACCACCCGGACCCACCCCGAGCCCCTCGAGACCTCGACCAAACATACCAACAAGTCATATATCAACATACGAACTTAGTCGAACCTTCGAAACACTCAAAACAACATCAAAACACCAAATTACCCTCCATTTAAGCCTAAGAACTTCTAAACTTCTAAATTCGACAACCGATGCCGAAACCAACCAAACCACGTCCGAATGATCTCAAATTTTATACACACGTCACAAATGACACCACGAGCCTACTTCAACTTCCTAAAATCCATTCCGACCCCGATATCAAATTTTTCACAGCCGACCGAAATCGCCAAATTTCCCACTTTCGTCAATTCAAGCCTAATTCTACTACGGACCTCCAAATCACATTCTGGACGCGCTCCTAAGTCCAAAATCATCTAACGAAGCTAATGGAACCATCTGAATTCAAATCCGAGATTGTTTATATATAAGTCAACATCCGGTTGACTTTTCCAACTTAAGCTTCTACTTTAGAGACTAAGTGTCTCAATCCACTCCGAAACTACTCCGGACCCGAACCAACTAACCCGGTATATCATAATATAGCTGAAAAGCACAAAAGGAAGCAGAAATGGGGAAAACGGAACTATAACTCTCGAAACGATCGGTCGGGTCGTTACACTATATTACTTGTAAGACACCATATAGTGCCTCAAAAGCATATATATATATATATATACACACACACACACACACTAAATAAATATGCTGAAGTTGCATAAATTTTACCATTATGAAGGAAAGAAATATTAGTTTTAATTAACCTAAAAACTATGAAAAAATTATATTTTTATATAACCATATAATGAACTCCCTGTGTTTCAAAAAGATTGACACCTATTAGTCAATTTCAAAAAAATTGGCATCTTCCAATATTTTCTTAATAGGAATCATTTATAGCCATACAAATGTTATAACTGGTTTCAGACTACAAGTTTCAAAAGTTTTACGGCCACACAAATGCAATGGCTTATATAAGACCATATTTTTCAAAAGTCTTCCCTTTTTTATTAAAGGTTGTGTCAAGCCAAAGCAGGATAATCTTTTTGAAATGGAGGGAGTATAGAAATATAATTTTATAACTGTACAATGTATATAATTATATAATCTATATAGTTATAGTATTATATATATCCTCCTAAGTAAGTGGTATAATTATCCTCTTAGATAAGTGGTACGATCATTATTTTATAGTGATGGCTTATCATACCTCACTATAAACTGAAAAAGAATGGGCTATATAATCATTGAGCCTTTCACAAATTACTTAATCTTAAATTCGTGTGTTTGATATAAAATTTATGATTATCCTAACAAGTTGTTTATCCTCTTTAGAGTTATATGGTCATTTGTGTTTGTCCGCATGTCTAAAAATTCTCACCAAAAGGCTTAGTAATTCTTTATAACTATGCCCGTCTATCAATTTAATTTTTCATATTATTATTATATCCTAGTTTATCCTATTTTTACTCACAAATAATTGAAAGAGAATAATTTTGCTTTTGGAATAAATATATTGTACTAATCTAAAATATAATGTTTGTATTGCATAATATTTTTTTCCTTTGTCAAAAGTACCATAAATGTCAAAAATACCTTTTTAATTAGTACCGATCATAAATGTCGTAACTAATTAAATGCCAAATTATAAAGTCATAAATTTAAACTATATAGGATCCTTCAATATTAAATTATTAATAACAATAAGTAAGTTAAATATAATTTAATAAGGTTAAGTCCAAAATACTTTTCGTATAAATTGTACTAAAATTGGTTACCTCCGTTATACTTATTCTGCAAAAACTTGTTAGAAAAATTCAACTATTTTTTACGATTTAGTTCTGCACACAAAAATTCAAATAAATTACATGTCATATTTTGCTAAAGAATGCACACACCAAAAACGTTTGGGTAGAGTTGAAACTTCAATTAATTTATAAAAACTTTGCCATTCATAGATTCAAACAAATTGCATGTTAGGAACTGCTAAAATTATACACACAAACGATTGGGTTATTGGGTGAAGGTGGGAACACGTGAGAATATGAGGGGGTACAAAGTTAGGCAAGGAAGTTACTATGCGAGAAATGGATAATTTGGTCAAGGCACATAAAATTTTACTTGGCAGCTATAGTAATGCCCTTTCTTAGCCAATAACGTTGCTAATTTTTTGTGAAATTATATAAATAACCCTGAGAATCAAGCCGGCATGTTGGCCATCAGCTGCCTGCTTATTCCCACTTATAGTGTATAGCAGTATAAATGATTTGCTTATAAAAGATAATGTAATAATATCAAAACAATTTTGGTCATGTTAGTGTAATACTTGTATAACATTAAGCATGACTTAGTGAAGTCAAAATGACTATTGTGGGAGATTAGTGTTCGAAAAAGATAATTAGATATGTGTTATAAGAAAAATTAAATTATGGTGGATGTCTACTCTTCCTCCATGATCTTCTCAAATGCTTAATGACTTATTGAATGACATATTTCTATGCTTAATGACATATTCAATGACATATTTTTCCTCACTTTTCATGCCTATATAAAAGATTTGTAATAGATAGGAAAATATACACAATTGAAGAAGAAAATCTCTTCCTTCTCTCTATCTCTATTTCTTGTTCATGTTTTACTACATTGCTTTTATTTCATAAAAATATGTCTTGTTCATGTTTTACTAAATTGCTTTTATTTTATAACACGTTATCAGCACGAATTGCTCATTTCATGATCTTCTATGTCAAGACTATGTAAATTATAAACAGACAATGAGATCAAGTACAATGAAAAATATTTTGGATGATAATACAAAGATAAGTTTTACATCCATCTAAACCCATTCATATTTTCATATCTTTGCATTAACTTTATGTGCAGTATTTAGTTAAAATATTTTTTTCAATTGTATCCACTGAAATAAAGAACTGGAAAGGTATGTCTTTATTTGCTATATCTCTTATAGGACAAATATAATATTCCAACGTATATATATGTTCTGACCTTTTACATACTATGATAGATAATTATTAAGATAATTTAGTAATAATATTTTTACCATCACATGATGTATTTCATTGAAAGCAAAATTATCAAATATGTAGACGATTTTACAGTACATTACAAATTTGGCATTCGAATATACAATCAATATAAATTTATTATAGTTATAATTTATAATAGTCACATTTATGCATTAAGCCTTAAATATTTTTGCTGGAAACATAAGGCTCATTCCTCCGTATTGAATTTTTTTGGTGAAGTTCTTATAGTCTTTGAAATATAAGTGATTATAGGTTATCTGCATCTTTTCCCTAATTAATTTATTAAAATATAAAAATAATTGTATCATTTTTTTTAAAAAGGCATATATCCTATCTAGCATTTTTGTTGCAGAGGAACTGTTTCAAGATTGAAATAGTTATATATGTCTTCTTGAAAGTTAATTTACTTATGCCTATAATTATGAAGTAATAATATTTTAAAGGCTCGAGTGCGAGTCCTAGTGAATTTTAGCTTATTATGCCAAAGATTAAGGGTAAGACGATGGGTTCAAGTCCCAACGTACTATGTTGATAAAAAGACGCTGGATTCAAGTTCCAACGCATTATGGCCTAGCATGCCTTTATATGGGTAAGGCATTGGGTTTGAGTCCTAATGCACCATATTGATAATAATAATAACTAAAGAAAAAATAATATATTTTTCATGAAAAAACATGAAGCTTGTCCCACTTGATTTGCTCTATTCTTGAAGTGAATGTGATAGCAGTGCATGATAAGTCTAAATAAAGACAAGTAATTGAAAAATGAATGTGGGCGTGCGAAAGGCCAAAATAATAATAGTTATCACTATGGTAATTATAAAAAGGGAGAACAAGACAATGTTTACCATCAAATTGGTATAAAAAAATAAAATAAAGCACATTGTATGATTATACTCCATTCTTTGAAGAGAATGTGACCTGTGATAAACATTGAGAATGCATACTCATTCCTGAAAGTGAATGTGAAAATATATATATGATAAAGATTATGCATAATAATGTACTAGTGTATGGTTGGATAAATACTACAACTCACCTCTAAGGGGGATTTGAGACAAAGAAAAATAATGAATATTATTATGTACTTACATGAATATATCATTGGTCGCATACATGTGATACGCCAAATATTTTGTCAAGCCTTATGAAAGTTATTAAAAGCAAAATTAAAGCAAGAAATTATTTTGCTTATGATGATTTTGAACATGACAATTATTATGATATGATTCTCTTTGTGAAGGAGACATTCATTATATGGATGGTGTGACAAAAGATCTTGTAGTACAAAAGCAGTTAAGAGATCTGAAAGAACTAATTTGTTACTACCCGAATGAATGAAATTGTTCATGACATTAATTTTGTAGTAAGTCTCAAAAGAAACATTTTGATTTACAAATATATTAGCCAAAGTGGTTGGCATATTGAGACTATAAATGAAAAGAAGATTGAATATCTTTATATTACTATAATCATACCGGGTAAATATGAAATGTTACCTGACTTTTCTTCTATTTGTACTACACAAGTATAAGCATGATGATGCAATCACAAGCCATAAGTAAACTAGAGGTTTACTGAAATAAATATTAGTTGGCATGACCGGTTGACCATCTCGGTTCAATTATGATGCGAAAATTTAATTGAGAATTACATTGGCATATATTGAAGAAATATAAGATTCTTCAAGAATTCTCTTCTGCTGCTTATTCTCATGATATACCAGTTAAGGTTGGGATTGAATCCCTTGATTTATGGAACGAATAAAAGGTGATAAATATGGGCCCAGTCACATTCCATGTGGACCATTTACTATTATATAATTTTAATTGATGCATCTATTCTATGGTCACATGTGCATTTGTTATCAACTTGCAGTTTGGCTTTTGCAAGATTGATTGCTCAAATTATTAGAGTACAATTCCATAATATAAATTATGATGATTTATCTTGATAATACTGGTTTAAATCCAAGTTGGTTTAGCAGAAATTACATGCCTCCAATTATATCTAAACCATTGGTTATGAGAACAAAATTGCCAAAATAAAATTTGGTATATGATATATTATTTAATATACAACAACACTTGTACGCATCTAGCCAATTTATGATAAGTTCTCCCTATCACAATCGGTTCAGGGTCAGAAACCAAATAATTTCCATCTAGAAATATGAATGTGCTATATGATTTAATTGTTCCACCACAATGCACAAAGATGGATCCCCAAATAAGGCTAGGGATATTTGTTGGTGATCCCAACAATAGGGGGAGAAAATGGGCAGCTGAAAAAGTAATGCATATAATGAATTATTATGAGTACATCTAGATCCTCGTACGAGAAAATGTGAACTTGAAGTTCAAGTGATAATTCATTTGCAAAATATTATCAGGCGTATTTGCTGACCCAAAACTAAATATCATATTCAGCTGCTAATGCTCCAAATAAAATAAAGTCCATAATGAATAGAGTCCATGGCATGCATAAAGCATAATAGACTAATCGGTTCCAAAGATAAAACTCCTTGAAGAAGGAGAGGAGCAAATGTTCAAGATGGTCATAATAAGGAGGCAAGTGCTCTAGAAGAGCACCACGACATAACACTTCATAAGACCTCATGGGAGAGGCTCAGGTACCTGAAGATAATAAGATAAAGAGATCTCAATAAGTTATGTCTTTATTGGATAATAGTAGAACCGATATAAAATGATCGTTGACGATATTGTTAATATAATGTAGCGCTCAATATTATTAATATTGACGAGGATCTTGAGCTCAAATCTGTCATAAAATTTGGACAGATAAATGATTGGCCAAATGAAAAATACGCAATGAAAATTAATTTCACCTAAAAAATATGAAGTTGGGCGGATAGTCCCAACATCTGAAAGTATAAAGCCAGTGGAGGTATAAATGTGTTCTTGTGCGGGAAAAAAAAGGTCAAGTCGATAAACATAAAGACGACTTGTGTCACAAGAAAATTTGTAAATATCCTGGCATTGATTATATAGAGACATGTTCTCCCGTGGTGGATGTCGCCATTTCAGGTTTTAATCTGGCAATACAAGAAAAATGTGATATGCGTATAATGAAAATCATTGAGGATTGAAATTGTTCTGAAGCATATTAAGGTTTCCAAAAAATTTATTAAATAAAGCTTCAAAAATCCTTATACGGATTGAAACAATCAGGGCGCATGTGGTATAATCGCCTGAGTGAGTACCTGTTGAAAGAAGGGTACAAGAATGATTCAATTTATCCTTGTGTATTTATAAAAAGATCTGGATCTAAATTTGTTATAATCACCGTGTATGTTGATGATTTAAATATCATTGGAACTCCTAGGGAGCTTCCTAAAGCAGTAGACTATTTAAAGAAAGAATTTGAAATGAAAGATCTTGGAAAGACAAAATTTTGTCTTGGTCTACAAATTGAGTATATGAAAGATGAAATTTTTGTCCATCAACCAGCATACACTAAAATAATTTTAAAGCGATTATATATGAATAAAGCACATCTATTCCGACCTCATGAAAATAATGAAGAGCTTCTTGGTCCCGAAGTACTATATCTTAGTGCAATTGGTGCACTAATGTATCTTTCTAACATTACAAGGTCTGACATAACTTTTTCAGTTAATGTCTTAATAAGATATAGCTCTGCTCCTACAAGGAGACATTGAAATGAAATCAAACACATATTGCGGTATCTAAAAGGGACTACCGATATGGGGTTATTTTATGACAATGATTGCAGTCCCGATCTTGTTGGTTATGCCGATGCTGGGTATTTATATGACCCACACAAGGCTCGATCTCAAACATGCTATGTGTTTACATATGGAGATACTGCCATATCTTGGCGATCGACTAAGCAATCAATCATGGCTACTTCATTTAATCATGCTGAGATAATTGCTATTCATGAAGCAAGTTGAAAATGTGTATGGTTGAGGTCTATAATACATATTATTCGAGACAAATGTGGTTTGAAGTGTGACAAACTACCCACAATTTTGTATGAAGACAATGCAACATGCATAGTCCAATTGAAGGGAAGATTCATAAAGGGGATAGGACAAAGCAAATTTTACCAAAGTTATTTTTCACACATGATCTTCAAAAGAATGGTAATATCAATGTGCAACAGATCCGTTCAAGTGATAATATGGATGATATGTTCACCAAATCTCTACCGACGTCAACCTTCAAGAAACTAGTGTACAAGATTGGGATGCGAAGGCTCAAGGATGTGAATTGATGCTCTCATCAGGGGGAGTTAATACGCATTGTACTCTTTTTTCCTTACAAGATTTTGTCCCATTGAGTTTTCCTTGCAAGATTTTTAACGAGGCAACCAAAAGGCGTATTTCTAAACATGTGTACTTTTTTTTCCTTCACAAAGATGTTTTTTCCCATAGGGTTTTTTCCTAATAAGGTTTTAACGAGGCACATTATCTATGGACATCCAAGAGGGAGTGTTATAAGAAAAATCAAATTATAGTGGATGTCTACTCTTCCTCCATGATCTTCTCAAATGCTTAATGACCTATTGAATGACATATTTCTATGCTTAATGACATATTCAATGACATATTTTTCCTCACTTTTTATGCCTATATAAAGGCTTTGTAATAGATAGAAAAATACACATAATTGAAGAAGAAAATCTCTTCCTTCTCTCTATATCTATTTTTTGTTCATATTTTACTAAATTACTTTTATTTCATAACAATATGTCTTTGTTTATATTTTACTAAATTACTTTTATTTTATTTCTTCTCGTTTCCACTAAAGCTTTATTTGGAGGTTAGAGTTATTCAGTATATATAGTGTTGATTGCTGATCATTACTTCTAGATCAACACAGAGAAGGTTTAAGAAATAATAATAAGATTATTAACTTTGAACCATATCAGGAATTCAAGTAGTTCGTGACTTTCTTTTTTATTTCCTATTTTATTTTTTTATTTGGAGTTCTTTTCACTCTTCCCTCTGTGTTAAAATTCGATTTAATTGCAGATGTCAATTTAGGTATTCTGTAAATAATTTGTACATAGTAAGTACACGTAACTAAAATCATTTCACTAATATCTTAATATTTTCAATTTTATATTTGCAGTTATTTTTTAGAAACATTTTTAAAGTCAAACATTTTCCAAATCGAACTAGAAACAGAAAATCAAAAGCCACCTAAAATGATAAATAATGAATGAGATAATTATTAGCAGAAATTCGGGAAAAACATATCTCAACTGGTGTAAGCATTGCATGTGTCTTTCTACTTAATTTAAATTTTTATTACTTAACTATGCTTAAGTTTGATAAAAATTTAAGAAAACTTCAAAATTCACGATAATGAAAACAAAAGGAAAGAAATGAATGTTAACCCATAGTTCCTAGTCATGTATAATATACAACTTTACATTGACCTAAAGTTAAGTTAACCAAATTTCTAAATTCCAAGTATACCTTTTTTTTTGTTTTTGTTTTGTTGAAATGCCCTTTTGATCATGAATGAACTAACTGGCTAGAAAGAAGTTTCTTTGTGTGCCTTCTTATAGACTAAAAAGGGGGATTTATTATATCCAAATCAAGAACCTCTTAACCATCTCAAAACATCTATTATGGAAAACTTTTTGGACTTTTTCTGAATAATTAGTCGCTTGAAGGTCAACAAAATAAGCAAGAGATAGATTGCTTTTTGAACCACAATTAATAATTAATGCCATCTTAACTTTTATCCATAAAAGTAGTTACCTCCTCTCTAATGGAATCTCTTATTTCATTTTATAAGGGTAAAATTACAAATGCTTTTACTCTAAATTTTAAAATTTTCTAATAGGACGAAACACGCATCTCTCGTAAGGGGCGAAGCTAGAATATCATTTATGAGTTTGAACGAACTCAATAATTTTTTCTTAGATTCTATTTTTGTATTAAAAATTATTAAATATATATAAATATTTAATTATGAACCCCAAAAACTAAACAAGCTATGAATTCGATGCAAATGCAAAACTAATAAATATTAAATCGTGGTCATATATAAAGGTCTCGTACTCCCTCCGTCTCAAATTATCTGTCATGATTTTTTAAAATAGTTGTCTCAAATTATTTGTCATTTTAAGAAGCTCAAGACAAAATTAAATATATTTTTTCATTTACTCTTAATAGTAATTGTTCTTGAAATTGGAGATAGCACATAAATAAAGTAAATATTCAATGAAGAGACACAAATAAGGATAAAATAGTCCAAACGCTCTTCTAAGTAATATTTTTTTTAAAAGGTGTGTAAAAAAAACATAACATATAATTGTGAAAATTGAATACAGGTGGTAGTTCACATTTATCTCCCTACATTGTGAAAATTAAATACAGGTAACTTGATATACAAATGAAGCTAGATTTTCAATCAAATAGTACAAGGATGTAAATTGAATGACAATGACATTGCCTACCGATTGGATAGTTACTCCAAAAATTACTTGAAGTGAAAATCTGGTGAATGGTCAATCAATCAAGAAAGATAACTTTTCACTAAGTTAAGTGTATGACAGGCAATTAATAAGTCCAATCAATTCAATTTCTAAGTCATCTCTCTTTATTTATCCTCTTGACAATGATCACAAATATAAGCTTTTATATGAGTGAATGACCTTAATCTTTGACCATGTATGTCCCCACTTAGCCAGCCTGGTTTATCTGTTTTTTTTTTTCAATTGTTTTTGGATTTTTATTTGGACTTGTCATTTCCTTTAGGAGTTTTTTGACATGATAGAGGAGCAAAAATAATTTTAGGATAAAAATTTAATATTGTCTTATCGCTTGTTTGGTTACTAATTTGGGATAAGTTATCCCAAAAATAAAAATAGTACCGAAATAACTTATGTCTGCCAAATGGTGAAATAATAATCCCAGAATAAAATAATAAAATTGACAATCACAAAATTAATACAATATACCAATCAGTCGATACTGATACTAATCCCAACATAAACTAATCTTAATATAAGTAATTCCAACATAACTAATTTCAACATAACTTCTCTTCAAACTAAATTAACGAACTCTTAAAGTATTTAATAAAGAAAAGAAAGAAGCTCTTGAAAATAATCATTTTCCTTATTACTTTTTTTCTTTAATGCATGTTTGCAAGCAAATGTTGACCATGATTTAATTAGTCCATGAGAATTAAATTTGATATATGGGACAAGTCATGTTTTAATTATTGTCACGTAGAGCAAACATTGCTCAATTTAAAAATCTTGAAGTTGAACTTATTAAATTTAAATACTCGATCCGATTCTACATCACATGTTAATGTACAAATCTTATCTTCGATTTTATGTAACGAAGACTTGAAAACATGTCAGTTTTGTTTTGCAAACATGAGAGTCGAATTGAAAAAGTAACGTAAAAAGTAATGGAAGCAGATAATACTGAGAGGGTAGTTGAGTTTCAGAAAAGTTCAAATAATTGGATTCTCTTCAGTTGGAAATATATAGTTGGTGGGATTATCTGATCACTTTCTGAACTTACTTATGACAGAGAGTACATAAACGTTGTTTACTTGCATTTATGTACTAAGATTTTATTCAGCTTTCAGGAACGTATAAGACAGTCCAACTTTAATTAGTCTTGATTACAATACTCCACTGTTTTAGCACATCTAAAAACTAATATGTTACCTTAAGTCTCGTTTGGTACGGGGATAAAACATAAATTAATTTTGAGATTAAATTTGAGAGTTTATCCTATGTTTGGTTGAGATAAAATGATGGTATAACTAATCACATGATTACTTATTATGTGATTGTAATGCTTTTTTATCCCTACAGAAGGATGAGATAATTAATCCCGGAATAATTAATCATAAAATAACTTATTTTCCAACCAAACGATCCTTAGTTGTTTTCTCGGTTTCCTTTTACTTGTTCAGTTTGTATTTTGCACTCTCCTGACAAATTATAATTAAACATTATTTTTACTAAATTATTTTTATTAATGGTACTTTAGAAATCTCAATTTGACTACTGGTATTTCAATTAGTTTGGAAAATGGTTACTTAATGATAAGAATAAACTTTGATAAAAATAACTAACTCTCTTTTAATTTGGAAACTAATTTTAATATATTGAATAAGTAAAAGGTAACAAGAAAGTATAAATTAACTGCTAAAAGATGTCTAATTTAACAACAATAACAGCAACTCAATGTAATCTCACGAGCGAAGAGTACGCGGTCAAGTACGGGTATAAAGAAGTAGTGATTTTTTTCACTAATTATCCTCATTTATTTGTTTATATATAATTGTTGGCAGAAATTGTGGAGTAGGTCCCCCAAAAAATTAAGAATTTTTATTGGAGATGACTTCGTGGCTTTTTACCTTGCAAGTCATTTCTACAGAAATTAATTTGAATTCATCTTGTTCTTTTTTGTGGAGCTGTGCTAGAGCTAAGACTATATGGGATTTTCTATAAGTTAATTTTAGTCACTCTACTATTGCTGATCTTATTTCTTATTTGTTGCATCTGCCTTTCTCTTATATTGTGGAGCGCTAAATATTTTGCCTTTGGGTTTATGGTTCAAAATAAACCTTTCTGTATGGCAACAAAAATACAATACTACCAATTAGCTCCCTTCCTTTGTTAATAAATAATTTCATACAAACTTGGCATGACTCTTAGGTGGCCTTCTTGCGTGTTCATGCTGCTCCACCACCATCGACATATTTATCAGGTTATTAAATATTGAGTATTGAAGTTTTGATTATTAACAAAGTATGACTAAATGTTCAAAGAACCAGGTCCTCAACATAGCTGCTTAACTATTCTGAAGAACCAGTTCCTCAGGAGAAAGAATCAGCTCCTCATGAGTGATACTTATACGTCTGTACAAGATAGTAACTTTATCTCAAAGTTACCCAGGTCCGAGTTTGGTGGAAAATAGCTACTATAAGTGATAAGGGTCGTTGCTCAAGAACATATGAATAATTCAGTCAGAGACTAGAGCCCCAAAGCTTGTGGAATCCTTGAAACAGTAGGAGTCTTATCAAAGAGGAAGCTGACTATGAATAGCACTCCTAGAAGATCTCAATGTGTGTTTTAAATAGGATCGGCTTTGAATTTCTGAACTATCCTTTTACATATCAACTAAAAAGTCATAATTTATTTACTTGTGTTGAGTACTTGCCTTATATTCTTTCCGAGTCAGTTTAGAGAATGTGTTTTAGAAAATTGAGTTGTAATCGAGTGTCATAAAAAATTAATGAGTTGGAGTGAGTATTTTACTTTACAAGTTAGAGTAACTTGTGAATCAAATAGGAGCAGTAGCAGTAGTAGAGAGTATTTAATTACAGTATTGCAATTGAACATTTTGGCTCATTGTTCTAGTGGAGTTGGAGTTGAAAATTCTATGTGGTAGGTCGTGGTTTTTGCACCTTTTGAGCCGAGTGATTTTTCACGTAAAAATTATTGTGTTCATTTTATTGTTTGTTTACTTTATGCTTAAGGAACACGGTAAAGAACCAAGTTCTATAGTAATTCATACGGGCTTTCAAACTAACAATTGGTATTAGAGCAGGTTCTCTCATTTACACAGTTAACACCTAGATAGATCTTGTAAGCAAGATGAGTGCTCCACCTGAATTAATGAAGGACAATCAACTACCAGGTCACCCCCGTTCAATGAAAAATATTATAGTTGGTGGAAAGTAAGAATGGAAGACTTCCTGACAGCTGAAGACTATGAACCATGGACCATAGTGAATCAAGGTCCTTTGACTCCTACTAAACAAAATGCACAAAATGAAACAGTTTCTAAAGACCCCTCCGAATTTGTGACAGCAGATTTCAGAATGATGGAGAAGAATGCAAAGGCTAAGAAAATCCTTATCTGTGGACTTGGTCCTGATGAGTACAATAAAATTTTTGTGTGCTCTAATGCGAAGCAGATATGGGATACACTCCAAACTGCTCATGAAGGAATAAACCAAGTAAAGAGATCAATGATTGAGCTACTCATGAGTATGACCTTTTCTCCATGAAGGATTCTGAGCCCATCCAGGATATGATGACTAGGTTCACTATAATAACCAATTAACTGAATTCACTTGGAAAGGTGTTTACCTCAAAAGAGTTATTTAGCAAAGTTATAAGAATCCTTCCAGCTTCATGGGAATCAAAAGTTACTGCAATCGAGGAAACCAAGAAATTGGACAAAATCTCACTCGATGAGTTGGCTGGAAACTTAAAAACTCATTAAATGAGAAAGATAGAACTACGCAAGGAAGAACCAAAGAAGGATAAGGCCTTGGTTCTTAAAGAGTTTGAGGATGATGAATCTGACTATGATGATCCTGATCTTGCAATGTTTGCCAAGTTCAAGAGGTTCATGAAGAATTCCAAAAGTTCATCCAAGAGAAAGACCAATGGTAAGCCGAAGCAGATCGACAAAGCTAACTATGATGGGTGCTACAAATGTGGCAAGCTAGATCACATGGTCAAGAACTGCCCAATGTGAGAAATTGAGTGGAGAAAAGAACGAGCTAAAAAAGAGAAACGGGAGAAGATGAGAGAAAAGGGTTCCAACAAAGAAAAAATCCTAGGCAAAGGATTTACTGAAGCAATGAAGAAAGCATTCTTGGCAGCATATGAGGATAGTGGAAGTGATCAAGAGTAAGAAAAAGAGGATGCGGCTATAAGTCTCTTTGTTGTGATTGATGAACACCAAACTATGAAGATAGAACCCCCAATATAGCTTGGAATGCACATTGGAAGACCTCATTTGTTTGATAAACACACTACGATGAATGAAAGCTTCTTATGAAAATATTTTTTCAGGCTACTGACTTTGACTTATGGGTAATTGTTAGTCATGGACCAGTTCTCCCAACCAAATTAGATAGTGAAGGTAACACGTGCAACAAAAGAGAAGAGGGATACGATAAGGAAGATCGCTAGCTGGTTCAAAACAATGCTAAAGCAAAGGACTTGCTCTATAAAAGCCTGTCTAGAAACACTCTCCTCATAGTGTCCTTTTGCATCTCTGCTCATGATACATAGAGGACCTTGAAAACTAACTTTGGAAATGAAAACATCGAAGTGGCTTTGATGGCGATTGAAGAATCCAAAACAGAGGAAGAAGTGACAGGAATGATGGCCATAAGTGATTCAGAAATTGAAGATGAAGCAAACCAGGTAAATATGTCTGACTTGAAATAAAATATTCATGTTATGTCCAAAAAACAATTGATGGCCATGTGACCTTGATGAATGAAATTGACAAAATGAGTACTGGAAATGATCATCTAATAAGAAACATTTCTTGTGTCAAACTTGATATCAAAGAGCTTGAAACTGACAAAGCTAGTTTAGAAAAACAGGTGAAAGACCTTAAGAACCAGGTTCTGGAGCTTACTTCTAAGAATGAGAAGTCTCCTGATATACATGGCAAAGGAAAAATGAGTGATCTGCAATATAAGCTTGAAAAGGAATAAAAATTGCTAATGATACCCTTTGTGATGGTGAATGTAGAAATAAAGTCGTGCATAAAACCTAGAAAAGGCAAATTATGAACTCTCTAGACTAAGCAAATGGCATAGATCTTCTGATGCCTTGAATTGGCTGAATAAAAACTGTAGCTCTAACAAATCTGGAATTGGATACATAAAATTTGTCCCTAAGTTTGACCCAAAGTATGTAGGAATTTGTGATAATAACATGTGCACTCATTGTTGAAGAGTAGGACACTTTAGAGATAATTGTATAGCCTTAATTCATGCTCAGTTTAGAATTACCTTTGGTATTGCTAAAACTGTGAAGAAGGACGAGGAGCCAAAGGTTAATTCTCCTGTCCATACTAAGTGGATTAAGGTTAACAAGAAAATAGCTTCTAATCGTCTCTCCTTCTGGGCAAGAAGGGATCTGATTCATCATTTTTTCAAACAAAAAAGGACCCAAGCTTGTCTGGGTTCCCAAAACTAACTTGTGAATTTTGGTGCATGCTAAGGTGAGAGGAAACAATCATGACTAGTATATAGACAATGGATGCTCAAGACATATGAATGGAGAAAAAAAAAACTTCCTCTCACTGATAGCCTTCCAATGAGAGAGTGCGTCATTTGGAAATGGGAAAAGGGCCAGATAACAGGTATTGGTAAGGTTGTCAAGTCACTCTCTCATGCTATTGAAGATGTGTATTATGTGGTACGTCTTAAAGACAATCTTCTTAGTATCTCTCAAATATGCGACAAAGGAAATGAGGTAAAATTCAATTCCAAAATTTGCACTGTCACAAAGCTTGATACTGATGAAATTGTGTTAAAGGGTAAGAGATATAACAATGTCTATAAGATATCAATTATGTCATTTTTCCAGTGTGAGCACATATGCTTGAGTGTAGTGGAAGATGATCCACTGCTATGGCATAGAAAACTGGGATATTCCAGTCTCTCTCAACTCAACAAGTTGGTAGCAAAGGACTTGGTCCATGGGCTACCTAAAGTTGAGTTCACCTTTGACAAGATATGTAATGCATGTGTTAGAGGGAAACATGTTAGGTCATACTTTAAATCTAAAAAGTTTGTAAGTACTTCTAAACCTCTCGAACACCTTCACATGGACCTATGTGGACCAATGAGAATAAGGAGTAGAGGAGGTAAGAGGTATGTGTTTGTGATTGTTGATGATTTCTCCACGTATACCTGGACTTTATTTTTGGGATTCAAAGATGAAACCTTTGATGTTTTCTGTGTATTTGCTCGAGAGAGAGTTAGCATTTAGGTAGTCGTTAAACAACACCACTCCTAACGTATTTGAGAGATCAATACATAGGGTTCAAAGGCGGGATTAGAGATAACGAAACCTTGGTGCAATCATAGTGAGCGGTGAATTAGTGACATCTAGCGTAGTTCGAGAGAATATGTATAGTAAATTGTGATAGTTTCTTGAGAGAGAGCTACACACTCAAAGTACTCACGATCGGTATAGAGTACTTGGGTGAAATTATAGGAAATGTAGCGGGGGAGATTCCAACAATAGGGAAAATCAAAACCCTAGACTTTTCCAATCTTGTCTATAATATTTGCTTTGTTAGTAATAAAATTATAGCTTTTTAAATAACTTGTTTTTAGTTAGTAAACAATCACTCATTATTCAATATTTTTGAAGGTTGGTTATTTGAATTCTTACGAAACTTGTGGTTGTGATTAGTAGGTTAATTCCCTGTGAAATTCGACTCCGGACTTATAAATCAGATTATATTTACACTAACCGCTAGACCTCTTAGGAGACATAGTTGGGCGTGATCAAATTTTGGTGCCGTTTTCGGGGAATTGTCAGTGTTATTAATTACGGCTAGAAGAATTGTTAGAATTTGTAGTTTATTCAGCTTTCTCGACTTAAAACTCATTATATTGAAACTCTAACGTTTGTAGTCTTGTGTGTTACAGGTGCATGCCTAGAGACTCCTCAAGAACTGGGGAATTGTACGAAGCATTACCGGACCCTGAGAAAGCTTTCAAGGCACTAAATCAAGCAAACAAGAAAGACAAACAACAACTGAACTCAACGAAACGAATCGAACTAGATATAGGTGATGTAATAAACAACCAAAATAATGTGAATGACCCGAACAATCTCGATGTGAAACCTCTTGTGCCAGAAGCGGCTTTGTATGATTGGGCATAACTCCCCGCTGAAAATCTAGCAACCGTTATTGCAGTGCCTCAGATACAAGTGGAATCATTTCAAATCACAAAAAACATACTACATATGTTGCAGAACAAAGGACTATTCTGCGGGTCTTACAATAAAGATCCACAACAGCATCTGAAAAACTTTTTGTCAATTTCTATCACTCAAAGGCAACCGAATGTGACACCGGAAGCAATTAGACTATTATTGTTTCCATTCTCAGTAACTAGAGAAGCTCAGACTTGGCTCAATTCGCTCCTCATAAACTCCATCACCACTTGGGAGGAATTATTCAAGCAGTTTCTAAACAAGTTCTACCCACCCAATAAGACTGCCAAGCAAGTTGATGAGCTATTAAGCTTCAGGCAGAAACCAGCTAAAACACTACAAGAAACGTGGGAAAGGTTCAAGGAGATGTTGGTTAAGTGTCCACATCATGGCATTCCAGATCAGATGTTGGGATAAAGGTTTTACATGGGATTGGCAGATAGCTTGAAGGCCAACGTTGATGCTTCAGCAGGTGAAGCATTTTTTAGAAAATCATTTTGAGAGTGTAAGGTCCTGCTAGATAAAATGGCTCAAAACTCAAGATGGATGACAAAAGACAGTACAATCACCCTTGTAGTTCACTTAGTAGCTTTGGACCCAAACAACTTCATAGTCGATAATATGGCCACTCTGATGACGCAAATGAGTATCCTCACCAAGACGATTGATGAATCAAGTTAGAAAGCAGGTACACATAGTTGACACAACTAATGGGGGCTTATGTATACCATGAATTAACCAACCATATGTGTCCTCGTGGAGTGGTGAAAGTGAATACCAGAACTATCAGGAAAATTTGAACTATGTGGGCAACTATAAAGGAAATAGGCAAGGTGGTCAGAATTGGGGGTAGTAGAACCAGCAGTATAGACCAACACAACAACAATATAATAATAGCAACAATCTTGGATTTATGCGACCACGGGGTCAAGTCGTGCCTTACCAAAGGCAACAAGGATACAATCAGCAAAATTAGCAGCTAGCTTATCAACAGCCTCAAGAACAACAGATAGTGAGACAAGATGATGGGTTGTCTGAAATTAAAGGGATGCTGCAATAATTGATTGGGTCCAATGGAAAAATGCAAGAGAAGTTTGAAGCACATGACTCAGCGATAAAAGTTATTGATATTCAATTAGGGCAGATATCTATGGTCTGAATAATCGTCCCCAAGGGGCGTTACCTGTGGACACATATGTCAATCCAAAATAGCAGGGCCCGAAGCAGCTTATGGCGGTAAGTCTAAGAAATGGTAGAGATCTATATCTAGATCAAGAAATTGCTCGCGAAAGCCGACCAACTAAGATACTTGTGCCAGTACCAATTGAGGTAGACGATTTAACAAGGTTAACAGAGGTAACAATACAACATGCACAATAGGAAACAAGCAAAGAAAAAGAGGTTGCAAAGGAGACAGAGAAAGTGCAAGAGAAGGCATCAGAAAAAGTGCCGAAGCAGGATCTAACTCAAGTCACAGGAAGGAAGGGACCTCCAGCACCCTTCTCGCAGATGTTGGCTAAATATCAAAAGGATGAGCAGTAAAAAATATTCATGGAAATGTTGAAGCAAATTCAGGTAAACATTCATCTAATTGATGCTTTTAGGGAGATGCCTGGGTATGGAAAACTGATGAAGGACTTGATGTCACGCAAGTTCGACTTTCAAGACTTGGCAACTGTGACATTGACTAAGACCTATAGTGCTGTTGTGACTAGACCTATAGCTGAGAAGCTATCCGACCCTGGAAGCTTCACAATTCCATGCACCATAGGTAGCTATGCATTCGCCAAAGCATTGTGTGATTTAGGGGTGAGCATAAACCTGATGCCCTTGCCTATCTATAAAAGGTTAGGCATTGGAAGGTTAAGACCCACATCCATGTTACTACAGCTAGCCGACCGAACGGTGAAGAGGCCATCAGGTATACTTGATGATGTACTTGTGCAGGTTGGAAAGTTTATTTTCTGGTAGATTTTGTCATTCTGGACTGCTAAGTTGATGAAGAGGTTTTCATAATTTTGGGGAGGCAATTCTTGGCCACAGGGAAAGCTCTGATTGATTGTGAAACTATGGAGCTAAAGATGAGACTAAACGATGAAGAAATAATGTTCAATGTGCAGAAGTCTATGCGGTGACCCAGTGAGTTTGCTAATTGCTCTCTGAATGAAGTTGTGGATGTGATTCTGGGGGAGAGCACTGAACGCAAAAGACCCCCTAGCAGCCTGCCTCATAAACTTAGAAGAGGTAGAAGGTGAGGACTTGGAAGAGTGGGTTTTGGCTCTTGAAGGCCAAGGGTACTGGAAAATAGAGCTCGAATTCGAGCCGTTACACTTAGAAGAAAGAAAGACCCCTCCAGCTAAGCCATCAATTGTAGAGCCACCACAGTTGGAGCTAAAACCACTATTGTCTCACCTCATGTATGCTTTTTTAGGACCTAGTTCGACATTACCTATTATTATCTCATCTGGTTTGTTAGATGTGCAAGTAGAACAACTTTTGCAAGTTCTGAAAGGTAAGACTGCAATTGGGTGGACCATTGCAGACATAAAGGGTATCAGCCCAACATTTTGTATGCATAAGATTCTATTTGAAGATGGGCACAACCTTCTAGAGAACATCAAAGAAGTATGAACCCCAATATGAAAGAAGTGGTAAAGAAAGAAGTGATCAAGTGATTAGATGCGGGAATAATCTTCCCCATCTCTGATAGCAACTGGGTCAGCCCAGTTAAGTGTGTGCCAAAGAAGGGTGGAATGACTCTAGTGCAAAATGAGAACAATGAGTTGATCTCAACAAGAATATTCACAGGATGGCAAATTTGTATGGATTACAGATGGTTGAACAAGGTCACCCGAAAAGACCATTTCCCACTGTCATTCATTGATCAGATGTTAGATAGATTGGCGGGGAGGTCCCACTTTTGCTTCCTGGATGGATACTTGGGGTATAACCAGATCTCTATTGCCCCATAGGATAGAGAGAAAATGTCGCTCACCTGTCTGTATGACATCACTCTCCACATTCCAAAGGTGCATGATGGCCATTTTCACAGATATGGTAGAGGACATAATGGAGGTCTTCATGGATGACTTCTCAGTGGTGTGGAACTCATTCGATGAGTGCCTTATGAACTTGAAAAGAGTATTGAAGAGGTGTATAGAGACTAATCTGGTACTAAACTGGGAGAAGTGATATTTCATGGTACATGAAGGTATAGTCTTGGGACACCTTGTGTCAAGTAAGGGCACTGAAGTGGACCATGTTAAGGCTGATATAATCGAGAAGTTATCTCCACCCACTTCTGTCAAGGCCATAAGAACTTTCCTTGGTCACGCCGATTTCTATAGGCGGTTTATAAAAGATATTTTCAAGTTTGCTAACCCTTTATGTAAATTGCTTGAAAAAGATCAACCCTTTGTGTTTTCTGATGACTGCAGGGTAGCTTTTGAGGAATTGAAGAAGGGGTTAGTGACTGCACCAATCATAGTGGCACCTGACTAGGAGAAACCTTTTGAGCTGATGTGTGATGCAAGCGACTATGCTATGGGAGCAGTTCTTGGGCAGCAAAAAGATAAAGTCATGCATCCAATCTACTATGCAAATAGAACCTTGAGTGGTGCCCAAGTAAATTACACAGTGACCGAGAAGGAGATATTAGCAATAGTATTCGCATTTGACAAATTCAGGTCATACCTGATAGGCTCGAAGGTAATTGTCTATACTAACCATGCTTCTCTCAAGTACCTAATTGAGAAGAAGGAGTCAAAGTCGCACCTAATTCTATGGGTGCTACTGCTACAAGAACTTGACATGGAAATCCGTGACCGAAAGGGAACGGAGAACCAAGTGGCTGATCATTTGTCTAGGCTGGAGGGAGCAGAGAAGAAGGCTGAGGTGGAAGCGATTGTGGATACTTTCCCGGATGAACAATTTTTGGCTACGAGCCTTGAGTTAGTGCCATGGTATGCAGATATTGCAAACTACCTGGCGAGCGATATTGTCCCCTACGACCTTTTCTCTGTTCAAAAGGAAAAGTTCTTTCATGATTGTCGCACGTATTATTGGGATGAGCCTTATATCTTTAGGATTTATGTTGATAACATGATCTGGAGATGTATCCCCAAGATAGACCTATCTTCTATTTTGCAGGCTTGTCACACATCCCCATATGGTGGCCATTTTGGGGAGTAAAGATAGTCGCGAAAATGTTTGAGTCGGGCTTCTACTGGCTGACATTATTCAAAGATGCACACCACTGGGTGAAGGGTTGTGATGAATGCCAATGGACCGGGAATATTTCTCGCCAACATGAGATGCCTATGAACCCAATTCAGGAGGTGGAAGTGTTTGGCGTATAGGGTATCGATTTCATGGGGCCTTTCGTTAGCTCATATGGCAACAAGTACATACTTGTAGCTGTGGACTATGTATTAAAATGGGTGGAAGCTGTGACACTCCCTACAAATGATGGAAAGGGAGTCATTGGTTTTTCGAAAAAGAATATATTCACCCGGTTTGGTACTCCAAGGGAAATAATCAATGATGGAGGCACTCACTTTTGCAACCGAGCTTTTGCAAAGTTATTAGAAAAATATAGTGTTCGCCACAAGGTTGCCACCGCATATCATCCAAAAACAAGCATGCAAGTGGAAGTGTCAAATGGAGAAATAAAGAGTGTGTTGACAAAGAAAATGAATGCTACAAGAACGGATTAGGCGAAAACGTTAGACGATGCACTCTGGGCCTATCATACCACTTTTAAAACTCCAATTGGCATGTGTCCATATAAACTGATATTTGGGAAAGCGTGTCACTTACCCGTGGAATAAAAGCATAGAGCTTTGTGGGCATTAAGACAGTTGAATCTCGACATGGAAATAGCAAGTACAAGTAGAGTCACAGAGTTGCACGAGCTTGACGAGTTCCGTTACCATGCTTTAGAGAGTACAAGGCTATATAAGGAGAGGATGAAGATGATGCATGACAAAAATATTCTTGAGCAAAATTTTAAACTTGGAGACGTGATATTGCTATATAATTCGAGATTAAAATTGTTTTAGGGTAAGTTGAAGTTTAGATGGTCACGACCATTCAGAGACTCAGAGTAGTGCTTGTGCTATCAAATAAAGCTGCAGAAATTGAGTCCGAGGATGGGACGAATAGGTTTAGAGTGAATGGACAGAGGTTAAAACACTACCTTAGAATAAGTGATGAAAAAGGAGAGAAAGATGTGATACAATTGAACGAACCTCAATATGTGAGTGAAGTATAATCTGGAAAGTTTGCATTGTGCTGCGACGTTAAATCATGCACTTCGTAGGAGGCAACCCATTGTAATATTGTAATTCATCATGACGCGACGTTAAATCAAGCGCATGTTGGGAGGCAATCCAATTTTCTTGTTTTCGTCTAGTTGTCATTTAGTCACAAAAAAAATATGGGGAGGCAGCTAAGTGAAGCTAGCTTCGTGAGGCCGAGACCAAGCTAGCTTCGTGAAGTGTGCCTCGCTACACGAGACCGGGACCAAAAGAGAAAGATAAAGAGAAGAGGAGACAACGAAGTGCCCAACAAATCGCGAGACTAGGACCGGGCATAGATGAAGCAGGTAAAGGGCGCGTCTCCAGTTCGCGCATCGCGCGGTCCTAGCGCAACCCCAAGTATTTTCTTAATTATTTTTTTCTATTTTTATATCTTCTAGTTGGTTTATAAAAGAAAAAAAACTCTCTCGTTCCCTTAGGTCATGACACTATTGGCAAATTGAACCAAATGAAACTTAACAACGCACATGAAATGTTCGATGAATTACCCGAATGAATATTTTGGTGACGTTTAGTAAAGTCTGAGTAGCTAACCTACATCTATTGGCAATACAAACATATCTTAAGTGTGGGGTGGCTGTTGGTGTCTTATGAACTTCAATTGTGCTCTTTCTAAGACAAGTATCATCTGCGGTCAACGTAGGCATGACTGGGGTGTTACCTTACCTACATGTTGTTGAATTGTGCTAATTAACATAGAATAACTATCAAGTGACAGACTGATGCGGAGGGGCTCTAGACAGTTGATTTGAGTGCTACTGATGGCACTATTGCAGAGGTGTCAGGGCTAGCCGTTGTAACGAGGGTCACTACAGAACCACGACCCTAGTGATTTTGAGAAAGTTTCTGACACCCATTCTACTTTGGATATTGCTTATTTGTATTTTTGTGATATTGTGCAACTGAGGACAGTGCACATTCTTAAGTGTGGGGTGGGGTGTCAGGCTTTAATTTTTGTGGCATGTGCTTAATTGCTAGTGATACATTTTAAACTGCATGATCACTCTTATAGCCATTGTAATTGTATAATTGTAGTAGTTTTTTTAGTGGCTTGATCCTGGGTTTTCTTTAAACCACGGTTCTTTTCCGATGATGCCAGTTTCTTTAACTGGTAGTTTCAGGTAGATTTTTTGAAGCTTTGTAAAGAATTGTAGACTTTTCCTGACGATGGATTACCTAGACAGTTTTCTTGAGGGATTAAAGTCTAGAAAAAAATACAAAATTATTTTTTTCTCTTTTATTTTGTTTTCTGGTTGAACCAACAATGGAACTGGAAGAAGCTTGAGAAATTTATGCTTTTGACATATTTTATATCGAGGCTTAGGTATGTAGCATTTGAAATAAGTACTTTCTACATGATTCCTATAATTACATGCCTTGACAATATGTATGGATTTCGTTTGACACCGAGGCTCATCTCTAGACTCTTGTGATTAATATTTGTGTGCTGAAAGTTTATGATAATTGTGCTAATTGCTTTAACTCGAGTGTCAGGTCCGAGCCGTCCTAAGTGAGTCATGTGCATTGTGTGAGGTAAGACTTTAGTGTACTCTGTGCCATCCTTATGAGTCTAGAACTTGTCCCGTGTGTGAGTCAAAGAGAAATGATTAAGTCTTGTAAGTTTGGGAAGGGATATAGGCTTTCTTTAATTGACCATTTAGCCTATTTGCCTACCAATGCTAATATTATCCGTAGTCTCCCCTTTTGAGTCTGTAGACCTTTTTTTTGGCAACCACATTACAAGCCGAATCCTTTTTGTTCTTAATTAAATCTTGTTGGACCTTTACCTCCGAAAGCACTTAAATAGCTAGAAGAGTAAAGAAAGATAGTGGGTAGCTTTTGAGTGGAACCATAGAAAGGTCAAAAAGGTGCACTTGTGTATAAACAAAAACAAAATACTAGCCAAAAATACCAAATTGAAGAGAGTGAATAAAAAACAAGAATAACACCTCTCATATCTTTGTCTGGGTTAGTAAGTATCTATATGTTGATGTGCTTAATGAAGAAGGGCCTAAATGTATATGGTTTCATGGCAAGACAAGAAGGTGCTTAAAAGTGAAGTGTAGTGTATTAAAGTGCTTATAAGGGTTAGTCACTATTTTCTCAAATATCTCCTAACCATCCCTTAGCCTACATTACAACCTATAAAGTCCTACTTGATCCTAGACTTTACGAGCTTAAATTAGTAGAGACTTACACTACAGGCAAGCCTATGGTGTGTGGCATAAGAGTTTCTTTGTGAGAGTGAGCGAATTCTTTTTATATTTCAGTCCTTAAACTATACTTGAACTTATATTGAGTGTGTGGACTACTTTCTCTCTATGGCTTATTAGTGAGGGCATATGATTTGCAAAGGATTGGTAGAGGCCTTGGTTTTTGAGTTAGCATAAGGAGCGAGTCATAGTGTAAAATGCATAAGAGTCAAGTTTTGAGGCGAGAATGTTAGAAAGAGTCACACGAATATTTTAAATAATCTTGGCATGAGTTTAAAATTTGAGGAAAGGTATGAAGAGTGCATATGCTGGGATCTAAGCATTGATATAAACCATTATCATTGGTGTGATGCTTGCGTATGTTTTGAAAGGTAATTCTTGCTTATGTGCTTACTTTTAAGTTGCTAAAGGATGAAAAGTGTGGGGTAGTGAGTTTAATATAAATTTGCACTTTATTTTTCTTTACTTGTTCAACTATATTATTATTGTTGTTGGTTGAAAGACCCTCAATTGACTGTGCCTATTTAGTGTGTACTGCTCGAGAGAGAGTATGCATTTAGTTATTTATTGAACAACACCACTCCTAACGTATTTGAGAGATCAATACGGTGGGTTTAAAGGCGGGATTAAAGATAGCAAAACCTTGGTGCGATCATAATGAGCGGTGAATTAGTGCTATCTAGAGTAGTTCGAGAAAATACGTCTAGTAAATTGTGGTAGTTGCTCGAGAGAGAGCTACACACTTAAAGTACTCACGATCCGTATAAAGTACTTGGGCTGAAATTATAGGAAATGTAGAGGGGAGATTTCAACAATAGGGAAAATCAAAATCCTAGAGTTTTCCAATATTGTCTATAATATTTGCTTTGTTAGTAATAAAATACAGATTTTTAAATACCTTATTTTTAGTTAGTAAACAATCACTCATTATTAAATATTTCTAAAGGTTGATTATTTGAATTTTTGCGAAACTAGTGGTTGTGATTAGTAGATTAATTCCCTGCGGGATTCGACTCCGCACTTGTAAATCGGATTATATTTGCAATGACCGCTAGACCTCTTAGGAGGAATGGTTGGGCTTGATCAATCATCATCCCATGTTCCTACTGTTCATGTTGTTCCCATAATTCCCACATCTACTATATTCCCTTCTCCAAAAATAATTGCCCATGCACCTGAGCTTCCTGCGAAAAATACCTTTAAGTCAACAAAGGTCAGAGCCACTCCAAGAAAATCTGTCAAGAAAGTGACTGATGCTGCTACGCAAGGTGACACTGTATCCAAGGAATATGTGGTTCATGGGGAATTAGTGAAAGTTACTACTGATCAGGTACAACATCCTCCTTCCAAATTAGATATTTTGGTGTCTGCTATAGATGTTGCACCCCTAGATACTCTCCCACCCACGAGTGAGAAGCCACCAGTAAAGAAATTCACTGTAGAAAAAGGTGTAGGGGATCTGGGGAAAGAGGTCGATACAACGGCTATGGAGCCTGTGGTTGAGGGGAGGGGGGAAAGTACAGAACCTGTGCAAAAGGAGGCTTTTGATGGTCTTTCCTTTAGTTGGACCAAGGGTGAGGAAAATGATGGGGGTGAAAAAGAAGAAGAAGCTTTAAAGAGTCATGAGGAACATGATGCTCAAAACATAGCCAATGAAGAAGAAAAAAGTGAGAATGAGGGAGCATCTGGAAATGAGAAGGAGAGTGATACAGAGGATAAGACAGGTGAACATGCTAATGATTCTACAGAAGAAGAAAATCAAAGTGCAGAAGAGGATGTTTCTGAAAGAGAGGGTGAGGTTCAAGAAAAGGTAAGTGAGAGTGAAGGGGGTGATGAAGAGAGTGAGGAAGAAGAGGGGGATGCGAGTGAGGAATCTGAAGAATCCATGACAATTGGAAACAATGTCATAGCCCTTCAGAAGAAATTGGTGAATAGACAAGGGCTAAAGAACCTGGGTCTTTGTTGACTCCTTTCGCTAGAGATGAAGAAGTTAGTAGTGATGAAGATGATGTGGCACTATCTGAGGTAGGGAAAAAATCCAGGAAGACCCCTATGAAAGCTACAAAGTCAGCAAACTCGACAAGAAAATGAGTAGTTCCTCCTGTCATAACTCCTCTCACAAGGAGTAAAAGAAAGGTTGTTGATACACAAATCATTAAGGAGACCAAAAGTGCAAAGAAGCCAAAGAAGAAGGTTTCAATTGTGGAACTTGTTATTGAGGTGGATGGAGAAGATGAATCTGACTCTGTCTTGCCAGCAAAGTGTGCTACACCAAAGAAAAAGGGTGCCAAAGTCACCAAACCTGCTACCTCTTATGCAAGGTCCAGTAGGGGTAATATAAGAAAGAATGTGCTAGCTACAGTTGATTGACTCACAGAGTTCAGGAACAAAAAAGAGCTAAATGGAAAGATTTTTGCGAACACTGATGAGAAGCAGATGGCTCAACTGGTTGTAAACTTGAGCTACAGGGGTGGAAGCACATGTTTGTCAAAGCTTTCCCCCCATTATGTGTCCATGCTATGGTGGAGTTCTATGCAAATTTCACATTTGATGGGAAGGTAGTCAAGAGTAAGGTAAGGGGATTTGACAAAGAGTTTGATGATGAGGAGCTAGGGATGCTTCTGACTATCTCCTCTTTGGGATTTGAAAATTACTTGAAGAAGAAGTGACCAGCCATAGACAATGATATTGACACTGGCATTGTGGTCACCATGAAGTTCTCCCAAAATTTGGAACTAGATGTTCCCCAGAAAGTGTACAAGACTGATATGACTCCCTTTCACAAGTTATTATTTCATTTTGTCAACTCCTGCATTCTTCAGAGGTCTTAGAAAAGGCATTAAGCTACTCCGCTGGACATGGTTGTGATGGAGCTGCTTGACACTGGTAGACCTATCAATATTCCTAGCCTGATAATTCAGCACATGGAAAGAGCTTCAGATACTTCCAAACCCAAGCATGTTATGCCATATGGTTTCATACTGACTGAGTTATTTGACAAGCTCAACAATACCTAACCTGAGCTTATGTTTGGAAACCACAATGACGTTTGGATGTTGTTACCCTCAAGTAGTGTGGATGTAAGGAAATCAAGTCTAGAGGACCCACATGATCTGCTATTCTTCCTGGGAGCAGTAGGGTTGCAGAACTTTGCAAGACGTTGGACTTGGCTGTTAAGGAGAATGCCAAGCTTCGTGAAGACAATAATGAGTTGAGAAAGAAAACAAATCAACCCAGGGAAGATCTCAGAAGAGACAGAGAGGCTCATGCTCAACAGATTGTCACCCTTGTGAAAGCTTTGACCCCTTCTGTTTCTTACCCATGAACTTGTTCCTTCCCAGTGTCCTTAGTTCTTTTGCTATTCCAGTGATGCCTTGTCTTTTGTTCTTTTTGTCTTAGTCTGAGTAGTTTGTAGTATGCTTAGTTTATTTTGTTCTAATGATGAAGACAAGGCCCTGGGTTTCTTTTGGCACTACTTAATATCTCTTATTGCTCTACTTTACTGCTTTGTACTATATTGGATCATCAGCCTAGTTTATTTGCCCTTTCTTAAGCTTGTGCAATAGCTTGTTTGGCCTTGAATCTTACATTATATGTGCTTAATGTCTAACATTTTTTTGTGTGTTTTTTATGATGCTAAAAGGGGGGAAGATAAGGCTGGAAGGTGTTGCGAACATACATGTCTGTCAAATAGTACTTGTTGTGATTATCTAATTCTTTGATATGATTATCTGGTTCTGTTGTGATTCTGTTGTGTACAAAATTTGTCATCATAAAAAATGAAATTTTTTTTGAGTATTGAAATTTTGATGATTAGCAAAGTATGACTAAATGTTCAAAGAACCAGTTCCTCAACGTAGTTTCTTAACTGTTCTGAAGAACGAGCTCCTCAGAAGAAAAAATCAACTCCTCATGAGTGATACTTGTACGTCTGTACAAGACAGTAACTTTATCTCAAAGTTACCAGGTCCGAGTTTGGTGAAAGATGGCTACTATAAGTGATAAGGGTCGTTGCTCAAGAATATATGGATAATGCAGCCAGAGAGTAAAGTCCCAAAGCTTATGGAATCCTTGGAACAGTATGAGTCCTATCAAAGAGGAAGTTGACTATGAATAGGACTCCTAGAAGATCTCAAGGTGTATTTTAAATAGGACCGACTTTGGATTTTTGATCTATCCTTTTACATATCAACTAAAGAGTCATAAGTTGTTTACTTATGTTGAGTACCTGCCTTGTATTCTTCCCGAGTCAATCTAGTGAATTTGTTTTAGGAAATTGAGTTGTAATCAAGTGTCATAAACAATTAGTGAGTTGGAGTAAGTATTTTTCTTTACAAGTTAGAGTAGCTTGTGAATCAAATAGGAGTAGTAGGAGTACTGAGAGTATTTAATTACAGTCTTGTAATTGATACATTTTGGCTCATTATTCTAGTGGAGTTGGAGTTGAAAATCCTACGTCGTAGGTCGTGATTTTTACACCTGTTGAGCCGGGTGATTTTCCACATAAAAATTATTTTGTTCATTTTATTGCTTGTTTACTTTACGCTTAAGAAACACGATAAAGAACCAAGTTCTTTAGTAATCCATACGGGCACTCAAACTAAGATAAAAAATTTTCACATGTTGGTTGGCTCTAATGCAACATAAATGCTCTTATGCAAATTAAATCTGCATTAGAGGAAGGGTGACGGGGTTTGCTGCAATTTTGAGAGATGATCGAGGGTAGGGGTGTATAAAAAAAATCGATAAACTGCACCAACCCGATAATTCAAGTCAAACCGAGAAAAAAAACCCGATTATGGTTTGGTGTTGGAAAAAAAACCCGACCATAATTGGTTTGGTTTGATTTTAACTTTAAAAAGTCAAACCGAAACCAAACCAACCCGACATTATATTTATACAATTTGAAAAAATATTTTATGCATATAAATATTTATTGTAATATAATTTATAAATATTTTTTAAACTTGTTCACAGTTTTATCTTTAAAAGTATTATTTAAAGTTTGGACTTAACATTCTTGAATGGTCCAATAAATTTTATAACCCATAAAGGTAGTAAGTCTAATAAAGTTTAAATCAATACTAATGCTAATAAAGAAAAATCAATTCAACACTAGAAATGACAATAGTATTGGATATCTATTTTTTAGTTTTGCATTGATTTATAATGAAAATGTATGACCTAATTTATTATTTTTTTATGCTTAGTTGTGTAATTAATAGTACTTATTGGTTGTACTTATTTTAGCACGACCTATATAGTATTTTTAGATTATGTTAATTTTTATTATAGTGTATTAATTAGTAATATTTCTTTGTGCGATTTTATTATCTATGTTATTGAATATTTTAGTATAATGTTATGACTCATCTCATATTATTATTTTATTTTCTTGGAAAATACATTATATAGTCGTATTCTACTTGGATTAAAATAAATATTTGGAGCATAAGTTACATATTTTGTGCTATTAAGACTTTATCGGAAAAAAACCCGAAAACTCGAAAATACCGAAGAACCCGAGAAAAATTGAGATTGAAAAATCCTACTTTATTGGTTTGATTTGATTTATAAATTTAAAAATCCGACACCATTGGTTTGGTTTGGTAATTAAAAAATCCGAACCAACCCGATCTATATACACTAATCGAGGGTGCTATATTAAAGGTCTTTCAGGACTTTCTGGTTTTTTAGATATCCATAATGTTAAAGTTTTCTCGCTTTATGAAGCGGTTTCGTGGCTAAAAGGCTTAAAAATTGATAAGGTAATGGTTGAATTCAATTGTCATGTGGTGATGCTCTTAATTTACTCGTGCCTAATTTGTTTGAATTTGGTACCATTATTGGATATTCTTTATTTTTGAAGAATCAATTTCATGATTTGTCCTTTCATTAGACTAGGTGATCATATGCTGACAAAGTTATCTTCAAATTTACGTTAGGTTTGTACTATAAAAACCGAATTTAGTACTAAATCTTCCTAAACAGGATTTAATATTGCTAGAATCTAGTCTTTCACAATGTATTCTAAAAAATTGCGTTAAATAGTATCTCAGTTAAACGTTGGGTTTGAGATTAATTTTCGGAAGCGAATTGTCATATCTCAATCATCATTAAATTTTGTACCTTTAAAGTCAATTTTGGGTCGTTAAACTTCAAGCAAACTACAACACTTAATTGGACTTCAAGAATCACATTTTGACTACACAGAGATTTTAAATACAATTAATTAATAAAGACAAATGTGCTAAAGAAAGAACAAGAAATTTGTACCGTGACTCACGCTTCCCCTTTGTCCCTCCCATTCCCCCAAAATTCTTAAAGACAATTACTTTGTTATTAATAAAATTACCCATTTATCCCTCCTATTTTCCTATCTGCTAATATTAGTTTTTACCCTTAAAAAGAGTAACAATTGAATTTGTACGTGATTTAAAGGATACATGATTTAATTTAACATGAATGATCGAAGAACATCAAATTATTAAATTAAATAGAAACAAAACGATCAAACCAAATGTGATGGAACGATTAAGCCTGGCTTTAAATTGAACGTTGAAACTGGTTCCGATTAAGCCCTCGAGACGGGATCGGTTGCAACTAAATAAACAAGCAGCTGAAGAACACTTTGTGTGAGCACATGATTTTTGCCCGACTAAAATATTCCTATAGAAAATTCACAGATAGAGTTTTCTTAATTATTTTTAGTTTTTATAGAATTCATAGGATTTTGGTTAATTATTGCTTGCATTTAGTGACATATTTAATATTCTAAAAATCATAAGAAAAACACCAAAATGTCTAAAAGTATTTCATACATAACACTTTAGGTCTAGTTGCATTTAGGATTTAATTACATAAGTTAATTGCTTTATTAAACAGAAAATCATAAAATATGGGTTATTTTTGTATTTTTAGCTTTTAATCGCAAATTAAGTAATTCTTCCTTCATTAGTCTAAAATTAATTAATGGTAAAATAGATAACTAGGTTTATTCCTACAAATTAGATTGATTTAACACTTAAATTAGGTTTTTGATTAATTAATTTTATTTAAAATCAAGAAAAAGAAAAAGAGAAGGAAATTCGGTTTGGTTTTAAATTTGGGCCAAAACAATTTGGCCCAAACAATCACCTGAAACCCGCTAAGCCCACCCCCACACCTGGCCCAGCCTCGTCACTTAACCAAAACGACGTCGTTTCGTTAACGGTTGATCTCGACTGTTGATCTCTTTCGATCGAACGGCCCGCAACTCCCCTGCCTTAACCCTTATATCTGTCGGGTACACCCCCCAAACCCTTCAGACCCCCCTCACTTTTCTCTCCTTCTCTTTCCCTCGCCAAACCCTAGCCGCCCCCAAACCCCTCATCTCTCTCTCTCAAACTCACCCCAAACCCTAGCCGCCCAGAATCCCCACGCCGGCGGCTCACTCCAAATCCTCTCAAACTCGCACCCCATAACCCTCATACCCTCCTAATCCCTAATCCCTCATCAGTTTCATCACAAACCCCACCAAAATTAGCGAACCTTAGATCTAAAAATTCCAGAAAACCCTAGTCTGGTTTATTTCGGAATTACTTATTCGTTTCTGTTTATTTCTAGTTCAATACCCACATGCATGGAGTAATCCCGTTGAAAGTATTTGTTCTGGGCTGGTCTCGACCCGTTTCGAAGTTACCGAAGATTTTGGGTCCTTTCGTCGATTCGCGCTAGAATCCATCGTTTTCACTGCTCATCGGGTTGTTTCGTTTACTCTCTTCTTTAGCATTTAGATTAGAGTTTTTGTTTTCTTTTCTTGTTTTGTTGTTCTCTTTCCTGTTCTTTCTTTTTCTCTTTTCTTTTCTCCTCATTTGTTCCGGCTCTGTGCTTTTCTGGTTGGTTTTTTTTTTGTTTTTGTTTTGTTATTTTTCCTTCTTTTTCTTTTCTTTCAGTCAGTTAATTAAACTTAGTCGTTAATCGCATGCTCAACTAGTTCAGCTAATGGATTGATTTAGATTAATTGAAGGTTAAGCACTTAGTCAAATCTCTGGTTTTATTTGAAATATGACACTTGTTTGTTTTGTTTTTTTTTTGGGCTGTTTTCTGGGCTTGGGCCATCTAGGTCATGGCCTCTAGCCCAAGTTTAAGCAGATAGTTTGCTTCTGGAAGCGGACAGCTGTCCATATTCAGTTGCAAAAGATGCTATTTCCCTGATTTTCAGGGAGCTGGCAAAAGATTCCCAGCCCCCTATTCTTCACACACAACACATGCTTACCTTCTATAAAGGGACGCATTCTTTTCTTCATAGAGAGATGTTTTTTGGGGTTCTCTCCCGAGTTAAAAGGGAGAATACAGAAAATTGGCTTGACTCTGCTGTTCTTGGGTCTTCATTTGGTTCTGGGTTTCTTTTGGAGTTGGGTTTATCTCCTCTGCTCCGCTGTTTTCTGCTGCTGCAATTCTTACTGCTATTTTTTCGCTACAACTTCAGAGACCTATCTTATTTTGTTGATATTGTTGGCCAGGTACCTCTTTTGAACCTTGGACTGTAAATCGGATATAAAATATGCCTACGTGGAAGAGATATGCGTGCTTTAAAATTAATGGAATTAGTCATTTTCTGCCTGTATTTCTTGTGCTCTGTTGGAGTTATCTAGTTCTCTTTCTTGTGAATTTTTTTTTTTTAGTATCACGCTTTCTTATTTATTAGCAAATCCAGTTATGAAATTGGTACCTAAATCTTCATGTAATGTTCATAGTACTGATTGAATATCACCTTTCAATATAACATCATATATGTTTTCAGATTTGAGACATGGTTACTTTCAATTGCTGTTGTTTGGATCGTTCTTCGAACTAAGACTAGATTCCCCTTCGTGGCAGAACCTGTAAACGTTTGGTATATGAAAGTTAGCAGTTATAATATGAATATGATTCTATTGTTGAGTTTTGTTAGGATCTGAAATCAGTATGTCTGTTCTAGTTTTCAGATTCGTCGTGTATGTCTGTTATTGTAAGTCTTGGCATTTGAGTTGATCGATTGGCCGAATAATGAAGGTTAAAATTGACTGTTACTCAAAATGGCCATCACTGCAATGTCCAAAGTGGCCATTAATTCGTTTCCGGCTATACAAGAAATTCCTCAAAAGTTAAATTGTGATCCAACCACCAGACCTGCTTACTTTGCTTCTCTGTTGAACACATAGTCGTAAGTGTCTGTTTTGTAGTTATCTTAGTAATGTTGAAAACGAAGGTCGGGCTTTCTAGTTCGAATGGAAATCCAAAGTATGTTGAATTATGATTTCTTATTTTTATTGCAATGAATCTGTCACAATTTCGCAATTTGATTGATTCTGTGGTAATGTTTAAGAAGTCTTGTAACCCATCTTCCATAATTCTGGACTTGCCACATGATCTCAAGCATCAGAAAATTAAGCAATTTTGAACATCGTAGCTTGCTTTAGGCGCGATTAATAATAGAGCATCGTGACTATGGGTATGGTTCCCATGGCATAGTCATGATATGTAATCCCCAATTCGAGTGCGCGTTTCACGCGACTCGACCATAACTTCAAATAATAATAAAATTTAACATGCTGTAAATCGCGGGTGCATTTCATGTGGCGCGGTTTGCGATGTGTACCAAAATGACAAGTGTACGACATCGTGACTTGTTCCAGAAATAATTCCATAAATAATTAAAAGCGGTTAAAAAGTAAAAATGTACAATAGGCTTTAAACATGTATTAAATCAGATAATTAGGCCGATTATTGATAGTTGAGCGACCGTGCTAAAACCACGAAACTCGGGAATGCCTCACACCTTCTCCCGGGTTAACAGAATTCCTTACCCGGTCTTCTGTGTTCGCGGACCATAAATAGAGTCAAATTTCCTCGATTTGGGATTTAAAATAAACCGGTGACTTGGGACACCATAAATTATCCCAAGTGGCGACTCTGATTTAATAAATAATCCCATTTCGAATATTGTCACTTTAATTGGAAAAACTCCCTTATCCCCTACGCCCCCCCGGGAAAAAGGAGGTGTGACAGCTCTGGCGACTCTGCTGGGGACCGAACCCAGAATCTCTGGTTCAGGGTTCAGAATTCGAGCTTAGATGACTGTTATACTTGGCTCTTACTTATTATCTGATTTTTACGTGTTTGAGCCTAATGTGCTAAATGCCTCTTTTTACCGCTATGATATTGTTTGGATTGTATATAAACTGTCACGAAACCCTTCTTCTCTCTGAGTCTTCTAAATCTTCTGGGAAGTGCACGCTGGCGTGACTTCTTTTCTGTTAATATCATATCCTAATTTAGAACGAGGATCGGATCAGTTACAAAGCCGGATGGCCTTTTGGTTACCGGTACGTTGCCCTCCCCCCCGGCTCGAGTTGTCCGCTCGGGTAAGCCAGGTCTAGAACCATACACCCAGGGTTTTAAGCCTAGAATAACATAGCCTCATGCCGGATCCCTAGTAGGTACGTTTGTTTGCATCACGTGCATTTGACTTTGGAGACTCAACACAGGGGTTGGGTCTGTCTAGGACAGGTGTACCCAATTTAAAAGACCATTCTGATGCATTTTTTACATGCTACTTGTGCATTTATCGGTTTCGGCTTGTATGTTGACCGGCTTTTAGAATAGGGGAAAGGAAATCAAGCAAAATCAAGAAGTGAGGTAGGATAGAGAAACATCCAGAAAATACCAGTGTTCAAAATATCTTGAAACTCTGCCAATTTTTTTTTAAAAAAAAGAGAGAGAAAAGAAAAGGATGAGTCTTTGAAAAATATAAGTCCTATTTTTCCACGAGTCAAAACTGGCAGAACTACGCGGGTCTGATTTTCACCGGATGTGAGATACGTAGGCAAACCTCATCGGTTTCGGCCCCAATTTTCAAAACAAAATAATCTAAAAATATTTTCCTTTATTTTCTTGTTTAGAAAATCCTTCTTTGAGACCCCATTTTTAAAAAAAATCCAAAAATATTTTCTTTAATTCCTTCTTTTAGGAGACTTTTTTTTTTAGAAAATCCCAAACAAATAAAAGATTAAAAAAATAATTTTAAACCAAAAAAAAATATTTTATTTGTAGGAGTCTTTCATTAGAAAAAGAAAACCAATAAAATTAAAATCCAAAAATATATTTTTTTTCCTTCATTTTTGGAAGTCTTTCTCCCAAAAATCCAAAAAATAAAAAAAATAAAATCAAAAGCCAAAAAATATTTTTCTTTCTTATGTAGAAGTCATTCTTTCAGAAAAAAATTAAAAAATAAAAATTCAAAAATATTTTCTTTCTTTTTTATAAGTCTTTCTTTTTTAAAATAATAAAAAAAACAAACAAGAAAAATTGGCCACTTAGCAAACACAGCCCTAAAATCTTCTCCTCCGAAGTTTTGAAAGGTCGTATTTGCAAAAGTAGTCGTGATTTGTTTTCGGTTGTATTTTGCAAAAAATAATCTTTTCATGGTCAGTTTTGTACAAAATTTTAATCTGGTCACCCTAATTTAAAAATGTGCAGAATGAGCACCGTTCAGAACTTACATGTGAAGGTTATGGATCAGATTCCACTAGCACTCCACATGTAGTGGGAGGATTTGGGAAAACAAGGACGAGACATGGTCAACCAATACCTGGGGGCGCTCACTGGACTATTGAAAATTCAACCTAGAAGGGACCTGATAGAGGCATTAGTGGTATTCTGGGACCCCGCTCATAATGTTTTGCACTTCTCAGATTTTGAGCTTACGCCTACTTTGGAAGAAATGGCGGGTTATACTGGGAGCACGGAGGGATTGAGACACAAGTACCCAGTATCTCCAAGGACTGTTACTCCCCACAAGTTTCTGGACTTACTAAAGATAAGCAGACAAATCAAGACTGGAAGTCTAGCAGGGGGAACTTCCACTTTTAATTTTCTATATCAGCGATACGGGCATTTAAGGGGATTCGAAGACCCGGAAAATGGACTCTGCAGTAAAGGAAACCGATCAAAATGTGAGACCCATAGATGTTTTGCCTTCATGGTGGCATTTTTAGGCCTTTTGGTGTTTCCAAGGGAAGATGGGCATATTGATTTACAGGTAGCCGGGGTTGTCCACGTTCTAACTACTCAGGCCAAGAGTACTCTCGCACCCATGATCGTATCAGATATATTCCGAGCCCTCACATTCTGTAAGGCCGGAGTCAGTTTTTTTGAGGGATGCAACCTGCTGTTGCAAATGTGGATGATCGAACACCTTTGTCATCGTCCTCGATACATGAACTATGGGTCTACGGGGAAAAATTGCATTGAAGAGTTTGGTACACGAGTAACAGGATTCGAAATGCCGAAAGGGGTCAAAGATTGGATTACCCACCTTCGATCTACGACCGCAGATCAGATAGAGTGGACATTAGGTTGGCTTCCCGTTGATGAGATTGTTTATATGCCCGCCACTGGTCCCTACTTCTTGCTAATGGGTCTCCGAAGCATCCAATCCTATGCTCTGTACCGGGTTTTGAGATAGCTTGGAAGATGCCAGACAGTTCCTAGAGATTAAGATCTTAGCACTTATGTGGTCGAAATCCGCTCTGATGCCCAATTTCCCGAAGAAGCGGTTCGCCAAATTTGGAGCGAATGCCAGTATTTGGGGGCAAACACCCGAGTACGTGATTTGTCTAGGGGTGAAGTCTTACCTAGTTATGTTGCCTGGTATGGAAAGAGATTCGCGACGAATGGTGAATCTGAACGACCAACTAAAAGACCTCATATCCAAGAATTTGTTGACGCATCGCAGGAGCAGTGGGCTTGGTTAACTAAAGAAAGGGAGTACCGGACCACCATAAGCAAGCTAGAAGAACAAATCGAAAAAATCAAATTTGATAGTAGTTTGCAGGCAGCTGAAGATGAAGGGGAAAAGAAGAGGTTGGCCAAGGAAAATGAATCCCTTCGAGCCCAAATCCAGAGAATGAAAATAGCCGCCGAGACACCAGCAAGAAGTGAGAGAGATGAGAAAATTATAACCAACCTGAGGCGGAAAGTGCATGATTACGGTTTTGACTTGACAAAGGCCGAAAGAGACTTGTTAAATGCTCAAGCAAAGTTGGCCAAAGGTGCGGAGGAACAAGCTAGATTAGTCCACTAGTTGAAGCAGAAATATGACGAAGAAGCAGCAGTTTTACAGAAAAGGATGGTTGCCCTTGAGAATGAAATGGTCAAGCAAACAAAGGATTTCAAGGCAGAAAGAGAGCATTGCTACGCATTGATTTATCAATTACAAGAAAGCATGCAGCAGTTACAAGACCAAAACAACGCAGATGCACAAGTGTTGGAGGCTCGGGCCCAGCAGATTGGACGTTTGCTTCAAGAAAAGGGTGTCATCAGAATGAGGATTAAAGAGATAGCTGATTATGTTGTAATGAAATGCCATGAATGTGAAGACATGACCAAGTCTATGTTTTTTGCTTCTGTAATGACATTCGTCCGACAAGTGATGGTTGACCTAGACCGCCTTCAAGAAGATATTGCCCGCAGGCCTGTGCGGAGACCGGCTGATGTCCCGCAAGCCTCTGGAGTACCAGTGGAGGCTCTTATGTATTTTTGATTTCTTTTAGTAGTCTGTATTTTACTTTCTCTGAGTCTTGTTCGTCTTTGTCAAGGTTGTCTATTACTTTATTTCGAGTCTGTAGATTTTCCCTTTTGCAGTCATCGCTAGTTTAGTCCTTGTAATAGAAAATCCAAAAAGATGTCTTTTATTAATGAAATAAATTATTTTGTATCTATTTATCTGAACTACGTAATGATCTGATTCATGCGGCGTCATGATACGTAGGCAATCCCCATAGGATTCGATCATATTTTGAAAAGAAAATAGAGAAGAAAGAGAGAAAATGAGGGAAGAAATAAAAGAGGGGCCAAACTAAAGAAAAGAGGAAAGAATAAGTATTAAAAGAGCGAAACATAGCAAAGGAGAGAGGGAAAAATCAGGATTGGAGAATTTGGAAAAGCCGGGATGAAACATATGAGCCGTCGCAAAGCATTTAGAAATGTTTAACTGCTCAGGTGCATTACATACCCAATGTGTGATTAACTATATGTAAATTGCTTTTAAAACTGACCAAGTTTTTGTGTGCGCATAGATAGGTTTTGTTTTAGGTGGTTAGTTTGTTGGCATCCTGGCAAGTCACCCTTATAACACCAGATCAAAGTGCAAGGCAGTCATGACTAGCAAAGAATTGGACACGATTGTTGTCGACCCGCCAAGGGAGATTGAAGAATCGGAGTCTGAATTGAAAGAGGAGGTCTACAGATTGAAGCACCAAATGGCAGAAATGTATCAAGCCTGGGTCATGGGGCATCCTCCACCTTCATTCCCCGCTAACTACCCAGAAAATCCCGCTTTCATCCCACTACTGTCACAAGCCCAAGATCCCATTACCATTGATCTTTCCCCTCAGCACGCACCAGGCTTTACCCCTTATCGCCACTACCCTGGCACCTCATCCCAAACCTTTCATGCTCCACCAGCCAAAACAACTGCATACCCTGCTCCGACATCCGCTCCTATTTTTGTAGCCCCTCCGTGAGCTACCCTTCACAGATCTTCTAGTGAACCCGCATTCCAAGCTCCAGATACCCAATATTATGTTCTGGAACCAACTTTCAAAGTCGCGGATCCTTATTCCCATGCCCCTCACTTTGAACCTCTTGTCGAAACTGAGAAACCATCCCGGAATGTGGAGCAGGACGAGATGTTCAGGAAAGTGAAGAGCCTAGAGCAATCTTTGAAGAACATGCAAGGGATAGGAAGCCAAGTAAGTGTGGCTTACAAGGATTTATGCTTATTTCCGGATGTCCAACTGCCCGCTAGGTTCAAGATGCCCAAGTTTGACCCGTACGATGGACATGGAGATCCCGTGGCCCATTTGAGAGGCTTCTGCAGCAATATGAGAGGTGCCGGTGGGAAAGATGAACTATTAATGGCATATTTCAGTCAGAGTCTGAGTGGGGCAGCTTTAGAGTGGTACACCCGCCAAGACACTAGCAGGTGGTACACATGGGATGACTTGGCTCAGGCCTTTGCTCGGCACTTTCAGTACAATATAGACATTGTCCCGGATCGCCTATCTTTTACCAAGGTAGAAAAGAGGCCCAATGAAAGCTTTAGGGAATATGGTTTCAGATGGAGAGAACAAGCTGCACGAGTCTACCCTCCGATGGAAGAAGATAAGATGGTCGAGTACTTTCTTCAAGCCCTAGAGCCCACTTACTTTGGCCATTTGATCTCGGCCATAGGTAAGTCCTTCAACGATGTGGTAAAGATGGGAGGAATGGTGGAAGAGGGACTCAAGTCAAGCAAGATCATGAGCTACTCTGCCATAAAAGCAACCACACAAGCAATTCAAAGTGGCACTGGAAGCCTGTTAGGCAAAAAGAAGAAAGAAGATGTCGCTATGTTTATCTCCGGATCATGGCGTGGCCCAAGGGGTCCGCCTCACCAGTACACCCAAACTCAACCCCGGCCTCAAACCTACATCCAAGCTCCATATAATCCATCCCAGCATTATTTCCCACCACAAGACCCTTGATATTCTGTCGAGCTACCCCAATACCATGTTCACCACGCACAGTCATATGCTCAACCCCCTCCCTACCCGCAATGGCGTGCTCCAACTCCACAAAATCCTTATACGACCCCACAACCATACCAAAACCCTACTGGTCCAAGTTTTCGACCAAGGCCAGATTACAGAAAAGAGAGGCAGCAGCGGAAAGAAACCTTCACCCCCTCTTGGAGAGTCCTATACCAGTTTATTTCAGAGGTTGAGGCAGTTGGACGTTTTAAGGCCGATTGAGCCAAAGATACCAAATCCACCTCCAAGGAACCTTGATTACTCCCTTAGATGTGCATATTGTTCTGATTCCCCGGGGCACGACACGGAGAAGTGCTGGCATTTAAAGAGGGCGATCCAAGAGCTTATTGATACAAATCAAATTGTGGTCCAGAGCCTGGAGGCGCCAAACATCAACCAAAATCCTTTGCCGGCCCATGCAGAGATACATATGATCGAGATAGTTCATAAGGATGGGGAGCCCAAAAACTCTTCCAAGTCTGTCATGATGATCCGGGCTAGCAAAAGTAATCCAATCGAAGCTCTAGATTCTGCAAAAGCAATGTCCTTGACAGTTAAAGGGGTGTCAGAGAAGCCAATCACGCTCAACGTGAAGCCATCTGTATTGGTTATGAAAGGACCTCCGGTTGATGTTGAAGCGAACTAGAAAAAGCAAAAAGTGATCATGCCAGGGGTCCCGGGCAAGCCTGTCATAATCGTGGAAGGGGCTCGTGTTACCCCCGTTATTATTAAGCCAGTGACCCAGTTACCAATGGTTGACACAAAGGCCGTCCCGTGGAATTACAAACAGGTGATAGTAACATACAAAGGGAAAGAAGTAGAGGAAGAAGTTAATGAAACCGGAGGACTGACTCGTTCTGGGAGATGTTTTACCCCAAAAGAACTGAGGAAAACCAAGCCATCCAAGGACGGCCACATCCCAGTAAAAAAGCCGGTCACCGAAGAAGAGGCTGAGGAATTCCTGAAAAAGATGAAAATGCAAGACTATTCCATTGTAGAACAGTTGAGGAAAACACCAGCTCAGATCTCTCTTCTGTCGTTGCTGATACATTCCGATGAACACCGCAAAGCCCTGATGAAGATTTTGAACGAGGCTCATATTCCTGATAAGATCACGGTGAACCACTTGGAAAAGATTGCTAACAAGATTTTCGAAGCAAACAGGATCACTTTCTCGGATGATGAACTCCCTATAGAGGGTACAGAACACAATCGAGCTTTTTATCTCACAGTAAAGTGCGAGGATTCTGCTATCTCAAGGGTACTGGTGGATAACGGTTCTAGTGCAAATATTTTCCCTCTGTCCACTTTGCAAAAGTTGAAGATTGGCACTGAAAGGATCCACATTAATAATGTATGCATTCGAGGCTTCGATGGAGGAGGGAAAGATTCTGTCGGTGATATAATGCTCAATTTGTCAATAGGGCTAGTTGAGTTCACTATGGAGTTCCAAGTGCTAGATGTGGTTGTCTCTTATAACTTGTTGTTGGGCAGGCCCTGGATCCATGCTGCCAAGGCAATTCCGTCTTCTCTGCATCAAATGGTAAAGTTCGAATGGGACAGGCAGGAAATAGTTGTGCACGGTAATGAGAACTTATCTGCTTACAATGACACAATCGTTCCATTTATTGAAGTCGAAGATAATAAAGGGCCTTGGGTTTATCAAATGTTCGAAACAGTGTCTGTCGAGAAAATTTCCAAAGGAGAATGCACTCCAGGTCCGAAGATACCATCCGCATCCGTCATGGTAGCAAATGAAATGTTGAAGAATGGTTTTCTGCCGGGCAAAGGTCTAGGTTCATCTCTGCAGGGCATTGTGCATCCGGTGTTTCCACGTGAAAGTTTTGGTACATTTGGTTTGGGATTCACACTCACAGGGAAGGACGTGAGAAGGGCTAAAAGTTTGAAAGGAAAGGCATGGTCACTCCCTAAACCTGTTCCACATATCTCCAAGTCTTTCGTCAAGTCAGGGGTCGCCAAACGCCCAATATCAGTGGTCCCAAAACCTGTGGTCGACTTTGATGAAGATCTGATCAAGAGGTTCCAGAGTCTGTTTGATGAGGTTAATATGGTCGAAATCGGGGAAGGTTCCAGTAATGCCGATGTGCAGCCTGTTGGGCCAAATGTGAAGCTTAGCAATTGGAAAGCTACTCCTCTCCCCATCTGGAAGGAGTTTTGGTAGTTTGCTTTGTTTTCCTTTCTGTTATCTGGGTTATTTCAGGGTTGTAATCCAGATTTTTCTTAGTTTTTGCTTGTTTCGATGTACAAACCCTTCTATCCTTTTATTTTCAATGAAATACAATTTCCCGTTTTCCATTAATCCTGATAGCATTTCATTTTTGTTTTTGCTTTTCTTTCTGTACAGTTCTTTTTATGCTGGTTTCAATGACATGACATGCATGAGGAATTTTCAGCCAAATCTTAAAAGCCAATCTAATTCTGAAATAACGATCCAAGAAGTAGAGGGTGATGATGAAACAGAATACGATGAAGAGGCGGCATTTGAGGAAGTCAGTAGAGAACTAAAACACTTCGAAGAAAAACCCAAGCCTAATTTGAATGAAACCGAAGCAATCAATTTAGGGGATCAAAATAATGTCAGAGAAACCAAGATAAGTGTGCATCTGGAACCGCAAATCAAGGAAGAAATAATCAAAACACTATTTGCATACAAAGATGTCTTTGCATGGTCGTATGACGACATGCCGGGCTTGAGCACTGATTTGGTAGCTCATAAATTGCCAACCGACCCTACATTCCCTCCTGTCAAGCAAAAGTTAAGAAAGTTCAAGACTGATATGAGTGTGAAGATTAAAGAAGAAATCACAAAGCAACTGGAGGCAAAGGTCATTCGGGTCACTCAGTATCCCACTTGGTTAGCTAATGTGGTACCAGTTCCAAAGAAGGATGGTAAGACGAGGGTGTGTGTTGATTATCGTGATCTCAACAAGGCAAGTCCAAAGGATAACTTTCCATTGCCGAACATCCACATTCTGATTGATAATTATGCCAAGCATGAGATCGGGTCTTTTGTGGATTGTTATGCGGGATATCATCAGATCCTGATGGACGAGGAAGACGCAGAAAAGACAGCATTCATTACGCCTTGGGGAATGTATTGCTACCGGGTAATGCCATTCGGTTTAAAGAATGCTGGAGCAACTTACATGAGGGCAATGACTACCATATTTCATGACATGATATACAAGGAAATTGAGGTTTATGTAGATGATGTGATCATAAAGTCAAAGAAGCAGTTCGACCATGTTGGAGACTTGAGAAAGTTTTTCCAAAGGCTTCGCAGGTACAACCTCAAGCTCAATCCGGCAAAATGTGCATTTGGTGTCCCGTCCGGGAAACTGTTAGAATTCATAGTCAGTCGACGCGGTATTGAGTTGGACCCATCAAAGATCAAAGCCATCCAAGAATTACCACCGCCAAAGAACAAAACCGAGGTAATGAGCCTTCTCGGAAGGTTAAACTACATCAGCAGGTTTATTGCTCAACTCACGACAACTTGTGAGCCCATCTTTAAGTTGCTGAAGAAGAATGTTGCGGTTAAGTGGACTGATGAGTGTCAGGAAGCATTTGATAAGATCAAGAGTTACCTGTCAAACCCACATGTGTTGGTCCCGCCAGAACCTGGGAGACCTTTAATTCTCTATTTGACGGTCATGGATAATTCTTTTGGTTGTGTGTTGGGTCAACACGACATCACGGGCAAGAAAGAGCAAGCCATTTATTACCTCAGCAAGAAGTTCACTCCCTATGAGGTTAAGTATACTCTTCTTGAAAGGACATGTTGCGCCCTGACTTGGGTGGCGCAAAAGTTGAAGCATTATCTGTCATCCTACACCACTTACCTCATTTATCGCATGGACCCTCTAAGGTATATCTTTCAGAAGCCTATGCCCACAGGGAGGTTAGCAAAGTGGCAGATTTTACTCACAGAATTTGACATCATCTATGTGACTCGGACCGCGATGAAAGCCCAAGCCCTAGCCGATCACTTGGCCGAGAATCCGGTGGATGAAGTATATGAGCCACTGAAGACTTATTTTCCTGATGAAGAAGTGATGTGTGTTGACGAGGCTGATCATGATGAAAAGCCAGGTTGGAAACTTTTTTTCGATGGGGCTGCTAATATGAGAGGTGTCGGAATAGGGGCTGTACTCATTTCTGAAACAAGGCATCACTACCCCATAACAGCTCAACTTCGATTTTATTGCACTAACAACATGGCTGAATACGAGGCATGCATTCTGGGTTTGAGGCTAGCTATAGACATGGGAGTTCAAGAAATATTGGTTTTAGGAGATTTAGATTTGTTGGTTCACCAGATTCAGGGAGAATGGGAGACTCGGGATTTGAAGCTCATACCGTATCGACAATGTCTGCATGATCTTTGTCAACGATTCAGGTCAGAAGAATTCAGGCATATTCCCAAGATTTATAACGAGATTGCCGATGCCTTGGCTACTCTGGCATCAATGTTACACCATCCATATAAGACTTACGTCGACCCTCTGCAAATTCAAATCCGTGATCAGCATGCCTATTGCAATGTGGTTGAGGAGGAACTTGATGGAGAGCCTTGGTTCCATGATGTAAAGGAATACATCAAATCGGGGGTATATCCAGTACATGCCACAGGCGATCAAAAGAGAACCATTCGATGTCTGGCTAGCGGATTCTTCTTAAGTGGAGGAATATTGTACAAGAGAACTCCAGATCTAGGATTACTAAGGTGTATAGATGCTAAACAAGCCTCGACTATCATGGCCGAAGTGCATTCCGGGGTTTGCGGGCCACATATGAGTGGGTATGTCTTGGCGAAGAGGATTTTTCAAGCAGGTTATTATTGGCTCACCATGGAACGTGATTGCATCAGCTTTGTTCGCAAATGTCATCAATGCCAGGTGCACGGTGATTTGATTCGTTCCCCGCCATCTGAGCTGCAGACAATGTCGGCACCTTGGCCCTTTGTTGCTTGGGGCATGGATGTCATTGGACCGATTGAGCCGGCAGCGTCAAACGGACATAGGTTTATTCTGGTGGCCATTGATTACTTTACCAAGTGGGTCGAAGCTGTAACCTTCAAGTCCGTGACCAAGAAGGCAGTGGTAGATTTTGTTCATTCAAACATCATTTGCCGGTTCGGAATTCCCAAGATAATCATTACAGATAATGTTGCTAACCTCAACAGTCATTTGATGAAAGAGGTATGCCAACAGTTCAAGATTATGCATCGAAACTCCACTCCATATCGTCCTAAGGCAAACGGAGCTGTTGAGGCTGCTAACAAGAACATAAAGAAGATACTTCGTAAGATAACGCAAGGTTCTAGGCAATGGCATGAAAAGTTACCTTTTGCTTTACTGGGTTATCGCACTACTGTTCGCACTTCAATAGGCGCAACTCCCTATTTGTTGGTATATGGAACCAAGGCAGTTATACCTGCGGAAGCTGAGATTCCATCCCTGCGGATTGTTGTTGAAGCTGAAATTGATGATGATGAGTGGGTCAAAACCCGGCTAGAGCAATTGAGTTTGATTGATGAAAAAAGATTGGCGTCAGTATGCCATGGTCAACTGTATCAGAGAAGAATGGCAAGAGCATACAACAAGAAGGTGCGTCCCCGAAAATTTGAGGTGGGTCAGCTGATATTGAAACGCATCCTTCCACATCATGCTGAAGCTAAAAGCAAGTTCGCCCCAAACTGGAAGGGGCCGTTCATTGTGACAAAGGTGTTGCCCAATGGTGCTTTGTATTTAACAGACATAGAAGGTAAATGTGTGGATATGGCTATCAATTCTGATGCAGTCAAGAGATATTATGTATGATTTCTTTGCTTATCTTCAATCGCATTTTGTACTAGGCATGTTTAAAGTTGGAATGACGAAGGCATTTTATTCTGCTATCCCAAACACTTTTATCATTTGTTACCCCTTTTTGAGCCTTTTATTTTCTTTTATACCCCTCTTTTGGAATCAGAAGCAGAGTTAGAAATTTAAAAAAAAAAAAGAAGAAAAAAAAAAGAAAAAAAGAAGAGAAGGAAAAGAGAAAAGAAAGGAGAAAAAGAAAAGCAAAGTAACAAAAACAAAACTCTTATGTTGGAACTACGTTAGACTTGATTCCTTTTAAGGATACGTAGGCAGTCTTACTCTGAGGTTCAGTCCCATCAAATAAAATTCAAAATTCCCCAGATTCAAAAACTGGGGCAGAAGTTTTAGTTTTGCAATAGGTTTGATTCCAAAAGTTGTAATTTTGAACCCTTTCATCTTAAGTCATGTTGAGCCTTATACTACCTTTTCTTTCTAACCCTTTCCAAAAGCCTATACTACAGTCCAAAGAAAGACCTTCCGATCAATCTTTGAGGATGCCAAGTCGAGTGAGATAGAGGTATGATCTCCATTATGGGTAACACTTTGTTCATTGGGTACAAGGAAAATAAATAAAATGAGAGAATCTTATTGGTGAAAACCCTCACGGGCACCGTAAGGCGATGGTGAGCTGAGGAAAAATTCAAAATGAGAGAGTCTTATTGGTGAAAACCCTCACGGGCACCGTAAGGCGGTGGTGAGTTGAGAGATGAACAAATGAGAGAGGCTTGTTGGTGAAAACCCTTTGGGGCACTACAAGTCAAAAGAGGTTGGTGACTTAACGAAAAAGTTGGATCGTTGAAAGCCCGGGTTTTGAAGTATGAAGACATGACATGAATAGAAAAGTGATTAGTTGGATGGACTAGTCTGATCAATCCGAAATGCATGTCATGATCTGTAGAGCCAGCTGATTCATTCAGATAAGTCTCTTTTCAATTTTTCTTCAAATAGCCATCTCAGTCTTTCTTTTTATTCCTAATTCTCGAAGTCACTTTGCCTCGTTTCTTTTTGGGTCTATTTGTCTAAGTCTCTGTCAAATTAGTTTTTTGTTAAGCAAGCAAGAAAGGACTTCAAAGCTCATTACCAACTTTTTATTTGCACTAAGCGAAATTTGGCCAGGCACATTCCAAGTGACATGGTTTAGAACGAGCAATGCGATGGTAACTGAAGTTCAGGTGGTTAAGTGATTCGTGAATTTGTAGGAAATGCAAAGGTTCCACAGTTGTCAGAATAAAAGTGTTATACGACGAGTTGAATGTAAGGGATTTAAGTCATTCAGAGGTTTTGTGTTCGAGGTTTGATTGAAAGGTCAAACAATTTTTTATAGCCCGAAGAACCTAATCAGAATGAAGAAGGATAGTGGCAGAAGCAGACACCTTCAGCAAGGATGCCACAAACTAACCGCCACAGTTTCAAACTGACAAAATTTTCTTTGTTTTAAGCAGGGGAAAGAAATTTTATTTGCTTTGCTAGGAATCCTCCATGAGGAAAGTATGTTCCAGATAAGTTCAGCCTTAAGTTTTCAGGACCCTCCCGGATAATGGGATCTAGTTTTAAGTTTTCAGGACCCTCCTGGATAATGGGATGCAACTAACAATCAATGAATGTTCCTGGTACAAGCTGGGGCAGAAAATTTTCTCTGTTTTGTCTGTGTTGTCATGATTGCAGGCGCCCACCTGAAAAACGAGGGAATTCATTTTTATTTTTAAGTCAGCACAGGCACCCACCTGGAGAATGAGGGAATTTATTTAAAGTTTTTAAGTCATCAGGCGCCCACCTGGAGAACGAGGGAATTTATTTCAAGTTTTTAAGTCATCAGGCGCCCACCTGAAGAATGAGGGAATTTATTTCAAGTTTTTAAGTAAGCAGGCACCCACCTGGAGAATGAGGGAATTTGTTTTAATTTTCAAGTCAACATCAGGCGCCCACCTGGAGAATGAGGGAATTTATTTCAATCTTAAGTAATCAGGCGCCCACCTGAAAAACGAGGGAATTTATTTCGGTTTTAAGACATCAGGCGCCCACCTGGAGAATGAGGGAATTTATTTCAGTCTTAAGACATCAGGCGCCCACCTGGAGAATGAGGGAATTTATTTTAAGTTTTTAAGTCATCAGGCGCCCACCTGGAGAACGAGGGAATTTATTTCAAGTTTTTAAGTCATCAGGCGCCCACCTGGAGAATGAGGGAATTTATTTCAAGTTTTTAAGTAAGCAGGCACCCACCTGGAGAATGAGGGAATTTGTTTTAATTTTCAAGTCAACATCAGGCGCCCACCTGGAAAATAAGGAAATTTATTTCAGTCTTAAGTAATCAGGCACCCACCTGGAAAACGAGAGAATTTATTTCGGTTTTTAGACATCAGGCGCCCACCTGGAGAATGAGAAAATTTATTTTAAGTTTTTAAGTCATCAGGCGCCCACTTGGAGAATGAGGGAATTTATTTCAAGTTTTTAAGTCATCAGGCGCCCACCTGGAGAATGAGGGAATTTATTTCAAGTTTTTAAGTAAGCAGGCACCCACCTGGAGAATGAGGGAATTTGTTTTAATTTTCAAGTCAACATCAGGCGCCCACCTGGAAAATAAGGAAATTTATTTCAGTCTTAAGTAATCAGGCACCCACCTGGAAAACGAGAGAATTTATTTCGGTTTTTAGACATCAGGCGCCCACCTGGAGAATGAGGGAATTTATTTTAAGTTTGTAAGTCATCAGGCGCCCACCTGGAGAATGAGGGAATTTATTTCAAGTTTTTAAGTTATCAGGCGCCCACCTGGAGAATGAGGGAATTTATTTCAAGTTTTTAAGGAAGCAGGCACCCACCTGGAGAATGAGGGAATTTGTTTTAATTTTCAAGTCAACATCAGGCGCCCACCTGGAGAATAAGGGAATTTATTTCAGTCTTAAGTAATCAGGCGCCCACCTGGAAAACGAGGGAATTTATTTTGGTTTTTAGACATCAGGCGCCCACCTGGAGAACGAGGGAATTCATTTTAATTTTTAAGTCAGCACAGGCACCCACCTGGAGAATGAGGGAATTTATTTAAAGTTTTTAAGTCATCAGGCGCCCACCTGGAGAACGAGGGAATTTATTTCAAGTTTTTAAGTCATCAGGCGCCCACCTGGAGAATGAGGGAATTTATTTCAAGTTTTTAAGTAATCAGGCGCCCACCTGGAAAATGAGGGAATTTATTTCGGTTTTAAGACATCAGGCGCCCACCTGGAGAATGAGGGAATTTATTTTAAGTTTTTAAGTCATCAGGCGCCCACCTGGAGAATGAGGGAATTTATTTCAAGTTTTTAAGACATCAGGCGCCCACCTGGAGAATGAGGGAATTTATTTTAAGTTTTTAAGTTAGCACAGGTACCCACCTGGAGAATGAGAGAATTTATTTAAAGTTTTTAAATCATCAGGCGCCCACCTGGAGAACGAGAGAATTTATTTCAAGTTTTTAAGTCATCAGGGCGCCCACCTGGAGAATGAGGGAATTTATTTCAAGTTTTTAAGTAAGCAGGCACCCACCTGGAGAATGAGGGAATTTGTTTTAATTTTCAAGTCAACATCAGGCGCCCACCTGGAGAATAAGGGAATTTATTTCAGTCTTAAGTAATCAAGCGCCCACCTGGAAAACGAGGGAATTTATTTCGGTTTTTAGACATCAGGCGCCCACCTGGAGAATGAGGGAATTTATTTTAAGTTTTTAAGTCATCAGGCGCCCACCTGGAGAATGAGGGAATTTATTTCAAGTTTTTAAGTAAGCAGGCACCCACCTGGAGAATGAGGGAAATTGTTTTAATTTTCAAGTCAACATCAGGCGCCCACCTGGAAAATAAGGGAATTTATTTCAATCTTAAGTAATCAAGCGCCCACCTGGAAAACGAGGGAATTTATTTCGGTTTTTAGACATCAGGCGCCCACCTGGAGAATGAGGGAATTTATTTTAAGTTTTTAAGTCATCAGGCGCCCACCTGGAGAATGAGGGAATTTATTTCAAGTTTTTAAGTCATCAGGCGCCCACCTGGAGAATGAGGGAATTTATTTCAAGTTTTTAAGTAAGCAGGCACCCACCTGGAGAATGAGGGAATTTGTTTTAATTTTCAAGTCAACATCAGGCGCCCACCTGGAGAATAAGGGAATTTATTTCAGTCTTAAGTAATCAGGCGCCCACCTGGAAAACGAGGGAATTTATTTCGGTTTTTAGACATCAGGCGCCCACCTGGAGAATGAGGGAATTTATTTTAAGTTTTTAAGTCATCAGGCGCCCACCTGGAGAATGAGGGAATTTATTTCAAGTTTTTAAGTCATCAGGCGCCCACCTGGAGAATGAGGGAATTTATTTCAAGTTTTTAAGTCATCAGGCGCCCACCTGGAGAATGAGGGAATTTATTTTAAGTTTTTAAGTAAGCAGGCACCCACCTGGAGAATGAGGGAATTTGTTTTAATTTTCAAGTCAACATCAGGCGCCCACCTGGAGAATAAGGGAATTTATTTCAGTCTTAAGTAATCAGGCGCCCACCTGGAAAACGAGGGAATTTATTTCGGTTTTAAGACATCAGGCGCCCACCTGGAGAATGAGGGAATTTATTTTAAGTTTTTAAGTCATCAGGCGCCCACCTGGAGAATGAGGAAATTTATTTCAAGTTTTTAAGTCATCAGGCGCCCACCTGGAGAATGAGGGAATTTATTTCAAGTTTTTAAGTCATCAGGCGCCCACCTGGAGAATGAGGGAATATATTTCAAGTTTTTAGGTCATCAGGCGCCCACCTGGAGAACGAGGGAATTCATTTCAGTTTAAAGTCATCAGGCGCCCACCTGGAGAACGAGGGAAGTCACTTAAGAATTCAATTCAAGTTAGAAGTAGCAAAAGTTTGCCTCGAGAATGCGAGCTGACAGTCCGAGATAACTAAAGGAAGAAGTCTCAATCCAGAATAAAAGAAAAAAAGGTGAATCCAAATGCAGAAGCCGATGAAAGATGTGAACTGCTCAAGACATGGCTGAAGTCACAAGCTTTGCATGTCCCGTCTTGATCCGAAAAGCTGAAGAAGAAAGAACTAGCACCTGCAGCTAGCAAACATCAAGGTTCAAGTCAAAAGTCCGCATAAAGAACCATTCAAGACTCAAGATCAAGCTTCAGAAGACTCATAGATAGGAATCTTGTAACTCGTAGCTGATAGGCTTAGTTAGTTTCTTTTTCATTTTTGAATTTGGTGTAATAAGGAGCTCAGCAAGAAAGAGCAGCAGCAGCAGCAGCAACAGTGAAATCACAGCTTCTCGGTAGTTCCAGCTACCAAAATTTTCAGAACTACACTGACCTATTTCTCCATAGCCGAGGATATGTAGGCAACCTCGGAAGCAAGGTTCGGTCAAACGCTTTCAAAATGCTTCCATGGAGTATGCAAGCGGTCAAAAATCGCTCGTGTTTGCTCAATGTATCTTTGCCCGAAAATTCTTCGTGTTTCCAAGAAAAGAGGGGCAGCTGTGAGCACATGATTTTTGCCCGACTAAAATATTCCTATAGAAAATTCACAGATAGAGTTTTCTTAATTATTTTTAGTTTTTATAGAATTCATAGGATTTTGGTTAATTATTGCTTGCATTTAGTGACATATTTAATATTCTAAAAATCATAAGAAAAATACCAAAATGTCTAAAAGTATTTCATACATAACACTTTAGGTCTAGTTGCATTTAGAATTTAATTACATAAGTTAATTGCTTTATTAAACAGAAAATCATAAAATATGGGTTATTTTTGTATTTTTAGCTTTTAATCGCAAATTAAGTAATTCTTCCTTCATTAGTCTAAAATTAATTAATGGTAAAATAGATAACTAGGTTTATTCCTACAAATTAGATTGATTTAACACTTAAATTAGGTTTTTGATTAATTAATTTTATTTAAAATCAAGAAAAAGAAAAAGAGAAGGAAATTCGGTTTGGTTTTAAATTTGGGCCAAAACAATTTGGCCCAAACAATCACCTGAAACCCGCTAAGCCCACCCCCACACCCGGCCCAGCCTCGTCACTTAACCAAAACGACGTCGTTTCGTTAACGGTTGATCTCGACCGTTGATCTCTTTCGATCGAACGGCCCGCAACTCCCCTGCCTTAACCCTTATATCTGTCGGGTACACCCCCCCAAACCCTTCAGACCCCCCTCACTTTTCTCTCCTTCTCTTTCCCTCGCCAAACCCTAGCCGCCCCCAAACCCCTCATCTCTCTCTCTCAAACTCACCCCAAACCCTAGCCGCCCAGAATCCCCATGCCGGTGGCTCACTCCAAATCCTCTGAAACTCGCACCCCATAACCCTCATACCCTCCTAATCCCTAATCCCTCATCAGTTTCATCACAAACCCCACCAAAATTAGCGAACCTTAGATCTAAAAATTCCAGAAAATCCTAGTCTGGTTTATTTCGGAATTACTTGTTCGTTTCTGTTTATTTCTAGTTCAATACCCACATGCATGGAGTAATCCCGTTGAAAGTATTTGTTCTGGGCTGGTCTCGACCCGTTTCGAAGTTACCGGAGATTTTGGGTCCTTTCGTCGATTCGCGGCTAGAATCCATCGTTTTCACTGCTCATCGGGTTGTTTCGTTTACTCTCTTCTTTAGCATTTAGATTAGTGTTTTTGTTTTCTTTTCTTGTTTTGTTGTTCTCTTTCCTGTTCTTTCTTTTTCTCTTTTCTTTTCTCCTCATTTTTTCCGGCTCTGTGCTTTTCTGGTTGGTTTTTTTTTTTTTTTTTGTTGTTTTTCCTTCTTTTTCTTTTCTTTCAGTCAGTTAATTAAACTTAGTCGTTAATCGCATGCTCAACTAGTTCAGCTAATGGATTGATTTAGATTAATTGAAGGTTAAGCACTTAGTCAAATCTCTGGTTTTATTTGAAATATGACACTTGTTTGTTTCGTTTTTTT